>NW_026062139.1:0-326549 GCF_023897955.1 Schistocerca gregaria | reverse complement strand
CAAACTTTATGATTCCTGTTGGGTGGTATAGATACATGATACCTCACAGGTGTCTCTCCTTTTGCACCACTGAGATTCATTACTGCCTTGATCTAACCCTAAAATTGTGCACGTGACAGGACACAGTCACAATATTACCTGCCGACGAATAGTCTGGGTAAATGTAATCTGACATGGAAACTTCTTTCTCCACAATGGTTTCCTAAACTTTCATTATCTGTCATGAGCGGATTGGTGAAGTTCCTTCATTGTTACACCCACTGAACGTGACATCACTGATGACCACAACACTACTTCATGTGAGACATAAAGACTTAATCAATAAAAATAATCAAAGTGAACAAAAGAGAATTTGTGTGTTCCAAAAGTGTTTCCCATATGTCCTCATAAAATAGAAAATGGGTTCTGCTATGTCTGCTCTGTTCTACTCTCATCTATTGCATCGACTACTGCTCATGTTGTTACTGCAGTGAGGGACTGTCTCCTCTAGGATTATTTTCTGGGTTCTCAAGCATAACCCTCCACCATCTTCAAGCCTCTTTGTGGCACAAACCTACTCCCGTATCTGTTATAATGACTTTGTGAGTTCCAGGGCCTTTGTCTCTGAATGATACCCAGTTTTGACATCCTCTCTCCCATTACCTGTTATTTGGTGTGTTTGGCAGAGGGTAGACCTCTGGTAGATTTGGTTCTTACTTGTGATTTGTCAGTTGCTAGTCGAGATTGTCAAGCTCTGTCTTCTATATGGGACTTTGGAATGTTTAATCCTCATCCTTGCAATGACTTGATAGTCTAATGTGCCTTATCCCTACAGATATCTTTGTCATATGTATGATAATCAGCTCTGCAGGAGTATATGCTTCTTCAGAAAGAGTGATCTTTGTTTAATTGTATATCCAAAGAAATGGGTAGCACTTAAACAATGAGATGGTTTGAAATTTCTAATCCTGGTGTTGTGTTTGACATGAACTTGCATTTCTTGTTACCAGAAGGCAGAAAGCAAGTCTTGACAAGAATCTTTACAGATGTAATGCTCATAAGCAAGAGGACGGATACTTGTAGCTGCCAGTTTCTCTTACTGGTACATGTGCGGCAACCTCAAGCTTGTTTTCGATGTATCTTTGGCGAGCCTGTGGGCAGTATGACTATTAAAGAAAAGTATGGGGATGCGTATCATTATTGGCATTCCAAAACGCCTGATGCTTACAGACCAAGAGTGAGTGAGATTTCTGTAAAAACTAACAATCTTGTTCGTGAAAGTTTTCCTGATCTTTTGAATTGTATTATGAATATTTTGCTTCTGGAAATGATCCAAGTCATGGGTATGCTTGTTCAAGATCTTGTAATTTCTTATGTCAGATTAGAACTGTCACTAGCGCCGGCAGACAGGCACATGAACAAAACACACAAACACACACACAGAATTACGAGCTTTCGCAACTGGCAGTTGCTTCGTCAGGAAAGAGGGAAGGAGAGGGAAAAATGAAAGGATGTGGGTTTTAAGGGAGAGGGTAAGGAGTCATTCCAATCCCGGGAGCGGAAAGACTTCCCTTAGGGGAAAAAAAGGACAGGTGTACACTTGCACACACACACATATCCACCCGCACATACACAGACACAAGCAGGGAAGTCTTTCCGCTCCCGGGATTGGAATGACTCCTTACCCTCTCCCTTAAAACACACATCCTTTCATTTTTCCCTCTCCTTCCCTCTTTCCTGACGAAGCAACTGCCAGTTGCGAAAGCTCGTAATTCTGTGTGTGTGTTTGTGTGTTTTGTTCATGTGCCTGTCTGCCGGCGCTTTCCCGCTTGGTAAGTCTTGGAATCTTTGTTTTTAATATATTTTTCCCATGTGGAAGTTTCTTTCTGTTTATATATATATATATACGATTTACACAGAAATTCTTGAATCACTACAACATTTTGTGATTCACTGAATCAAATGCCTTAGTTAAATGAAAAACAACGTCTAGCATTCAAAACTTTTTGTTTAATCCATCTAGTACCTCACAGAGAAAAGAGAATATAGCAATTTCACTTATTTAACTACTTTTAAAACTGACCTGTACATGTGACTGCAAATTATGTGGAAGAGTAATAGGGCTAAAATTGTCTGCATTATACCTGTCTCCCATTTTTATAAAGCGGCTTTACTATAGAGTAGTTGGATCATTCAGCAAACTGACTATTCTTCATGGAAAAATTACAAATATGCCTAAGTACAAGGCTAAAATGTGTAGCACAGGACTGTAATATTCTGCAAGGCACTACATCATATCTGTGAGAGTACTCAGGCTTCAGTGATTTAATTATTGACCCAAACTCCCTCTTGTGAGTGTCAGAAAGGAGTGTTTTGGACATGAATCTCAGAAACGCATTTTCCAAAAGAGTTTTTTGATTCCCTGTAGAAACTAAGTTTTTATTTAATCCACCAGCAATGCTCAGAAAGTGATTGTTAAATAGTGTACATATATCTGACTTATCAGTAACAGAAATATTTTTACTGTGAACTGATTTTATGTATCGACCTGGTGCTGCTACCTAGACACTTCCTTCATGACAGACTATACAATATTAATTTTATCCTGTGAATTAACTATTCTATTTGTGTAGCACATACACTTTGCCTTCCTAACAACATTTATGAGGACCTTACAATACTGTTTGTAATGGACTACTGTAGCTTGATTGTGACTACTTACAACATTTTGATACAATTCCCACTGTCTTACATGGAATCCTTAGGCTACTAGTCAGACACACAGGCTGCCTTTTATAGCTAATACCATATTTGAGTGTTTTGAGGGAAAGGAACTATCAAAGATAATGAGAAATGAGTTAAGGAAAGCATTATAATTGTTCACATGGTTCAAATGGCTTTGAGCACTATGGGACTTAACTTCGGATTTCATCAGTCTCCTATAACTTAGAACTACTCAAACCTAACTAACCTAAGGACATCACACACATCCATGACTGAGGCAAGATTTGAACCTGCGGCTGTAGTGGTCTCGCGGTTCCAGACTGTATCACCTAGAACCGCTCGGCCACCCCAACTGACATTATATTTGTCATCTACGTTATTGACACTCTAAACATCCTCCCAATCTTATTATGTAATAATGTCGAAGAAACCTTAAAGTACTGTTGCCTTAGCTTTTATACTTAGTTTGTAATTATATATAACCTTTGTTTGAGTACAAAAACCCTTTAGTAATAAAATTCGTGCATCGTGGTCTGGAGAGATTTCCAGAACATCATGACCACCAGCTGAGAACTTTGGTTTCACTCTGTTACACATTCATCATGATGCCTTATCAGGTGTTCCAGCCAAAGCAAAGGCTACATACAGTTGTGCTTCTCCCCAAATGGATAGGCACCTACATTTCAGCATCCATGGAGATGACAGTTTGGGTATCGCTTGCATTCTCCCTGTGTTGTCAGAATTGGCTTCCTAGCAGCATTAAGTGTAAGCCTCCATTTTCAGAAGTATTCTGTCATTGAGGAAACTGAGAGGTCAGGGTTTCTATCACCATTTCCAAAAACAAAAAACTGTGCCTTTCTTTCCTATGGCTCAAAGTCAACATAACCAAATTTCTCACAAATTGTTTCTGGCTCCTCCAAAGTGAAAAAGAGTGAAGAGCAGCGGCTCTGATATTGAGCCTTGGGGTAAACCATTTTAGGGAAATTACTTGCAGCTCATTTTATATAGGATGATGACCTGAAACCTGCTGTTAAAAGTCAGTTTTCAACAAGCTTTTTTACTTTCTGGCTGTAGATTGTCTTCATTGGTTTACAGAGTAGCCCTTGTATCCGGATGGTATCATGGGCCGATGAACAACAAATTGGCAAATATTCCTTGTTTACTGCTTCAATAAGGTAATACTATTTCAAAAAAATAAAAAAAAGTTTTTGACCTTTTATTTTGAATAATGTGGAAGTACAGTGTTCCTGAAGTAAAAATTACTTGTAATCCAGTGTGTAAGATAAAAGTTAATATTCATTCCACCCTGTAAACCACAATTTAAAATTAAAGTTTTTATCGTGTATAGGTTACAAGATAAAGATCAGTTTTTCTCCACGGATGTTATAGTACTCTTACTGTTTGATTAAAGTTTCATTCCAGTATCTATTAAAGTTTTTGAGTTATTAAATTTCAAAATACTAGTAAAAGTGCAGCCCACTATATCCAGGTTCCTTTAATCGCTTTTAGATTGATGAATGTGATGTTCTCCTCTCCATCCTCAGTCTAAATGAATGTCCAGGAACTTGATGATCCCATATCATTCATCTGATGCTCATTGAGTTTCACTAAGTATTCCTCTGGCATTTTGTGACTTGTAGAATGCACAAAATTTTTTTTCTTAGTTTGGCACAAAGTGAGTTAACAGCAAACCATTTGAAACTTTTGGTAAAATGCTGCTGGTAACTGTTTGCAGATGACACTAGCCTTGTAATACAATATCTATAAAATACGGTAAATTTTTGTACTACACCATTCATTACTGCAGGCTGATCATTAGCATAAATCAGAGGTGATGCAGGACACAGAACAGAAGGCATCTTTCCCAAAAAAAGAACACTACTCCATAAGTATTACAAAACAACTGATCCTATTAATGAAACCCAGTACCATTTGCATGTTGTTTGTCCAACAACTTCCAGAGGAGAAAAAAATTTGATTCTCTACATTTCATATAATTTTTTGTTTAGATTCAGACAATAATTATACTCTTGTCATAATCTTTTCATTAAAAGTAAGTGTGATACATGAAAGGTTCAGCACAGTACGGAAAGTTGAGCGCACTTAGTGGGCTCTGACAAACTTTAAATAAAATTTCAAATCCTCTTGCATTTTTTTAAACTTACATGTTGAACATCAAATATTTAACTTGTTAATTCTCTTCTGAGGGAATTACGTTTCTTACTGTTTACTGATTGGTTTGTAGTATCTGTTATTGCTTCTACTGACATAAATATATATTAATTTGGCTTGGTCATAGTATTTACCACAGTTGCTTGAGCTCTAATAAATTCTATCCTGTGAGATCATCATCATCATCATCATCATCATCATCATCATCATCATTACTATATGTGAGACTTTAGCACATTCTCTTTGCTACCCTGTAGCTTGTGTTTTAAATCCATCATATGGATTTGAAGCTAATGACAAGACAAAACATTACAAACATATTATATTTCTGTTTTTGAGTCTTTTTAGCCCAAGCCTTTTTGTTATCCATGATTTCTATTTTATACTGTATAAACTTTGTTTCTATGTTCTTACACAACCATAATATGAAGGTATGACTCCTGTTCTTTTGTCATATCAGGGGAAAGGTATTAGTTAAGTTAATGACATGGTATTTTGAACATAGCTTTCCATCAATTATTGTATGATGTGTTCAGTGTAATCTTAACTTTGTGTAGGTACACAAAAACATGTTGTTACTCTTGCCCTTTTGAACACTCCTGTTTCTTTTTTCACTGTGCATAAGAGTTTGTTTCACAAATTTATTGGTTCTGTATAATAGACAGCATGAGTCAGGAGGAAAGGTATATGCTTCGAGATGTGATAGTATTAGTGATTATGAACAAAAGCTTCATATGGACATATGCCCGATTGGGAATGGTTTCTGAGATAGAACACATTTAATACCACTTTTGTACATGTTTCTTTAATAACTCGAAAACAGCACACACTAACGAAAATGTGACTCAGTACACAATTAAATTAAAATAAATTTGCTACAAAAAATTACTGTCTATTTTTTGTCTAGGAGTAACAGTTTGCATGGAGAGATCATGGGAATATTGAAAATCTCATGTGATGTTCATGCACTGTAGCTTAGGTACTACTTGTAGGCAGTTTGAGGTAGTTTTCCAACTTGATAGACCATGAGTGACCTGTGCCAAATCGTACGTCTCAACTTCCTCTATATTAATGTGGTCCATTGTAAACAATGACAGTGAATAATACATAAAATAACTAGAAATGCACATTGAAAGTGTTTTATCTTGGAAACCATTTGCAATAGGGCATATGTCCACATAAACTTTTTGTTCAGAATCAGTAATTCTATCACCTATCAATACATGTACCTTTCCTCGTAACTCACCCTGTATTTGATCTACATTAATTTTTGTGTAAAATATTATGGTTCATTTGTGAGTAGTTGCATTTAAAATAGATCATTTTGCACATAGCATAATCACAACCATTCCCAGTAGTGTTTTTAGTACTTGCCTGTTCATATTCAAATCCATCCCTTGCCCTCTTGTAATCCTGTTGTATCATTACACTGCAAAGCTCATCATATTATTTTGATGTATTTTCTTGCAATTTAATGTGATTGTGCATATACTTCTTGCTGGTTGGTTAATAGAAATGGGTATTTCTTGATTCACATATTGCAATCTCTTCCTAGTGTTATATTTTTGAGGACTGTTGGTAACACACATTTGTAATGTGTTGCTATATACGTTAACATGGTTTCATTGTATTGGACATCAGTAGCCTTAATGGTTGAGCTTCTTTTGACATTTGAGTTAGTGTCTTTTACTTACATTTGAGTTTCTGAATAGTTTCTAGTATTAAAAATGTGTAGCATATGTATGCAAAAGAATGGGTGCATATTGTATATATAGTTTGGTCAGGGGGGTGGAAAATATTAAAAATTAAAGGAAAGGGTCCCTATACTGAGCTGGGCCATTTTACTGTCAAACTTTTATACTAACGTATGACATAATATTAGGTAGAAATGGTTGTAAGTGACTATCCACATATGAGCTCGTTGTTTGTGTGATTGTTGGCCTACTGTCTTGTTCAAGTCTTGATGGTGTTAACATACTATACGTGACATTGATATTCATGTATAACTTGTAATAAATCTCTGTAACATGTGTTTACAATGTAAAATTTTAATTTGTTGAATAGTATTGTTGTTATTGTGTAAGTGGCTACTTTATGCACTCACATGAAAGTGCTGTTAAATATTATTTATTAAATTTGACAAATAGTGTAAGAAATATCTAATCCTTAATACAACAGTGTTTCTTCTCTTCATGCCAAATAGGAGACTATAACATGTATGACTGCTAGTAAGTTCTCAGCTGTTTGACATGGCATCCACTCAGTTACATTAGACTTGTATTTTCTTTTCTGTTGCTCTCTCTTGGCCAGCTCTCTTTTCTTTCAACCCCAGCACTCGTAGACTGTGAGACCCAAGGGTGTCTTTAATTTACTAATCTTACCTACCACTTACCATAAGGGTTGTGGAGGGGGGTGTTGGTAGAGGGGCTGTGTGAAGCCATCTCTTGTAGAGGAGCAAACTCTTCAGACAAATACCAATCTTCCATGTGCTGCAGGTTATCTGATAATGCTGGTAACTGATCTTTGTAAAATGTTTTCATACTCACAGGCCTGAAAATAACCTCTTGCTCAGCTTCCATATCTGGGGATTGTGAGGCCAGAACAGGCTATAAGGAATAGTCCATACTGGATGGGTGGACAGCAGTGTTTGTGTGATAGCACACTCACTCAGAATACCTCCAGTTTTAGAACAAGAGACCCTCAGTAAGAGACATCTGTCTGTGTGTAAATAAACATCCTTACTAGAAAGATGTAAGCAGAATTAAATGTTAAATGCTGCTGTTTTTTTTTAAGTGTCATTGACAAAAATGTAATGGGGAATATTGGAAACAGTAAACCTAAGTTGTTGCCATTACTACAGAGGGAACCCTGGAGAAAGGCATAGTACTGAAGTGACCTCACTGGCTTGTGAAAAACTGCAAGCAATACTGTGGAGATTACTGTTTCAGAATACCAGTGACATAAAACACTGGGCTGGAGATGATATTTGAACAAAGTAATTTTCTGGATTCCACATGTCAAGAGAACACCAATGGAGAAATGGGGACAAAGTGCGGTGGTGGAGGATTGCTGGAAGTATCGGGGATACCACTGTACTCGGTCGCTAAACAACCCCTCTTCAGCACATTCCACATTCTTAGTTGTCAGTCATCACAGACCTCACACACATCTGTAGTTGTCCTTGTCATTTGTTGTTTGTTGACAACTGCTGGAAGAATGGTGACTGTCACTGTAGAAGGTAATTCTTTGTCTGTCAGCAGGGAGATGACGTGAAGTCCATCCAAATCTACATCTGCAGTCCATCACATGCGGAGGGCATGGGCGTGGGTGTGTGTGTGGGTGTGGGTGTGGGTGTGGGCGTGGGCGTGGGCGTGCACGCAGTGTTTTATCCATTTCTGATTACAGCCTGATGGATCTAAGGTGTTATTTGTGACAGTCATTTTGTTGTGGCTATCTGCAACTCAGTGTCTCCAGTACATGTTGAGTGACATCTTTCCTTCTCGTAATGTTGTTACATTCTGTGCTGGATTTTCAATTGTTTGATTCAGTTCAGGTATTGTTAATTCTTGCACAAGTTCAGTGAAAACACAATTCAGTGGCAATGCATCTTTTGTAGCTACATTATTTGTGGCTTAAGATGATTCTGAGAGATCATACATATTATTCCTGAAATCTTTTACATAATTACCTTGCAACACCATTTACCTGTTATATTAAAAAAACTGTGAGGACGGGTCCAAGTCATGCTCGAGTAGCTCAGTTGTAGAGCACCTGGCCATGCAAAACTTAAAAGTCCCAAGATCGAGTCTGAGTCCGACACACTGTTCTAATCTGCCAGAAAGTTTTGTATTGGTGCACAGTCCGCTCTAGGGTGATAATTTGTTCTATTCCTGTTGTTTTACATGTTAAATTTAATTGCAAGCAAAGCACCAGTTCCATTGATTTTTTGTAGGATTGTGTTTTTCACCTTTATTTGTACCTGTTTTTGAATTGTTTTCATTAATTGGGTAGTGTTTTTGTTACTCTTTAATCTAAGTTCTGTACTTGAGGTTTTGTCATTCCTTGTGATTACTGGATGCCTACTCACTGTTCTTCCACCAGTTGGTCAGCAGAATGACTGTAATTATTGTTTTTGGTTTGGTATTTAACATTACATATGACAACCCGACATTTTATGTCATTACATTTGCACCAGTTGGTGACAGTATAATATGATGTTTGCCAGTGTGTGTTCCTTATTCATTCATTAAGATGCTGTAGTTTAAGCATAAATTCCTGGTTTGGCAGGCAAAGTGAACATGTTATAAGAATGAAATTGGTGATAGCAAAGTAAAAGTGTTGTTCTACAGCTGAGCTGGTATACAGTAAACAATAAAATTTGACAGCTCTAGTGCTGAATATTAACAGAAACTTGTTTGACTGCATGTACTACAAAAATGTAATATGTGATAATCTTTTTCTTTCATCATGTTGTGGAAGCTGTCAGTGATAGAATGTTTTGTAAAAGTTTTTAGGAAGTTGCTAAGGAGTCTCATTCTCAGGTACTGGATGAATATGATGCACGTATTTGCATGTTGTCAGTAGCACTGCCTCGAGACGAAAACACTGTTCCTAACTGGTACACTTATTTGTTTCTATTGTGATAGACCTTTAAAATAGGATTGTTCCTCTTAGTGAGTAGACCATGACATTATTTTACATTTTTTAAATTAAGTCAGTAGTCATGCAAAATAATGAAACTGAAATTTTTGTCACATCTGGAAGCTATTAAATAGCTTTTAAACACTTCACCAGGTCATTCTGACAGTAGTAATATGGTAATAATTTAGGTGGAAAACAATTGCTCCAGCATTTTATGTTCACATCTTGGGTACCTACACAACCATTTGCCCCTATTCTATAAGATGAAAATAGTATTATGAACAGTCATTCTGAAAATATATAAAAATCTAGTGTTTTCTTCATTTATGTTCAGGCTGGGGCAACCAGATTTAAAACCAATGGTAACGATTAGAATATTTATTTTGTTGAAATAAAACATGCCAGTAACACTGAGGGGAGAAAAGTGATTTTAACATTTACTGTTCTCATATAAATGAAATATAAACAAAATAAATGACATATAAAAATGCTAAATAATATTTAAATTTTCAAATTCCTTATTCACCTTTCTAAAAAAGAAAAAAAAAAGAAAGTCTGATTTACTTACTTGACATCAGTACAGTCCTGCACCTTAGTCCTCTTCATTCCAAGATAAATGATTTTCTTTTCTCCTTTTATCCACTCTTCTCTGTGTTCTAGTTTCATTTGTTAGTTTTAACAGCAATTTGCTCTTAAAATATTATTTCTATCTTCCCAAAAACTTCATTTCTGATTACTGTTCCATTGTTGAAACATGGTATGTAATTGAGTACACTAATTCATAAGCTAATCATTCCAACAAGTACATTTTTGTTAACATTCCCAGATTATGTACTTCTGTTATTCTTGTATTCAATAAATAAAGTGTAGCATGCGCTAAAGTATTTGAAGTTAAATTATGTTAGCAACTTCTTTTCCCAAATAAACTGTAACAAGTATGAACAGATTTCCATATAGTATGTTTGTTGGCGCCATTTAAGTTGATACAGAACTTCTGGATACAAAAGCAAGATCACATATGAATGTAGTTATATAGCTACATAATGCACACTTCTCCCATATTTCCATTATGGGTGTGCAAAAAAATGCTGTCAAGTTGACAGATTTTGACCCACCAACTCAAGGAAATTCTGTTCACACATTATGCATACCTAGTTCTGAAATTTGAGTTACTTAAAATGTGCATACTCCAAAGTATTCCTAGCATTGTAGATCTTTGCAGCTGCTGAAATGTTTAAACTGGATATTATTAATTTTGCTTAGTACCACATCAGATGTCTGAGTACCATGTTTAAATTTTGCTTACTTGCAGTGAATTGCCATATTTCTGATACCACTAATGAACAAGTGTCAAAGCATTCCTTTCCTACTTCAGATTTTAAAAAATTGGTACTATTTTGAACTCACTTTCTGACAATTTGCCCGCCAGGGCAATTTTGTCGTCATTGGCATTGAGTCTGTACAAGAGATCGATCAGCTGGCTCTATACAACTAACATTCAGAATTAACTTTTGCAATGTGACATGTTCAGTCCTGCAGAGTGGAGCCTCTAGGTGAGTTGTAAGGGAGGGTCAGTAACGAGTACAGCAGCTGTTGTCTTCTTTTATCTGCCCTAGTAATTGCCCATTTGTTCCAGAAAGTAGCTGCATTTTCAGTACCCAGCAGGGTTGTTTTCTTTGCACTCCTTGTACTTGGCTGGAGCACCTAGGGAGGCTTCACAGTTACACAATGCGCATCATACTTCATACATGTTGGATTAACTGCACAATTTCTGAAGCCTTGGAAAATGCCGAGGAAAATACCCCTGCTGTGGGAACCACAGGTTTGGCTCCAAAGGTCTCCATCAGAACGTGCCCTGAGTTTTCATATTAACTGTTACGGTGTAAGGTCATGCACCAGCATGCTAGTCGGCAATGGTAAAGACAATACAGATGCGGGAAGACGTCAGCCGATCACACGCTGACTGACCCCTCTCTGGTACGACGATGTGATGGCAGCAATGCCTATGTGAAGAGGATGTTAGTGCAGCAACCGATTGGTGTTGGGCCAGTCGAGTAGCAGCTTACAGACTAGTGACTCGGATAGGAGTGTCAATTCCAGTCATTTCGCTCATACTATGTAGCACAGACTTAGGATTGTCTATACTGATGAAGATTGCTTATATTGTATGTTACCCTTTGCATGTGACTCCTCTGTGTTATTGCAAAATTTAGTATTGTATCTTTTCATTTTGTAACAAAACCCATTAATAAGAATTGTTCAAGTGTCTTGTCTAGTGTACTAAGCATGCAGGTTTCCTAGACACCACACATTTGACTACAACTGCGGGGACACATTAAGTAGGGTCTGCAACTAATAGATATCCCCTGTATTTAAAACACTCCACTTAGTATCTGGGAGAAGTCATTAGTTATTAACTCGCTTTTTTGCTGACAGGCTGTTTTCATTTGGACTACACTGTGGATTTTCCTTGGCAGACAGGTTTGCAGTGGCTTCTGCCTGTGACTTGTTGGCTCCAGATCATGGTTATGGTACAGCAGTTTCTTCCGTGTGAGGACTTCAGCTAGTTTGACACTAATACGGCGTGCATACACAGGCAATCACCAGAGAGGTGAATCCAGCACACACATGATCTATCTGGTGGAAATGCTTCCCCTTGGCTTGAGTATCTAATGGCTCAACAAGGACTGTTCATGGTGTAGCACTGTGATTAAATGAAAAATGCTCTGTGTCACAGATACTATGGCATATGAACCATTAATTCTACTTCATGACTTGACAAACCAAATAAGTGTCATGTCTGAAGGGTTACAGCTCAGGGAAAATAAGTCAGCGATATAATGCAGTGAAGACCACTGTTAGTCCAGTATGCTCCAGATGCTGTTGGGATTTAACAGATGCAGAGGAGATCCAGAGGTGCCGCCTTCTCCTCACTCATTCAACTGTGACTTCCAACTTAGTTTTTTGAGTGAAATATTTAATTCTTATAAATGTTGTTGATCTGATGTAAAGGGCAATAGCAGTGCGAAGAACAATGGGAAACTTTAGTTTGATTTTTTTTTCTTGCATGCTCTGTCCCAATGATAAGCAGCAAATTCTGCTTCAGTCATTTGTTTTTTGGTTGTTTTTTGTTTTTTGTTTTTTTCCGGCTGGAGTGGTTGAGCAGTTCTAGGTGCTACAGTCTGGAACTTTGCGACTGCTACAGTTGCAGGTTCGAATCCTGCCTTGGGCATGAATGTGTGTGATGTCTTAGGTTAGTTAGGTTTAAGTAGTTCTAAGTTCTAGGGACTGATGACCTCAGAAGTTAAGTCCCATAGTGCTCAGAGCCATTTGTTTTTGACGTTTGAAACATCAGAGTTGAATGTGGTTACCACAAGTTAGTTTATTATTCTAGCATTTCTTGTGATTATGATTAATCAACAAGATTTACATAGAGCTCACAGGTTAAAAACTTAAGGATGCAAAAATGTGAGCTGACATCACTTTGCGTTTTTATCTCTCCAGTATTAGGTGTGTTTGCAGACAAATACCACTTGCATTACAGTCTTAATTTCTTACTAATAGCTAGTACATGGAACCATAAATAAACACAAACTACTACTTCCTACCTACATTTTTGGGTGACCCATATGTTGGAGAATTGTTGAAATAAATCCTTCACTGTACCATCTTCCCAGTGAATTCTGGTATTCCTGTGTTCCTCAATCTAGATATTCTCTCTGACTTTTGGAATATCTTCTATTCATTGCCTTCATCAGCCTTGTCTCAGTATTTGGTGTTCCATAAGCCCTGATTAAAATGATTGACATAGTCCCAAGATGTGTCCTCAATGACACACATCTGTTTACGATATAAACAATCATTTTATTAGTTCCACATTATCCCTTCAATAATTAATGTGGGTGGCATTTTGTAGTCTTTTGGGAATGAAAGCTTATAAATCTGCTCTCTTCACCCTACCTGTAGCATCAGTTACCACCTGTGTTGTCATTGTTGTTGTTAGGATCACCAGCTAGCACTGTGTCCTAAGTTTGTGGATCTAAACTCCACAAAACTTTACTGGTTGTGACTGTTTCTAATGAACCCCCCACACAATTGTAATGCATTTGTGGGTTCCAGGTATCCCTGAATATTGCTTAGTTACGAAATTTACCCTTAGGTTGCCATTTATTTTTCCTGTATTGCTGAGGCAGGACTTGTGGTAATTTCATCCATAGGCTGAAGAACCAAGACTAGGAATTATATTTATCCTAGTCTAGTTGTTGTACAAAGCTCTGAAATGCATAAATATTTTGAATACAATGTCTCTATAGAACAATAAGCCTTAATTGTACAAGTAACTTCGTTGAAAATATGCTTATCAGTTATGCAGGATTACATAGAGTATCCAAAAACTGATACTTCTGAAAAACCATGTGTTTGAAGAAGCTGGGATGACTGTGAAAGTCAGGTAGTTGGAAATTTCTGAGTGTGATGCTGTTGTTTGACACAAGCTTGCTTTGCTTGTGACTTGTAGAGTGAAAGCAATGCATTAAAGAAATCTCCATAGTTTTGACACTTGTATGCAGGAGGCTCAATATGAATAGCTAGCTCCTCTTCTAAATATCTGCACACCAGAACTTAACTTTTGTCCAAAACAGGATGAGGGGTCACTGAGTAATGGAACTGTAGTATCCCAATGGGAGTATGTTTATTGTTCCATCATTTGTGAACACTTGAAACTCAGAGATGAGGAAGTGAGTTTGTAGTAATAGCTTTTGGTCTTCTTCCTGACAGGTTTTCATTAAAATTAAGAGTCTGGTATGTAACAGTCATTTCCTCAGTAAATAACAGTTGTAATTTCAGATGAGTTGTCTGCTGAGATTGTTATATAGGCCTCCAGTCGCCAAAGTTTACAAGCATTAAATAACAAAATAGCACAGGCTGGTATTTCCTGCAGTCCATTTATGGCATTTAATTGTTTAAATCACAATATTCTCCTAGCAAAACTGAGGCTTTATCGAACTGAATGTCATAGTGGAATGAGATGTCACATCTGACCAAAAAGTGCAGAAATCGGTACATAATTATTCAACCCATCTAAGCAGGGAAGATTCTTCTGACTGGGGAGAAATCAAAATGTGTCGTAAGAATAATATATGATGATCATACGTATCATCTTCTGACACATCTTTATAAGGCATTGGGCATTCCAATTACTGCTTCATTGTATATTTCCTTCCTTGTGGAGTTCATTGTGAATAATCCACTGCTGCTCAAAAGGAACATTGATGTACATAAGTACAATATGAGATGGAAGAAAGTAACACCCATTACTCTACACATAGGTTGTCCTTAGCACTGAAAGTGGTGCACAGTGCTGCAGCAAAACAATTACATTTGTTACCCAGTGATACAAAATGTCATACAGACAACAGAATAAAATTTAAAAGCAATGTGAAAAAGCTTCTGCTTGGCAATTCCTTCTATTCCACAAACAGTTTCTGTTATTGTAATGTACAGAAAGTGGTGGACAGGAGTTAATAACACAGATCTGCACATTAAAAAAGTCTTAAGAAAGTTCTGCATGTAACTATATTTACAAATTAAATTTTGATGTGACTCTAATATGACAGGCTCACCATTTTAGTGATTTATCATGCAAAAGTGCTATAGAAAATGAAACTGATGAGCAATTAACTGTTTAAATGAACTGTTGAATCCAAATAAGAGTCCCAGAATATTTTTCCTACCATAATCCTTTAGAAAAGATACTTTCAAAATGACTACTGTCTATGGCTACTGAGGCTATACTGTGAGTAATGCTGCATGATGGGAGAAGTGATCTGGATAGTGGGAGCAACAAGGTGGGTGGGAGGGGAAGGGGGAGGGGGAGGGACAGCAGGTTTGGAGTGGGAGATGGTAAAATGCTGTGTGTGGACGTACACGGGAAAGAAGTGGAGAGAGGCTAGTGTAGGCAAGTGGAGTTAACGGGCTAGACGGGTGGCAGTTGGTGTTGAGGAGGGGGTGGGGGGTGAAATTCTGAAAAGCAGATAAGTAAAGAGACTATATGTGCATTGGTGGAGTAGGAAGTTGTGTAGTGGTGGAATGGGACCAGGGAAGTGGATAGGTGGGCAAAGGACAATGATTAACAAAGGTTGAGGCCAGAATGGTTATGGAATGTACAATATATTGCAGGGGTCTGCCACCTGCACAGTTCAAAAAAGCTGGTGTTTGTAGGAAGGATCCAAATGACAGATGTTGTGCAGCAGTCATTCTACAAGAACTTTTCTACAAGATAATTTTCAGTGTTGCTTCACTAGCATGCACCCATGTCTGCTAATTATCACAAAATCATCATGTCTCAGTGTTTCTAATTGTATGTTGTGTGTTCATGCATGTAACAACTAATTCTTTTCCCACATTAGTTTTACTTGAATAAGATGCTAGAATGTAATAGTAAAGTATTTAATTCATCCAACCCTGTGTTGGGTTGGTACTGAGGTACATGCAGGACATCATTATTTTTAGAGGTCTCTAAATTTCCAAAGAGATAAAGAAGCTGTTTCATCTGGTTACTCTATCCTCTAATATTCTGATGAAAAAAGCTAGCCTTACTTTCCTGTGGATACTTGCATATTTTGTTGGTCTGTTCAGTTGTTTTGAGTTCTTTCAAAACATGGTGTCTGTATCATAATTCTAAAGTAACACAGGTACCTCTATGGCACCAGTAAACACAGAGATGGTGAATGGTGTGATGGTATCTCGTGCTACATTTTCTGTAAAGAGATCAGGCTACATATCTTACCCTCTCTTGTTTAGGTGTTGACTGTGTTTAGTAGAACACTGTGTTCCATTTTGGACAAGGTAGTTTTACATACATTTTTATTTTCGTTATAACAAGCTTAAACCACAAGTCAAACAGGATAAATTTGCAACTCATGTGTAGTTTTCTCTGGTATACCCTACTGTCAGTTTGAAACTGTCCCCCAGATTGGCAACTTGGCATCTGATTGCACAGCTCCAGTCAGGGCTGGCTGAAGCAGGCTGTGAATAGCCATGAGGACATTGTGAGCTGTCCATAAATTTCTTCATATTGCTAGTGCAGTTGAGGCTGGGCAATGTTGCTGATGATGTTCAGCACTTCACGGTCATTAACTCATTTTTGGGATTGGTACTGAGTGAGTGTGCGAAATTCTCTTAAGTTTCTCCTTTTGTACTGATGAAGAAATTTGAATAGTTATCACATCTGTGTGAGATCAAGATCATAAATTTCATTTTTTGATGTTAGGAAGGTAATTATTTGCTTACATTTCCACTTGTTTGGTGTTTCATGTCGTGAACTGTCTGCATTAACCAAAACCAGAGCAATGGCAGAGAGCTGAATGAAAAAGTGTCATGTCTGCTCCATGGCATCATGATCATCTCATCATCTAAGGCAAGAGCAGTTGCCAGTTCAGATTGCAAAGTACTGCCAATGTGTATCACTTCAGCTTATTTTCTTTTTTTCTCTGGAAATAACCACAACAGAATTCAGTAACAAAATGATAAGAAAACCTTTTCATTGCACCAACTGGTCATCAGGATACTTTTATTTTTAGTTTAAAACATTTGTAATGCAATAAACTTAATTCATTGTCAGTTTTTATTATTACTATTGAGTTGTTATCTGCTCAATCATAAGAGGTTTCCTATCACTATTTGGTATCGTAGCATGTGACTGTCAAATAAGTGATGTTACAAAGTATCAGGAGATGGCACAGCATATAAAACCAAATGAATTTGCATGTCACCTCATAGCATCGGTATAAGATGAGTGTCACAAACAATTTGCTAAGTAACTGTCCCTAGATCAGCTAAGACTTTGCAACATAATTGCAAGTATTTGGCAGTGCTGTGATATTGTACTTACTTCTGCATGTGGTCCTGAATCATTTTGTTAAATTCTCTTGGAATTCCCTTTGAATTTGATGTCTTGTGCTATATATTCTCATGTAAGAAGACAGGGTGAGACAGGAAATTTAATTTTTTGACTCTGGGAATGCTGTACACCACATAAGTAACAATAACAACTCTAACTTTGCATTATGAGATTGAGTGATCAATATTGGAATGAGAAAAACTAGTTTCGAGCAACATCTCATTGGCTTAGTTGTTCCACACGAGTCCTATGGTGCAACAGCACTGTGAGTTTCTGCTCTAATTGTGGTTCAGGCCATTGCGCACTACATTATTAACTTCCATTTTGTTTAAAACTAGAATGACCTAAGGAGGGGAACATTGCTACTACATCGTCATCAGCATTAGGGGAAATGGGAGAAGGATGGAGATGTTAAGGTTATGATTAAATAAAGTGAGCACCAGTGTTATTTCTTTTAAATAATTGTTTTTCAGGCTTATTAGACATCATTTATGTAATTTGAGAAAGAATAAATAAGTAACAATATAATGACAAGGGTAGTTGCTACTCACCATACAGTGGAGATTCTTAGTCTCATTTGTGCTATAGAGTGAGTAGCATTTGTCCTTTTCATTACGTTGTTACATTCCGTCTTTAGTTTTCCATTATTTTACAAGCAATTTTAACAAATGTGCACATTTCAATACTGCCTGCTTGCAGGGGCCATGATATAAAGCTCATAAGGGCATAATGCAAATGGTTTTTTTATCACCAATAATATTTAAAGTGCAAGGGAAAGTAATACTCTGAAGTCTGAACATGATTCAAAAAGCTAATTATTTCTCACTAAGCATAAACACAAGTTTAAGAAATTACTATTGTCATATAAAGGGCGAGACAAATAAAAGTGGCCTGGAGAGCAGAGTCCCAGCATACAAACACTGGAGAAAAGGAAATACTGTACCAACTGAACTACAGCAGATGCTGTAAGTGACCACTGTTCATCCCATCGCACAGAACCTGGATTTCTGGAATTTCATCCGAAATGTTCTGCTACAGTTTCTTAAGACTATGAAGGTAGTTATGCTACACCTTACACTTGTGGTCTCCTCACACTAAATAATGACACACTCACAGATCATATGAACTGAGTAGCCAGCTAGGACCATGACCAGACTGACCTCTGATAACAACACTGTCAGGCATGAAGACTGTGCAGATGTGATCCAAGGTTCAACCAGCTGTGTGAGCAGTTGCTCAGTCCTGTTGGAAGTAACTGTAGGTCTTTTCCTCCTCTATTAATGCTGCCACAAATTGTTTAAAAATGTTCACAGTGCTATGCACAGTTGTCAGTGTCTGATGAAAGGAGATTGGACAACCTTCTTATCATGCAATAGTGTTTCATGGAAGCTACACAGATTCTTCACTGCCCATAATGTATGATATTGTGAGTTAACATAACCACTCAGGTGAAACCATGCTTAATCAGAAGTAAAAGACAGATCCATGTTCAAGTTGTTAATTGTTCTCAGTGAACAGACACTTACAAAACTGGAGGTGCTGAGTAGCTTCTGCTGGTTTCAATGCTTGAACAGCACACAATTAGGCAGGGATGTGTGTGCAGGTCCAGGCAGAGTATTTCTCTGCGTGATTGGTGTGATACACATTGTTTCCATTACTTTCTTGTCACATAACTTTCCATAACAAACACTCACTACTCCACCGTGAATACCATTATCTCCTTTGCACTGCTCCACTCACACTGACACAGCCTGCACTCACTGTGCATGTGTGTGGATCACATGGAGGGCATACATGTGGTGTGCACATCACAGAACATGTATAAGATGAGGCATTAGTAATGACTGCACATTTTTACTATTTGCTATCATCTTTGAGCACAGTTGGACTTTGAGAAAAATTTACATGTAGCTTTCTTCTCTTAACTTACTTTTCTGGCAATTTGCTTTTAATCACCAGTATTTATGTCTGTAAATCAAGTCATGAGCTCTCAGTCTTGTTTATGGTTTATTTTTTCTTCATTCCCTCTTACTAAATTATGCTTCAGTTCTAGATGTTATGATTTCATTATTGCTGTAAAATATTTGATAATACCCTCCTCTGTATCTTGTTTCAGGGAGACTATTGTTTGTTGCTGCCTTTGTAACATGTTAATTGCTTTGGATTCCATACTGGTAGCATGTAAAATTCATTGATAGCATGTACACTGGCCTTAATCATTCACATTTTTCAGGTTTACCTCGATGCATTTGTTGGTACAGTAATTGAAGTTGACATCCAGAATACCTCCTCTAACATTTTTTGAGCAGATGATAGAGAAGTTCGGGTTGAATTTCATCAAAACTATGGGATCATTATTTTCTACATTCTTACCCAGTGGCTTTACCATCAAATGAGAAAAATTGACCAGTAGATTTGTTCCACTGAAATTTCAAACCACAATCTACACACAGCAATTCCTGTCAACCCAACGGGCAACATTTACACTTACCAAACACTGCAACACAATTAACTGCTGAAAAATAGAATTCAGTCACTTAACACACAGTACAAACACAAATTTTCATAATTTAAGAGCCACAAAAATTTAGCCTGCAGGTTAGCATATCAGATATGTGCCAATGCATCAAAAGAACACACCAGAAGGGGACTTCACAAACTGGATTTAACTGATGTAGTCAAAAATGAGCTTGAAAGATTACCAGCCTGGCTCCTGCCTCATGCGTTTATTCTTCTTGGTAAGGCATAAGTCCATAGTCTCTCCACTGAAATCTCTACAATTCTGAATCTTATACAATAATGGGCGCAACACAATTGTCTTATAGTTTCAGTTGGCCACACTTTCATAACCCCCCCCCAGGCAAGGGACCTTGAGCTAATGTGGCTCTCCTTCCTTTCCGGGCTGCAGACCTTCCTTTTCCGCATCCTTCCTAATCCTCCATCTTGTCCCCCCCCCTTCACCATTGCCTCTTTCTTTCACTTTCTCTCCCTCTGGGAGTATGTTTTTGTGCCTACATCTGGAGAGGGATGCTCGAAAATGTAAAACAGTCTCTCTTCTTTGCTTTCTCTGCTGGCAAGTCTTTGTCCTTACCTTGTCGTTCTCTTTTCCTTACCTCTTCTCTTTACCCTTTTCTCCACTGCAGTGTTTGGGACCTCTCTTCTTTCCCTTCCCTTTCTTTGTATTTCCTTTCCTCTTTTCTCCTCCCTGTGTGTGTCTGAAGGCTGACCCACACATTCCCATGCATAACCAGTGACGGGGTAACACATAATTTCCTGACCCGGATAGACAGGTAGGGCACGAACATACCCTCTGTAACGGCCATGCCCAGGGAGGGGTGATTACCCAAGCTGATACCTTCCAAGTGTGCCGATAGGTCTCTGAATCCATTTCTCAGCAGGTGTGACCTCAGCTGTGAACAATCACCTAAGGCGGGAGTGCCCTCAGCAAGGGCCCCCACAAGGAAGTAGCACACCATCAGAGATGCTGATAATCATGGGGGATATTTCCGCAATGCTTTCCTCATCATCTACTATGTCTGCTCACAAGCATAAGTTCAATGAGTCTCAGCCACTGACTATTCTGCCATCGTTGCTGCAGTTTCTTGTTGTTTCTCGGTCTGACCAAGGTCATGACTTCTCCACGGTCAACCCTTTCATTAATCAGAAAGGTGTCGATGCAATCGTAGGTCCTGTAAATTCTTGTTCCAGATTACGAAATGGCACCTTGTTGTTAAAAACAGTCAATGCCCTCCAGGCACAAATATTGCTGCACACTTCACTGCTACAAACATTCCCTGTCTAGGTGGAACTGCACCGCACTTCAACAATTCCTCACATGGGGTCGTTTATACACCCTCCCTCGGTTGATTGTAAGACAAGGAAATTCTACACTTCCTGTCTGAATAGGGTGTCATCGCTGTTCATCGAGTCACAAAAAGGGTTTACAAGTACATCGTTCCAACCCAAACTGTCTTGTTGACATCTGACAGAGTTCAACTCCCATCCAACATAAAAGTGAGCTATGAGATAATTTCCATTCGCCCTTACCTCCTGAGCCCTACATATTGCTATCGGAGTCAGTGGTTCAATCATACCAGCCACTCCTGCTCCAATCTGGCCTAATGCGTTGTGTGGCAATGATGTCCACGAGGGTGCTTCAAAACCTCCATCCCCTCATTGCATCAACTGTATGGGTGACCATGCTGCTTCCTCTAGAGATTGCCCTATTTTGTTAGATGAACGGCTCATTCAGGAAATCAGAGTGAAGGAAAAAGTGTCGACCTTTCCTGCTCGAAAGTTATTCACCAATCAAAAGCCCACTGTGCCTCACACAGGTAAATACAGCACTGTCCTTGCCTCTCCGTGGCCAACAAAGGAGGCAGCCACTCAGACTTGTGATCTCACCTTTAGTGCCATGGTCATCAGATCCCACAGCACAAAGATCACCCATTCAACCTCCCCACTCTCACCTGCTCACTCTATGGCTCACTCTTCATCGGGTTCTGCTCAATCTCGAGCCCCAAAATCAGACACCCGGACTTCCAAAAAAGAGCCTAGTCTTGAAGATATTTTACGAACCCCAATTTCACAACCATTGATTCCTCCTTCATCTAATCATCCTGTTTCCAAGAAGGCTAATAAGAAACCCATTTCCTCTCCTTCTCTGCCACAGCATGTCTCATCTACAGCACCACCTGGCGGTAACTGCCTTCGGCCGTCTTCTGTGTCGCCGAGGCACACTGCTGCCGGCCAATCAACCAGCTGATCGCTGGTGGCAGGAGCTGCTCCCGAACAACCTATGGATCAAGATCTTCAGCCTTCGGCTGAAAGCCATTTCACGCTGTCTGTAGCAAGCTCTGAGTAGTCGTTGAGTTGAGGGCAATCTTGGTCACATTCTTCCATTTTCTGTCCACCCTATGTCCATTATCCATTGGAATATTTGTGGCATTCGACCCAATCGGGATGAATTGTCAATCCTCTTATGATCCTACTCGCCGGTCATCTTCTGTCTTCAGGAAACAAAAATGCATCCCCATGACCACTTTGTTATCCCCCATTTTCAGCAAGTCCAATTTGATCATCCCTCTGTTGAAGGCACTCCAGCACATGGAGGACTCACAATTCTTCTCCATGATACTGTCCATTATTACCCAATCCCCTTAAACTCCTCCTGCCAAGCTGTCACTGTCCGTCTTTCACTTTCTGGATACAACTTTTCTCTTTGTACTGTCTACATTCCATCATCGACATCAATGGCACGAGGCCCCGTCTCCCAAGTTCCTTCCTCTTCTTGGACAACTTCCGCCCCTCTATTTGCTGGTTGGGGACTTCAATGCCCACCACCCTCTTCGGGGATCTTCGCATCCTAGTCCGCACGGATCACTATTGATAGACGCCTTCCACCAAGCGGATCTTGTTTGCCTCAACAATGGGGACCCTACCTTTATGTCTGCCTCACGACAAATTTTTCTCATTTCCACCTTTCGGTCGGAATAGTTCCGCTAGCCCGATGCTTCAAATGGTTCGGTCATGTTGATACACACTTGAGTGACCACTTTCCATGTGTCCTTCGATTGAAACCACAACTGCCATATATGTTCCTGAGACACTGGAAGTTTGCCCAAGCCAATTGTACACTTTTTTCGTATCTAGCAACATTCGATGACCATCACTTTGCTAGTGTCGACAATGAGGTCACTCGTATTTCAGAAGTTATTCTTACTGCTGTGGAATGTTCAATACCTTGGACCTCTGAAATGCCCCAGTGCCCCCCAGTTCCTTGGTGGAATGAGGCATGCCATAACGCAATACATGAGCGGCTACATGCTCTTTGCATTTCCAGACACCATCGTACTTTGGCCAACTGTATCCACTAGAAGCAGTTCCGTGCGTGATGTCGTTGCATCATCCGCGATAGCAAGAAGGCAAGCTGGGTCTTCTTTACTAGCTTTTTTTACATGTTCACTTCCTCCTTGGAAGTTTGTAGTCAGATTCGGCGGTTATCTGGATCTCCTAGTTTCTCCCCGGTCTCTAGCTCAATGTCATGCATTATAAATTAGTGGACCCTGTCGCAATTTCTAATTCATTGGGTCAACACTTCGCTGAGTTTTCGAGCTCTTCAAATTACCCACCAGCATTTCTCCCGAAGAAACGTGCAGTGGAAGTGCAACCTCTTGCCTTCTCCTCTCAAAATTGGGAAATCTACAATACTGTTTCCTCCACGCAGGAACTGCAACATGCAGTCTCTTATTCTTGCTGTTCCACCCCAGGACCGGATGGTATCCACATCCAAATGTTTCTGCATTTATGATACAATAGTCTCCGCTACCTCCTTCACCTTTATAATCGAATTTGGACCGACAGTACTTTTCCCAGAGGATGGCTGGAAGCTATCATTGTTCCTGTTCTGAAACCTGGAAAGTACAAATATCTCCCCTCTAGCTATTGCCCCATTTCGCTCACAAGGAGTGTATGTAAGGTTTTAGAGTGTATGGTGAATTGCCGTTTAGCCTGGTGGCTGGAGTCCCACAGTCTTTTAACACCTGCCCACCTGCATCATTCTGCAGTTGACCATTTGTTGCTCTCTCCACGTATATCATGAACAATTTTCTCTGGAAACGCCAAACAGTAGCTGTATTTTTTGATCTGGAGAGAGCATACGATACCTGTTGGAGGACGGGTATCCTCCGCACACTGTTCTCTTTGGGCTTTCGAGGTCGGCTGCCCCTTTTTGTTTGCGAATTTATGGCAGAGCACACATTTAGAGTGCGGGTGAACACTACTCTCTCCCAAGAAAACGGGTTACCCAGGGCTCTGTGCTAAGTGTTTTACTGTTTGCCATTGGCATAATTCCAATTATGGACTGTCTCCTTCCTGATGTCTCGGGCTCCCTCTTTGTGGACGATTTTGCAATCTACTACAGCTCTCAACCAACCAGCCTTCTTGAACGACGTCTTCAAGAATGTCTCGATTGCCTCCACTCTTGGAGCATCAAAACAGGCTTCCGCTTTTCTCCCAGTAAGACCATTTGTGTTAATTTTTGGCATCATATGGAGTTTCTTCTACCTTCCTTACATCTAGGACCTGTCAACCTTCCGTTTTTGGATGTCACTAAATTCTTGGGTCTTACGTTTGACAGAAAGCTGTGCTGGTCCTCCCACATTTCCTATCTTTCGGCTCGCTGTCTGTGACCCTCAACACCCTCCATGTCCTGAATTGCCCTCCTGGGGAGCGGACCAAGTGGTCCTTCTCTGCCTTGTTGGCAACACCTCAAATCAATTTCGGCTTCCTAACCAGTGTTCAGATTATACTGTGGAGCTTTATGCTGTTCTCCAGGCTGTCCAATACTTCCATCGCTATCAGCGGATACAGTCTGTTATGTGCTCAGACTCCCTCAGTCTCCAAGCTCTCAACCCTGTCCACCCTCTGGTCTACCAAATTCTGGACTGCCTCCACTTGCTCCACTTGGGGGGCTTCTCTGTGGCATTCCTCTGTATCCCAGGATATGTTGGTATCTGCGGAAATAAGGCAGCCAATATAGCGGCCAAAGGATGCAGTCTCTCTTCATTGGCCAGCTATTTGCATGATTCACTTAACCGATCTACAGAGTGCTTTATGTCATCATGCTGCTCTTTCATGGCACCCGCATTGGTCGACATTTCCAATAATAAATTGCTGGACGAGATAGCTCTTCCTTGTGCTTGGACCTCTTCCTCCTGAACTCATCATCGGGAGTTTTGTGCCCTAAAACCATAACAAAAGAAAACTTTCAGTAACTTTAAATAGACAGTTTGGATGACGACTAGTCACCTAACACTTGTACACTGAAATGCCAAAGAAATTGGTTTAGGCATGTGTATTCAAATACGGAGATACATAAACAGGAGAATATGGTGCTGCAGTCGGCAATGCCTATGTAAGACAAGAAGTGTCTGGCACAGTTTCTAGATCAGTTACTGCTATTACAATGGCACATTTTCAAGATCTGA
The DNA here is from genome assembly GCF_023897955.1 of Schistocerca gregaria. Classification (NCBI taxonomy): domain Eukaryota; kingdom Metazoa; phylum Arthropoda; class Insecta; order Orthoptera; family Acrididae; genus Schistocerca; species Schistocerca gregaria. Next base: position 301,145 of record NW_026062139.1, on the reverse strand, counting down.
GTGAGTTTGAATCTGGTGTTCTAGTTGGTGCACAAATGATGGAACATAGTATCTCCAAGGTAGCAATGAAGTGCAATTTTCCCATACGGCCACTTCTGAGTGTACTGTGAATATTAAGAATCTGCTAAAACATCAGTTCTGTGGCTTGAAAAAAATTCTGGAAAAACAGGGCTAATGACACCTGAAGAGAATCTTTCAACATGACAGAAATATGACCCTTCCAGAAATTGCTGCAGATTTCAATGCTGGGCCATCAAGTGTCAGCTTGTGAAACATTCCTCAAAACATCATCAGTATGGGCTTTTGGAGCCAAAGGCCCACTCATGTACCACTGATGAATGCACAACACAAAGGCTTACACAATGCCTGGGGTTGTCAACACTGACATTGGACTGTTGATGACTGGAGACATCGTGCCTGGTCAGACGAGCCTGAGTTCAAATTTTATCAAGCCGCTGGACATGTACGGGTATGGATGTAACCTCATGAATCCATTGACTGTGCATGTCATGAAGGGACTCTTCAAGCTGATGGGGGCTCTGTAATGGTGTGTGGTGGGTGATGTTGGAGTGATTTGGGACCCCTGATATGTCCAGATATGATCTGGACAGCACTGCAGGATTCATGGTGTCAATTCCCTTGCGTTGAGTCCATGCCATGTTGTGTTGTGGTATTTGTGCATGCTTGCATGAGGCCCTAAATGGTATAATGGTATTAGGCAGGTGTATCAGTTTGTCTCTTCAGTGCATTTGTAGATCAAAAGAACCAGGCTGGACCACCCAGCCAGTGACAGTTTCAGTGACAGCATAAGTCGCCTCATAATTTACTTTGTATAGAAAAACTAAGTTGAACACTGTTCATTACTACAGTTACTATAAATATTTAATGTTGCACTAATTCTCAAAACACATCCACTAATTGTAAGTAGGTAAACACTGTTTATGTTCTCACAGATACATCATAAGACATTTTGTTGGCCAGAAAAATGACACTGGAATATTCAATTGTGCCAAAAATTGTAGTGGTCAGTGTTTTATATTCTTTTTGCCTAAATTGATCTGTTAGAACAGAAACTTGAATCAACATCTTAATTGTGTACTCTCTAGGTATGAATGTTACTATATAACAACATATACTCACAAAATGACTGGAGACTCAATACATAGATGTTGCAAGTGTTACTGATGATGGCACACTGAAGATTATTTTTTTTTTAGGAAAGACATATTTATAAACTCACGTAAAGATATTTTGTGTAATTATGTATTTGTTTATAAAATAACTAGGTTAAAATTTGTGGAATTTGAGGGTTTATATGTTTAGGCAATGATTAAGTTTATGTAATGAATGCATAGTTAGCAAAGTAATAAGGTTTATGTAACTATTTTGTACATGTAAACTGTGAATTATCTGTGTACAAGTTCCTTAATTTGGGTTTAATTAGAACAGAAAATAAAGTTTTCAGTGGGAATTGTCTAAATACTGCACTACAACTGCAAAAATCTCAAGTTCATGATTTTCAGATCATCTTATATCAGTGTTTTGCAATGATGAAAATTCTCTACCAAAACTCTTCCTTAAATTTAAATCTAAACTGTGTTCATAATCACAGCAGGATCAGGGACTATTTGGAAACACTGAATATTTTTAATAATATTTGCATTTAAAATATGTGTGGAGGTGAATTGGAACACATTAAACACATCTAACAGCATTTTACTAAGAAAAATACATTTATATTAATTCATCTGTTAGCCAATTACTGTTTTTTATTCCCAAAATGCTTTATTAATATTCAACCTCTGAATGTATTAATGCTTTATTAATACAGTACGATGTTCCTCAAAACAAATCTCGATACTCGTTATTGAATACCATATGTTAGTTCATGAGGTGTCAGTGCCTTAGAGCTTTAAATATCATCCTTACTCATCTAAAAACATCTTCTTTCAACTTCATTGTAGGCTTTTTTGGTTTGGATGTATCTATGATTCTGTGTAAGTATTTACATGTGCTCTTGACCAACACTATGACATTGCCTAGGTCATCGGTGAAGTTGGCCATGGGACTCAGTGGAACACCTCTTACAGTCCCCTCCAAATATTTGAAATAGTCTGCCATAACATCTCTGTTCACTTCAGCTTTCCATTTTGACTCTAATGTACAGAAAGGTCATTGTTACTTGACAGCAGATTTTTTTTACCGTCTCCTATCTAGGGCTATCGTCTACTGACCTCTCCTCTAATTTACCACTTTGGTTTAAGTAACACTTCACAATGCCCTTAACTTCACCATTTGTAATTAGCTGATATCATTCTGCACTTTTAAATAAGCCACTGATTTTTACCACAAAGCCAGTTTGTCCCTATATTTTCAAAGGATTTGTATTATATAACCTCCTTGTTAGTGTACAATTGGGTATTCCATGTAGTTCAGATGCATTCCTTAGAGAGATTTTACATGCCTTGACTTAATTAACTGCCTTCTGGGGATTTCCCCACTGTATCGTTGATAGCCAGCAGTCCAGATCTTATCCTAATACTATGATATTATCATCTATTGTCTTCATAATACAGTAAATTTTAGAAATTCTAAACTGTAGAAGCTAGAGTTGGTCATCATACCTCATTACAAAAGTGTGTGACAATTTCATATAATGCTTTATCTGTCTATATAAAACAGTTGTTGAACAAACAAATTGATATTCGTATCATGAATCTAACAGAGGTTCACTGGGCATAGGTTTAGATTCAAACTTGGCACATTGTTCAGTATATGATAAGCTTTATAACTTAAACACACAATGTTCTATCCAGATTTAGAATGCACACTCTGATTTGGACTTTGAACATTGATATCCCCCTCACCCCCCCCCCCCCCCCCCCCTTTAAAAAAATCACTCCTCACTCCTCACTCTCTTTCTCTCTCTACTAGTGTCCAGTAGTCAAGGTTGCATGTCTGCCTATCTCCCAAACACTTTTGTCTGAGTCTATGGTTGTAATAAATTACAGTTTCAACTTATGGTAAATTTAAAAAATGCTCTATATCAGCAAAACATAATGTACTCTTAACACAATATAAATTTATACTCCTCATTGATGGAATATTGGAATGGGAGCTATTCCTGAACTTTACTTTATTACTAAAGAACACATTCTTTTTGTTCTTCTTGATGGAATACTAAACATTTAATTCATTTGTTTGAAGTGATGAGTAATTAATTGCTTTTTGATGTTGGGTACTTGTGTCTTAACTGCATAAATAATTTGAGCATTACAATACTTTTAAAACAGTATGTGCAAGCAACAATATAAGTTTTATTACCTGTTCAGTGAGTTATAATTTCGTTATATCTTTCACTTACACTACCACAAATAACATATACTACTCAAGTTACATTGGTGTTACATGTCAACAAACAACATAGTTGCTTATATGTAGTTTTTTGTCAGCTACTTAATCAAATTCTTTCCATACAACCTTGTTGACTGTAGCAGTGCATCTGCAAAAGAAATAACTGCAAAGATGGGTTTCTAAACATCACAACTTCATGTTACACTTCTCCTAATCCACATTATTAATTTTTGTACTACAGATTCATTTTACTCCAGTGCTTCAAACTACTCACTACATTTCGATGATTGTGATGCACAGACTCATTTAAAAAAGGCTAGTATCACCCCACATACACAAAAAATACAATTATTAACACATCTATCTTATCATAAACATGACAAACATAACCTAATGTACTTCAGTGCTCTAGCAAGAATATTGTTTTACTTTAAACCACATATTTTTCTCTAGTTTCTCTGACAGGAGTATCACATCACAAGTATACCTCTTCATTGACATCATTAAAGGCATCAGTATTTAAATTCCTTTTCCTCCCTTAACTCCAGCCTGAACAGCAATATGATAAAACCTTTTAACGGAACTGTACATTACAGGTGCCATTAAAAACCCTGCCACTGCAGCTGATGTACCAACTGCTCCAAATGTCTGCACAAATTGTGGGCCCAGTCCACTGCCTGACTGTTCCAACATACTACCACATCTCATGGGCCTGGCCAACTGCGCCCCCTCACTGCTGTACTGATGTAACTGGCTGACTGCTCACCTCACAGCTCAACCTCGCATCCTCACTGCCGCACCTGATGTGAGTGGATTTATGCTGCAGTCCTCATTCAAAATTTCAGCTAAGTAGTGAAAAAAAACTAGTAGAAACTCATAAATTTCCCTCAAGAAATGTACCAATAATTTAGAAGAGAAAGTAATTGTTTTTTCTTTCTGTGTGTTGCATAGTCATCACTCATTCTTATGAAACCTGCACAATGGTGAAGGAGTCACCAAATTGCATCATATCCTTCAATCATTACTCAAGGAAAAGAAACAGTCTGCTGACTGTACACTCTGCAGACTGCCGTGAATCAAATTTGTCACTCTGATACCAACTGAAACACAAGTTTGAAGCTTCTATACTCCACGAATCTGTATGCAAACCCATTAACTGATGAAGTCCTGTATACACCAAGGTAGTGAGTAGATTGATTGTTGCTTGCTCTGAAGATGACAGGTTAAGCTAGAGACACACACAACTAAACCACACTTGCACAAAAGCTTTCAGGGAAAGAAACAGAGATTTTTAAACCTTAGCTAGCATCTGTCTTTGTTGTGCATATGTGTAACATAACATGTCATCTTAATGGTAAGTAGCAAACTATCTTACCCATTACATTGTTGATTATATATATAATATTAAAAACAAAGATTTCAAGACTTACCAAGCGGGAAAGTGCCAGTAGACAGGCAAAATAAATAAGACACACACACACACACACACACACACACACACACACACACACACACACACACACACACAGAGAGAATTTCTAGCTTTCGCAACCGACAGTTGCATCTTCAAGAAAGAGGGAAAGACAAAAACCCGGACGGTGTAACACTGTGCCAAGATGTGCTGGCTGTGCACCAAGGCATGTTTAGCCACAGGGTGATCCTCATTACCAACAAACACTGTCTGCCTGTGTCCATTCATGCAAATGGACAGTTTGTCGCTCATCATTCCCACATAGAAAGCGTAACAGTGTAGGCAGATCAGTTGGTAAATCACGTGGGTGCTTTCACACGTGGCTCTGCTTTTGATCGTGTACATCTTCCGGGTTACAGGACTGGAGTAGGTGGTGGTGGGAGGGTGCATAGGACAGGTTTTACACTGGGTGCGGTTACAAGGGTAGGAGCCAGAGGGTAGGGAAGGTGGTTTGGGAACTTCATAGGGATGAACAAAGAGGTTACGAAGGTTAGGTGGACGGCGGAAAGACACTTTTTGTGGAGTGGGGGGGATTTCGTGAAGGATGGATCTCATTTCGGGGCAGGATATTAGGAAGTCGTATCCCTGCTGGAGAGCCACATTCAGAGTCTGATCCAATCCCGGGATGTATCTGTGTCACAAGTGGGGCACTTTCAGGGTTTTTCTGTAAGAGGTTCCGGGTTTGAGGGGATGAGGAAGTGGCTCTGGTTATTTGCTTCTGTACCATGTCGGGAGGGTAGTTGTGGGATGCGAAAGCCGTTTTCAGGTTGTTGGTGTAATGATTCAGGGATTCAGGACAGCAGCAGATTCGTTTGCCATGAAGGCGTAGGCTGTAGGGAAGGGACCGTTTGATATGGAATGGGTGGCAGCTGCCATAATGGAGGTACTGTTGCTTGTTGGTGGGGTTCATGTGGACGGAATGACCCTCACCAAACTGTCCATTCGCATGAATGGACACAGGCAGACAGTGTTTGTTGGTAATGAGGATCACCCTGTGGCTAAACATGCCTTGGTGCATGGCCAGCACATCTTGGCACAGTGTTACACCGTCTGGGTTATCTGGATACTTTCCACTAACACCAACCTATCCAAACTCCGGAGATGGGAACTTGCCCTTCAATATATCCTCTCTTCCCATTATCCACCAGGCCTCAATCTCTGCTAATTTCAAGTTGCCGCCACTCATACCTCACCTGTCATTCAACGTCATCTTTGCCTCTGCACTTCCGCGTCGACTGACATCTCTGCCCAAACTCTTTGCTTGAAATATGTCTGTTTGTGTCTGTATATATGTGTGTGCGTGTCTGCGAGTGTATACCTATCCTTTTTTTTCTCCTAAGGTAAGTCTTTCCGCACCAAGGATTGGAAGGACTCCTTACCCTCTCCCTTAAAACCAACATCCTTTCATCTTTCCTTTTCCTTCCCTCTTTCCTGACGAAGCAGCCGCCGGTTGCAGAAGCTCGAAATTTTGTGTGTATGTGTGTGTTTGTGTGTTATTTTATTTTATTGTGTCTGTCTACCAGCTCTTTCCTGATTGCTAAGTCTTGGAATCTTTGTTTTTATTATATACAATATCAGTGGAGTTCATTAGAGTAAATTCAGTTGACAATAATGAACTTAGCTGATTTACAAAGATGTCTTGCAAGGATATTGTGACATGTAAATAATCAATGTCCTTCAATACCTACAATTTCCATTGAAGCACATAATACAGTTGCCAAGTCATGGCTCATCTTCTAGTGTGACAGCAGTTATTTGAAGTGGTGCTTAAATTCTCTTCATATTGGGGACACACCTGTTGTCGTATAATCCTAGTAAGCATACTAATGGCTACCGCCGTCATGCAGCCTTCTCTGCTGTTACATTCTAGGCCAAACGGTTGTTGCTTGAAGTTACACTGGAAAACAGACGACCTTTAATCACACCAGTGTTCGATAAAAACTAATAAGTGAACCACTTTACTCAATTCTGAGGCTACTCTTCATGCAGCATTGGAAACTTATGTTGAGGTGGTCAAAAACATAACAAAAAAAGTGCTTTGAGACGAACATATGGTGAAGCTCAAGTGGAAATCATCCGTATATCATTCGTGAACTATAAAAAACAGATTCAACCAGTTTAAAGAAAGGGCTTTTTGATAGAAATTCAATTTTTTTTACAGGCTCAATGGGCCTGGCCGACCGCACCACATTGCTGCCGCACCTGATGTGCCTGGCCGACCGAACCGCCTAGCAGCCACACCCTTTGGTCATGGAAAACCGCACCGCCTCGCCGCCACACCCGGTGGGCCTGGCCGCCACACCCGGTGGTCCTGCTCTATTGCACCCCATGGTCCTCGTCTGCTGCACCTGATGGACTGGGCTGGCAGCACAGCCTCACAACACCACGAGATAGGCCTGGACATCGGCATGTCCTCACGACTGCACTTGATGGGCCCCGAAGAACACACTGCCTCAATGCCTCACATGATGGGCTTGGGAGAACGCACTGCTTCATTTCCCCAACCGAAAATGTTGGGCCTGCAAGACTGCAGTGCCTCGTCGCCGCAAACCTGATGAGCCTGGCCTATCGCACCCTCAGGGCCTGGCTTGGCAGCACGGCCTCACAACTGCATATATGGGCTTGGACATATGCAATACCTCACGACCGCACCTAATGGGCCTATCCAAAGTGCTGGCCTTGCTATCCTCACATGATGGGCCATGCCAACAGCGCTGACTTCTGACCAAATCAGGTGGGCCTGTCTTACCTCGCTGCCGCACCTGATCCTCCTGGCTGACCGGAGTACCTCACTGACTCACACCTGATGGGCTTTCCTGATTGCAGTGCATCGCCAACTCACCAGAGGCACCTGGCTGACCGCAGTGGAACGCCGCTGGGCCTGGCCGACGGCAGTGACTCATGACCGCACCCGATGGGCCTGGCCGACGGCAGTGCCTCATGACCGCACCCGATGGGCCTGGCCGACACACTGCCTCAGAAACGAAACTGATGTACCTGGCTGACCGCACTTCCTCGCTATCGCACTTGACGGGCCTGGCCGAGACCAGCTGATGGACCTGGCCTACTTAACTGCCAGACTACCACACCCATTGTGCTTGCCCTACCGCACAGCCTTACGAGCACTCCTGATGACTCTAGACCAACACACGGCCTTACGACTGTACCTGATGTGCCTTGCCGACAGCTCTTCCTCACAGGCCTGAGCGACATCTTTGCCTTACGACCCCACTTAATGGGCCTGGCCAACCTCACTGCCTGACAACCACACCCCATGGGCTTGGCTGACCGCATTACCTCAACCACACCTGATGAGTCTAGCCAATCGCACTGCGTCCTGACCGCAACCGATGGGGATGGCCGAACGTACTAAAAGAAGACCACACCCGAGGGAACTGGCCGAACGCACTAACAGAAGACCACACCCGAGGGAACTGGCTAACATCACTGCCTTATGACCGCACCTGATGGCAGACAGCACTGCCTCACGATCGCACATGTTGGGCGTGGCTGACAGCACTGCCTCACGATCTCACATGATGGGCGTGGCTGACAGCACTGCCTCACGATCGCACATGATGGGCGTGGCTGACAGCACAGCCTCATAACCGCAACCGATGAGCCAGGCCTACTTATTGTGACACAACTGCATGTGGTGGTCCTGGCCGACTGCAATGCTTCACGAACGCACCTAATGGCCTGTCCGAAAGCACTGTCACACAACTGCACCTCATGCGACTGTCGGACAGTAATGCCTCAAGACCGCACCTGATGGGCTTGGATGGAACCACTTCATTACAAACACACCTCATTGGCCTTGACGAAAACACTGACTCGCCTGATGGGCCCTTCTGACTGTACCTGATGGGCTTTGCCGCTCCAACCACATGACTACATCAGATGGGCGTGGCCAACTCCACTGCATCACTATCGGATCTGATGGACCTGGCCAAAAGCATTGCTTCACGACTGCACTTGACGGGCCTGCCGACCACACTTCTTTACAACCGCACTTGATGGGCCTGGCCAACTGCACTGATTCACGGCAGCACCCCATGAGCCTCAGCGACCTCACTGTGTGATGAGAGCACACAAAGGGGCTAGCCAACCACACTGCCTGATGACAGCACACAATGGGCCTGGCAGACTGCACGACCTGATGACAGCACACGATGGGCCTAGCCGACCACACTGAGTCATGACAGCACCTCATGGGTCTGGCAGACAGCACTGCCCCATGACTGCACCTGATGGGCCTTGTCGACAGCACTGCCCCATGACTGCACCTGATGGGCCTTGCCGACAGCACTGCCTCACGATTGCACCTCATGCGGCTGGCCGACAGTACTGCCTCAAGGCCACACCTGATGGGCTTGGATGACCCCACTTCATTACGACCACACCTCATTTGCCTGGACAACCACACGGAATCGTCCGATTTGCCTTTCTGACTGTACCTGATGGGGATGGCCGATCCAACCACACGACTACACATTATGGGCCTGGCCAACTCCACTGTGTCACTACCGGATCTGATTGTACTGGAAGAAAGAATTGCCTCATGACTGGACTTGATGGCCTGGCCGACCACACTGCCTCACAACGGCACTTGATGGGCCTGGCGGACCAAACTGCCTGATGGCAGCACACGATGGGCCTGGCCGACCACATTGCCTCATGTCCGCCCATGATGTGCTTGGCCAACAGCTCTGCTTCACGATTGAATGTGTTGGGCCAGGGCGACAGCACTGCCTTGCCGACAGCACTGCCTCACAACTGAACCTGATGGTCCTTGCCGACAGCACTGCCTCACGACTGCACCTGATGGTCCTTGCCAAAATCACTGCCTCGAGACAGCACTTGATTGGCCTTGCTGACAGCACTGCCTCACTACTGCACCTGATGGGCCTTGCTGACAGCACTGCCTCACTACTGCACCTGATGGGCCTTGCTGACAGCACTGCCTCACTAGTGCACCTGATGGGCCTTGCTGACAGCACTGCCTCACTACTGCACCTGATGGGCCTTGCTGACAGCACTGCCTCACTACTGCACCTGATAGGCCTGGCCGACTGCACTGCCTCTCGACCGCACCTGATAAGGATTGGCTTACCGCTACTTTACGACCCCACCCAATTCGCCTGGATGACCACACTTCCTCACAACCACACCAGATGAGCCTCTCCGAACGCACTGCCTCTTGACTGCACATGATGGTCCTTGCCGAACGCACTGCCTCTTGACTGCACATGATGGGCCTGGCCAAACGCACTGCCTCTCGAGTGCACTTCATGCGCCTGGTAGAACGCACTGGCACTCGACTGCACTTGATGGGCCTGGCCAACTGCACTGATTCACGGCAGCACCCGATGGGCCTGAGCGACCTCACTGCCTGATGAGAGCACACGATGGGCCTAGCCGACCGCACTGACTCATAATCACACCTCATGGATCAGGCTGACAGCACTGCCTCACGATTGAATCAAATGGGCCAGGGTGAAAGCACTGCCTCACGATTGAATCTCTTGGGTTAGGGTGACAGCACTGGCTCACGACCTCATTCCTATCGTCTACACCTGATGGGCTTTGCCGATATCACTGCCTTATGTCTGCACCTGATGAGCCTAGCCGACAGCACTGATTCATGACTGCACTTGATGGGCCTGGCCGAACGCAGTGCCTTCGACTGCACTTGATGGGCCTGGCCGAACGCAGTGCCTTCGACTGCACTTGATGGGCCTGGCCGAACGCACTGCCTCTTGACTGCACTTGATGGGCCAGGCCGAACGCACTGCCTCTCCTCTGCACTTGATGGGCCAGGCCGAACGCACTGCCTCTCCTCTGCACTTGATGGGACTCGACCAACGCACTGCCCCTCGTCTGAACTTGATGGGCCTGTCCGAACGCACTGCCTCACGTCTGCACCTGATGGGCCTTGCCGACAGCACTGAATCACGTCTGCACCTGATGGGAATCGCCGACTGCACTGCCTCACGTCTGCACCTGATGGGAATCGCCGACAGCACTGCCTCACGTCTGCACCTGATGTGCTTTGCCGGCAGCACTGCCTAACGTCTGCACTTGATGGGCCTTGCCGGCAGCACTGCCTAACGACTGCACCTGATGGGCCTTGCCGACAGCACTGCCTCACGACTGGACCTGATGGGCCTTGCCGGCAGCCCTGCCTAATGACTGCACCTGATGGGCCTTGACGACAGCACTGCCTCACGACTGCACCTGATGGGCCATGCTGACAGCCCTGCCACACGACTGAACCTCATGCGGCTGGCGGACCGTATTTCCTCAAGGCCACACCTGTTGGGCTAAGATGACCCCACTTCATTACGACCACATATCATAGGCCTGGATGACTACACGGAATCGCCTGATTGGCCTTTCTGATTGTAACTGATGGGGCTGGCTTGTCCAACCACAGGACTACATCTAATGAGCCTGGCCAACTCTACTCTGTCACTACCAGATCTGATGGACCTCGCCGAAAGCAGTGCCTCATGACTGCACTTGATGGGCATGGCCGACCACACAGCCCCACAACTGCACTTGATGGGCCTGGCCGAACGCACTGATCGCGACTGCACTTGATGGGCCTGGCCGAACGCACAGCCTCTCGTGTGCACTTGATGGGCCTGGCCGAACGCACAGCCTCTCGTGTGCACTTGATGGGCCTGGCCGAACGCACAGCCTCTCGTGTGCACTTGATGGGCCTGGCCGAACGCACAGCCTCTCGTGTGCACTTGATGGGCCTGGCCGAACGCACAGCCTCTCGTGTGCACTTGATGGGCCTGGCCGAACGCACAGCCTCTCGTGTGCACTTGATGGGCCTGGCCGAATGCACAGCCTCTCGTGTGCACTTGATGGGCCTGGCCGACCGCACTGCCTCTCGTCTGCACTTGATGGGCCTGGCCCAATGCACTGCCTCTCGTCTGCACTCGATGGGCCTGGCCGAACGCACTGCCTCTCGTCTGCACTCGATGGGCCTGGCCGAACGCACTGCCTCTCGTCTGCACCCGATGGGCCTGGCCGAACGCACTGCCTCTCGTCTGCACTCGATGGGCCTGGCCGAACGCACTGCCTCTCGTCTGCACTCGATGGGCCTGGCCGAACGCACTGCCTCTCGTCTGCACTCGAAGGGCCTGGCCGAACGCACTGCCTCTCGTCTGCACTCGATGGGCCTCGCCCAACGCACTGCCTCTCGTCTGCACTTGATGGGCCTGTCTGAACGCACTGCCTCTCATCTGCACTTGATGGGCCTGTCCGAACGCACTGATCGCGACTGCACTTGATGGGCCTGGCCTAACGCACTGATCGCGACTGCACTTGATGGGCCTGGCTGAACGCATTGATCGGGACTGCACTTGATGGGCTTGGCCGAACGCACTGAACGCGACTGCACTTGATGGGCTTGGCCGAACACACTGCCTCTCGTCTGCACTTGATGGGCCTGGCAGACAGCACTGCCTCTCGTCTGCAATTGATGGGCCTGTCTGAACGCAGTGCCTCTCGTCTGCACTTGATGGGCCTAGCCGAACGCAGTGCCTCTCGTCTGCACTTGATGGGCCTAGCCGAACGCAGTGCCTCTCGTCTGCACTTGATGAGCCTGGCCAAACGCACTGATCACGACTGCACTTGATAGGCCTGGCCGAACGCACTGCCTCTCGTGTGCACTTGATGGGGCTGGCCGAGTGCACTGCCTCTCTTCTGCACTTGATGGGACTCGACCAACGCACTGCCCCTCGTCTGCACTTGATGGGCCTGTCCGAACGCACTGCCTCACGTCTGCACCTGATGGGCCTTGCCGACAGCACTGCCTAACGTCTGCACCTGATAGGCCTTGCCGACAGCACTGCCTCACGTCTGCACCTGATGGGCCTTGCCGACAGCACTGCCCCACGAACGCACCTGATGGGCCCGGCCGAACGCACTGCCCCACGACAGCACTTGATGGGCCCAGCCGAAAACACTGCCCCACGACAGCACTTGATGTGCCCGGCCGAACGTACTGCCCCACGACAGCACTTGATGGGCCTGGCCGAACGCACTGCCTCTCGTCTGCACTTGATGGGCCCGGCCAAACGCACTGCGTCTCGTCTGCACTTGACGGGCCCGGCCGAACGCTCTACCTCTCGTCTGCACTTGATGGGCCCGGCCGAACGCACTGCCTCTCGTCTGAACTTGATGGGACCGGCCGAACGCACTGCCTTTCGTCTGCACTTGATGGGCGCGGCCGAATGCACTGCCTCTCGTCTGCACTTGATGGGCCTGGCCGAACGCACTGCCTCTCTTGTGCACTTGATGGGCCTGTCCGAACGCACTGCCTCTCGTCTGCACTTGATGCGCCTCGCCCAACGCACTGCCTCTCGTCTGCACTTGATGGGCCTGTCCGAACGCACTGTCTCTCGTCTGCACTTGATGTGCCTCTCCGACCGCACTGCCTCTCGTCTGCACTTGATGGGCCCGGCCGAACGCACTGCCTCTCGTATGAACTTGATGGGACCGGCCGAACGCACTGCCTTTCGTCTGCACTTGATGGGCGCGGCCGAATGCACTGCCTCTCGTCTGCACTTGATGGGCCTGGACGAACGCACTGCCTCTCGTCTGCACTTGATGGGCCTGGACGAACGCACTGCCTCTCGTCTGCACATGATTGGCCTGGCCAAACGCACTGCCTCTCGTCTGCATTTCATGGGCCCGGCCGAAAACACTGCCCCACGACAGCACTTGATGTGCCCGGCCGAAAACACTGCCCCACGACAGCACTTGATGTGCCCGGCCGAACGCACTGCCCCACGACAGCACTTGATGGGCCCGGCCGAACGCACTGCCTCTCGTCTGAACTTGATGGGACTAGCCGAACGCACTGCCTTTCGTCTGCACTTGATGGGCGCGGCCGAACGCACTGCCTCTCGTCTGCACTTGATGGGCCTGGCCGAACGCACTGCCTCTCGTCTGCACTTGATGGGCGTGACCGAACGCACTGCCCCTCGTCTGCACTTGATTGGCCTGGCCGAACGCACTGCCTCTAGTCAGCACTTGATTGTCCTGGCCGAACGCACTGCCTCTAGTCAGCACTTGATTGTCCTGGCCGAACGCACTGCCTCTCGTCTGCACTTGATTGTCCTGGCCGAACGCACTGCCTCTCGTCTGCACTAGATGAGCCTGGCCGTTCGCACTGCCTCTCGTCTGCACTAGATGGGCCTGGCTGAACGCACTGCCTCTCGTTTGCACTTGATGGGCCTGGCCGAACGCACTGCCTCTCGTCTGTACTTGATGGGCCTGGCTGAACGCACTGCCTCTCGTCTGCACTTGATGGGCCTGGCCGTACGCACTGCCTCTCGTCTGCACTAGATGGGCCTGGCTGAACGCACTGCCTCTCGTCTGCACTTGATGGGCCTGGCCGACCGCACTGCCTCTCGTCTGCACTTGATGGGCCTGGCCGAACGCACTGCCTCTCGTCTGTACTTGATGGGCCTGGCCGAACGCACTGCCTCTCGTCTGCACTTGATGGGCCTGGCCGATCGCACTGCCTCTCGTCTGCACTTGATGGGCCTGGCCGAACGCACTGCCTCTCGTCTGCACTTGATGGGCCTGGCCGAACGCACTACCTCTCGTCTGCACTTGATGGGCCTGGCGAACGCACTGCCTCTCGTATGCACTTGACAGTGCTGGCCGAACGCACTGCCTCTCGTATGCACTTGACAGTGCTGGCCGAACGCACTGCCTCTCGTATGCACTTGACAGGGCTGGCCGAATGCACTACCTCTCGTCTGCACTTGATGGGCCCGGCCGAACGAACTGCCCCACGACTGCACTTGATGGGCCTGGCTGAACGCACTGCCTCTCGTCAGCACTTGATGGGCCTGGCCCAACGCACTGCCTCTCGTCTGCACTTGATGGGTGTGGTCGAACGCACTGCTACTCGTCTGCAATTGATGGGCCTGGCTGAACGCACTGCCTCTTTCACTTGGTTGGCCGGGCCGAATGCACTGCCTCTTTCACTTGGTTGGCCTGGCCGAACGCACTGCCTCTTTCACTTGGTTGGCATGGCCGAACGCACTGCCTCTTTCACTTGGTGGGACTGGCCGAACGCACTGGTTCTTCTCTGCACTTGATGGGCCTGGCCGAACGCACTACCTCTCGTCAGCACTTGATGGGCCTGGCCGAACGAACTACCTCTCGTCTGCACTTGATGGGCCTGGCCGTACGCACTGCCTCTCGTATGACCTTGATAGGGCTGGCCAAACGCACTGCCTCTCGTCCACACTTGATGGGTCTCGCCGAACGAACTGCCTCTCGTCTGCACTTGATTTGCCTGGCCGAACGCACTGCCTCTCGTCTACAATTGATGGGCCTAGCCGAACGCACTGCTACTCGTCTGCAATTGATGGGCCTGGCTGAATGCACTGCCTCTTTCACTTGGTTGGCCTGGCCGAACGCACTGCCTCTTTCACTTGGTGGGCCTGTCCGAACGCACTGCCTCTCGTCTGCAGTTGATGGGCTCGGCCGAACGCACTGCCTCTCGTCTGCAGTTGATGGGCCTATCCGAACGCACTGCCTCTCGTCTGCAGTTGATGGGCCTGGCCGAACGCACTGCCTCTCGTCTGCACCAGATGGGCCTGGCCGAACGCACTGCTACTCTTCTGCAATTGATGGGCCTGGCTGAATGCAATGCCTCTTTCACTTGGTGGGCCTGTCCGAACGCACTGCCTCTTTCACTTGGTGGGCCTGTCTTAACGCACTGCCTCTTTCACTTGGTGGGCCTGTTTGAACGCACTGCCTCTCATCTGCACTTGATAGGTCCTGGCCGAACGCACTGCCTCTCGTCTGCATTTGACGGGCCAGGCCGAACGCACTGCCTCTCGTCTGAACTTCATGGGCCTTGCTGACAGCACTGCCTCACGTCTGAACCTGATGTGCCTTGCTGACAGCACTGAATCACGTCTCAACCTGATGTGCCTTGCCGACAGCACTGCCTCACATTTACACCTGACGTGCCTTGCTGACAGCACTGCCCCACGTTTCCACCTGATGGGCCTGGCCGAACGCACTGCCTCTTTCACTTGGTTGGCATGGCCGAACGCACTGCCTCTTGTCTGCACTTGACGGGCCAGGCCGAACGCACTGCCTCTTCACTTGGTTGGCATGGCCGAACGCACTGCCCCATTCACTTGGTTGGCATGGCCGAACGCACTGCCTCTCGTCTGCACTTGGTGGGCCTGGCCGAACGCACTGCTTCTCGTCTGCACTTGGTGGGCCTGGCCGAACGCACTACCTCTCGTCTGAACTTGATGGGTCTGGCCGAACTCACTGCCTCTCGTCTACACATGATGGGCCTGGCCGAACGTACTGCCTCTCGTCTGCAATTGATGGGCCTAGCCGAACGCACTGCTACTCGTCTGCAATTGATGGGCCTGGCTGAATGCACTGCCTCTTTCACTTGGTGGGCCTGTCCGAACGCACTGCCTCTTTCACTTGGTGGGCCTGTCCGAACGCACTGCCTCTCTCACTTGGTGGGCCTGTCCGAACGCACTGCCTCTTTCACTTGGTGGGCCTGTCCGAACGCACTGCCTCTTTCACTTGGGGGGCCTGTCCGAACGCACTGCCTCTTTCACTTGGTGGGCCTGTCCGAACGCACTGCCTCTCGTCCGCAGTTGATGGGCCTGGCCGAACGCACTGCCTCTCATCTGCACTTCATGGTCCTGGCCGAACGCACTGCCTCTCATCTGCACTTGATGGGCCTGGCCGAACGCACTGCCTCTCATCTGCACTTGATGGGCCTGGCAGATTGCACTGCCTCTCATCTGCACTTGATGGGCCTGGCAGATTGCACTGCCTCTCGTCTGCACTGGATGGGCCTGGCCGAACGCACTGCCTCTCGTCTGCATTTGATGGGCTTGGCCGAACGCACTGCCTCTCGTCTGAACTTCATGGGCCTTTCTGACAGCACTGCCTCACGTCTGAAACTGATGTGCCTTGCCGACAGCACAGCCTCACGTCTGAACCTGATGTGCCTTGCTGACAGCACTGCCTCAC
Organism: Schistocerca gregaria; assembly: GCF_023897955.1. Classification (NCBI taxonomy): domain Eukaryota; kingdom Metazoa; phylum Arthropoda; class Insecta; order Orthoptera; family Acrididae; genus Schistocerca; species Schistocerca gregaria. The sequence continues at coordinate 284,269 of NW_026062139.1, read as the reverse complement.
ATTTACACATGATGTGCCTTGCCGACAGCACTGCCTCACGTTTCCACCTGATGGGCCTGGCCGTCCGCACTGCCTCTCGTCTGCACCTGATGGGCATGGCCGAACGCACTGCCTCTCGTCTGCACCTGATGGGCATGGCCGAACGCACTGCCTCTCATCTGCACCTGATGGGCCTGGCCGAACGCACTGCCTCTCATCTGCACTTGATGGGCCTGGCCGATTGCACTGCTTCTCGTATGCACTTCATAGGGCTGGCCGAACGCACTGTATCTCGTATGCACTTGATAGGGCTGGCCGAACGCACAGCGTCTCGTATGCACTTGATAGGGCTGGCCGAACGCACTGCCTCTCGTCTCCACTTGATAGGTCCTGGCCGAACGCACTGCCTCTCGTCTGCACTTGATGGTCCTTGCCGAACACACTGCCGCACGACTGCACTTGATGGGCCAGACCGAACGCACTGCCTCTCGTCTGCACTTGATGGGCTTGGCCGAACGCACTGCCTATCGTCTGAACTTCATGGGCCTTGCTGACAGCACTGCCTCACTTCTGAACCTGATGTGCCTTGACGACAGCACTGCCTCACGTTTACACCTGATGTGCCTTGCCGACAGCACTGCCTCACGTTTACACCTGATGGGCCTGGCCGAACGCACTGCCTCTCGTCTGCACCTGATGGGCATGGCCGAACGCACTGCCTGTCGTCTGCACTTGACGGGCCAGGCCGAACGCACTGCCTCTTTCACTTGGTTGGCATGGCCGAACGCACTGCCCCTTTCACTTGGTTGGCATGGCCGAACGCACTGCCCCTTTCACTTGGTTGGCTTTGCCGAACGCACTGCCTCTCGTCTGTACTTGGTTGGCCTGGCCGAACGCACTGCCTCTCGTCTGCACTTGGTGGGCCTGGCCGAACGCACTACCTCTCGTCTGAACTTGATGGGTCTGGCCGAACTCACTGCCTCTCGTCTGCACTTGATGGGCCTTGCAAATCGCACTGCATCTCGTCTGCAATTGGTGGGCCTGGCTGAACGCACTGCCTCTCGTCTGCACTTGGTGGGCCTGTCCGAACGCACTGCCTCTCGTCTGCACTTGGTGGGCCTGTCCGAACGCACTACCTCTCGTCGCACATGGTGTCCCTGGCCTGCCTCTCGTCTGCACTTGGTGGGCATGGCCGAACGCACTGCCTCTCGTCTGCACTTGGTGGGCCTGTCCGAACGCACTGCCTCTCGTCCGCACATGGTGTGCCTTGCCTGCCTCTCGTCTGCACTTGGTGGCCATGGCCGAACGCACTGACTCTCGTCTGCACTCGGTGGGCCTGGCCGAACGCACTGCCTCTCGTCTGTACTTGGTGGGCCTGGCCGAACGCACTGCTTCTCGTCAGCACTTGGTGGGCCTGGCCGAACGCACTGCCTCACGTCTGCACTTGGTGGGCCTGGACGAACGCACTGCCTCCCGTCTGCACTTGGTGGGCCTGGCCGAACGCACTGCCTCTCGTCTGCACTTGGTGGGCCCAGCCGAACGCACTGCCTCTCATCTGCACTTGGTGGGCCAAGCCGAACGCACTGCCTCTCGTCTGCACTTGGTGGGCCCGGCCGAACGCACTGCCTCTCGTCTGCACTTGGTGGGCCTGGCCGAACGCACTATCTCTCGTCTGCACTTGGTGGGCCTGGCCGATCGCACTGCCTCTCGTCTGCACTTGGTGGGCCTGGCCGATCGCACTGCCTCTCGTCTGCACTTGGTGGGCCTGGGTGAAAGCACTGCCTCTCGTCTGCACCTGATGGGCCTGGCCGAACGCACTGCCTCTCGTCTGAACCTTATGTGCCTTGCTGACAGCTCTGCCTCACGTCTGAACCTTATGTGCCTTGCCGACAGCACTGCCTCACGTTTCCACCTGAAGGGCCTGGACGGAAGCACTGCCTCTTGTCTGCACCTGATGGGCCTGGCCGAACGCACTGCCTCTCGTCTGCACCTGACGGGCCTGGCCGAACGCACTGCCTCTTTCACTTGGTTGGCATGGCAGAACGCACTGCATCTCATCTTTACTTGATTGGAAAGGCCGAACGCACTGCCTTTCGTCTGCACTTGATGTGCCTGGCCGAACGCACTGCCTTTCGTCTGCAATTGATGTGCCTGGATGAACGCGCTGCCTCTCGTATGCACTTCATAGGGCTAGCCGAACGCGCTGCCTATCGTCTGCACTTGAGGGGCCTGACCGAACGCGCTGTCTCTCGTCTGCACCTCATGGGCCTCGACGAACGCACTGCCTCTCGTCTGCACCTGATGGGCTTGGCCGAACGCACTGCCTCTCGTCTGCACCTGATGGGCCTGGCCGAATGCACTGCCTCTCGTCTGCACCTGATGGGCCTGGCCGAACGCATTGCCTCTTTCACTTGGTTGGCTTGGTTGTACGCACTGCCTCTTTCACTTGGTTGGCATGGCCGACGCACTGCCTCTCGTCTGCACTTGGTGGGCCTGGTCGAACGCACTGCCTCTCGTCTGCACTTGGTGGGCCTGGTCGAACGCACTGCCTCTCGTCTGCACTTGGTGGGCCTGGTCGAACCCACTGCCTCTCGTATGCACTTGACAGGGCTGGCCGAACGCACTGCCTCTCGTATGCACTTGACAGTGCTGGCCGAACGCACTGCCTCTCGTATGCACTTGACAGGGCTGGCCGAATGCACTACCTCTCGTCTGCACTTGATGGGCCCGGCCGAACGAACTGCCCCACGACTGCACTTGATGGGCCTGGCTGAACGCACTGCCTCTCGTCAGCACTTGATGGGCCTGGCCCAACGCACTGCCTCTCGTCTGCACTTGATGGGTGTGGTCGAACGCACTGCTACTCGTCTGCAATTGATGGGCCTGGCTGAACGCACTGCCTCTTTCACTTGGTTGGCCGGGCCGAATGCACTGCCTCTTTCACTTGGTTGGCCTGGCCGAACGCACTGCCTCTTTCACTTGGTTGGCATGGCCGAACGCACTGCCTCTTTCACTTGGTGGGACTGGCCGAACGCACTGGTTCTTCTCTGCACTTGATGGGCCTGGCCGAACGCACTACCTCTCGTCAGCACTTGATGGGCCTGGCCGAACGAACTACCTCTCGTCTGCACTTGATGGGCCTGGCCGTACGCACTGCCTCTCGTATGACCTTGATAGGGCTGGCCAAACGCACTGCCTCTCGTCCACACTTGATGGGTCTCGCCGAACGAACTGCCTCTCGTCTGCACTTGATTTGCCTGGCCGAACGCACTGCCTCTCGTCTACAATTGATGGGCCTAGCCGAACGCACTGCTACTCGTCTGCAATTGATGGGCCTGGCTGAATGCACTGCCTCTTTCACTTGGTTGGCCTGGCCGAACGCACTGCCTCTTTCACTTGGTGGGCCTGTCCGAACGCACTGCCTCTCGTCTGCAGTTGATGGGCTCGGCCGAACGCACTGCCTCTCGTCTGCAGTTGATGGGCCTATCCGAACGCACTGCCTCTTGTCTGCAGTTGATGGGCCTGGCCGAACGCACTGCCTCTCGTCTGCACCAGATGGGCCTGGCCGAACGCACTGCTACTCTTCTGCAATTGATGGGCCTGGCTGAATGCAATGCCTCTTTCACTTGGTGGGCCTGTCCGAACGCACTGCCTCTTTCACTTGGTGGGCCTGTCTTAACGCACTGCCTCTTTCACTTGGTGGGCCTGTTTGAACGCACTGCCTCTCATCTGCACTTGATAGGTCCTGGCCGAACGCACTGCCTCTCGTCTGCATTTGACGGGCCAGGCCGAACGCACTGCCTCTCGTCTGAACTTCATGGGCCTTGCTGACAGCACTGCCTCACGTCTGAACCTGATGTGCCTTGCTGACAGCACTGAATCACGTCTCAACCTGATGTGCCTTGCCGACAGCACTGCCTCACATTTACACCTGACGTGCCTTGCTGACAGCACTGCCCCACGTTTCCACCTGATGGGCCTGGCCGAACGCACTGCCTCTTTCACTTGGTTGGCATGGCCGAACGCACTGCCTCTTGTCTGCACTTGACGGGCCAGGCCGAACGCACTGCCTCTTCACTTGGTTGGCATGGCCGAACGCACTGCCCCATTCACTTGGTTGGCATGGCCGAACGCACTGCCTCTCGTCTGCACTTGGTGGGCCTGGCCGAACGCACTGCTTCTCGTCTGCACTTGGTGGGCCTGGCCGAACGCACTACCTCTCGTCTGAACTTGATGGGTCTGGCCGAACTCACTGCCTCTCGTCTACACATGATGGGCCTGGCCGAACGTACTGCCTCTCGTCTGCAATTGATGGGCCTAGCCGAACGCACTGCTACTCGTCTGCAATTGATGGGCCTGGCTGAATGCACTGCCTCTTTCACTTGGTGGGCCTGTCCGAACGCACTGCCTCTTTCACTTGGTGGGCCTGTCCGAACGCACTGCCTCTCTCACTTGGTGGGCCTGTCCGAACGCACTGCCTCTTTCACTTGGTGGGCCTGTCCGAACGCACTGCCTCTTTCACTTGGGGGGCCTGTCCGAACGCACTGCCTCTTTCACTTGGTGGGCCTGTCCGAACGCACTGCCTCTCGTCCGCAGTTGATGGGCCTGGCCGAACGCACTGCCTCTCATCTGCACTTTATGGTCCTGGCCGAACGCACTGCCTCTCATCTGCACTTGATGGGCCTGGCCGAACGCACTGCCTCTCATCTGCACTTGATGGGCCTGGCAGATTGCACTGCCTCTCATCTGCACTTGATGGGCCTGGCAGATTGCACTGCCTCTCGTCTGCACTGGATGGGCCTGGCCGAACGCACTGCCTCTCGTCTGCATTTGATGGGCTTGGCCGAACGCACTGCCTCTCGTCTGAACTTCATGGGCCTTTCTGACAGCACTGCCTCACGTCTGAAACTGATGTGCCTTGCCGACAGCACAGCCTCACGTCTGAACCTGATGTGCCTTGCTGACAGCACTGCCTCACATTTACACATGATGTGCCTTGCCGACAGCACTGCCTCACGTTTCCACCTGATGGGCCTGGCCGTCCGCACTGCCTCTCGTCTGCACCTGATGGGCATGGCCGAACGCACTGCCTCTCGTCTGCACCTGATGGGCATGGCCGAACGCACTGCCTCTCATCTGCACCTGATGGGCCTGGCCGAACGCACTGCCTCTCATCTGCACTTGATGGGCCTGGCCGATTGCACTGCTTCTCGTATGCACTTCATAGGGCTGGCCGAACGCACTGTATCTCGTATGCACTTGATAGGGCTGGCCGAACGCACAGCGTCTCGTATGCACTTGATAGGGCTGGCCGAACGCACTGCCTCTCGTCTCCACTTGATAGGTCCTGGCCGAACGCACTGCCTCTCGTCTGCACTTGATGGTCCTTGCCGAACACACTGCCGCACGACTGCACTTGATGGGCCAGACCGAACGCACTGCCTCTCGTCTGCACTTGATGGGCTTGGCCGAACGCACTGCCTATCGTCTGAACTTCATGGGCCTTGCTGACAGCACTGCCTCACTTCTGAACCTGATGTGCCTTGACGACAGCACTGCCTCACGTTTACACCTGATGTGCCTTGCCGACAGCACTGCCTCACGTTTACACCTGATGGGCCTGGCCGAACGCACTGCCTCTCGTCTGCACCTGATGGGCATGGCCGAACGCACTGCCTGTCGTCTGCACTTGACGGGCCAGGCCGAACGCACTGCCTCTTTCACTTGGTTGGCATGGCCGAACGCACTGCCCCTTTCACTTGGTTGGCATGGCCGAACGCACTGCCCCTTTCACTTGGTTGGCTTTGCCGAACGCACTGCCTCTCGTCTGTACTTGGTTGGCCTGGCCGAACGCACTGCCTCTCGTCTGCACTTGGTGGGCCTGGCCGAACGCACTACCTCTCGTCTGAACTTGATGGGTCTGGCCGAACTCACTGCCTCTCGTCTGCACTTGATGGGCCTTGCAAATCGCACTGCATCTCGTCTGCAATTGGTGGGCCTGGCTGAACGCACTGCCTCTCGTCTGCACTTGGTGGGCCTGTCCGAACGCACTGCCTCTCGTCTGCACTTGGTGGGCCTGTCCGAACGCACTACCTCTCGTCGCACATGGTGTCCCTGGCCTGCCTCTCGTCTGCACTTGGTGGGCATGGCCGAACGCACTGCCTCTCGTCTGCACTTGGTGGGCCTGTCCGAACGCACTGCCTCTCGTCCGCACATGGTGTGCCTTGCCTGCCTCTCGTCTGCACTTGGTGGCCATGGCCGAACGCACTGACTCTCGTCTGCACTCGGTGGGCCTGGCCGAACGCACTGCCTCTCGTCTGTACTTGGTGGGCCTGGCCGAACGCACTGCCTCTCGTCTGTACTTGGTGGGCCTGGCCGAACGCACTGCTTCTCGTCAGCACTTGGTGGGCCTGGCCGAACGCACTGCCTCACGTCTGCACTTGGTGGGCCTGGACGAACGCACTGCCTCCCGTCTGCACTTGGTGGGCCTGGCCGAACGCACTGCCTCTCGTCTGCACTTGGTGGGCCCAGCCGAACGCACTGCCTCTCATCTGCACTTGGTGGGCCAAGCCGAACGCACTGCCTCTCGTCTGCACTTGGTGGGCCCGGCCGAACGCACTGCCTCTCGTCTGCACTTGGTGGGCCTGGCCGAACGCACTATCTCTCGTCTGCACTTGGTGGGCCTGGCCGATCGCACTGCCTCTCGTCTGCACTTGGTGGGCCTGGCCGATCGCACTGCCTCTCGTCTGCACTTGGTGGGCCTGGGTGAAAGCACTGCCTCTCGTCTGCACCTGATGGGCCTGGCCGAACGCACTGCCTCTCGTCTGAACCTTATGTGCCTTGCTGACAGCTCTGCCTCACGTCTGAACCTTATGTGCCTTGCCGACAGCACTGCCTCACGTTTCCACCTGAAGGGCCTGGACGGAAGCACTGCCTCTTGTCTGCACCTGATGGGCCTGGCCGAACGCACTGCCTCTCGTCTGCACCTGACGGGCCTGGCCGAACGCACTGCCTCTTTCACTTGGTTGGCATGGCAGAACGCACTGCATCTCATCTTTACTTGATTGGAAAGGCCGAACGCACTGCCTTTCGTCTGCACTTGATGTGCCTGGCCGAACGCACTGCCTTTCGTCTGCAATTGATGTGCCTGGATGAACGCGCTGCCTCTCGTATGCACTTCATAGGGCTAGCCGAACGCGCTGCCTATCGTCTGCACTTGAGGGGCCTGACCGAACGCGCTGTCTCTCGTCTGCACCTCATGGGCCTCGACGAACGCACTGCCTCTCGTCTGCACCTGATGGGCTTGGCCGAACGCACTGCCTCTCGTCTGCACCTGATGGGCCTGGCCGAATGCACTGCCTCTCGTCTGCACCTGATGGGCCTGGCCGAACGCATTGCCTCTTTCACTTGGTTGGCTTGGTTGTACGCACTGCCTCTTTCACTTGGTTGGCATGGCCGACGCACTGCCTCTCGTCTGCACTTGGTGGGCCTGGTCGAACGCACTGCCTCTCGTCTGCACTTGGTGGGCCTGGTCGAACGCACTGCCTCTCGTCTGCACTTGGTGGGCCTGGTCGAACCCACTGCCTCTCGTCTGCACTTGGTGGGCCTGGCCCAACGCACTGCCTCTCGTCTGTACTTGGTGGGCCTGGCCGAACGCACTGCTTCTCGTCTGCACTTGGTGGGCCTAGCCGAACGCACCGCCTCTCGTCTGCACTTGGTGGGTCTGGCCGAACGGACTGCCTCTCGTCTGCACTTGGTGGACCTGGCCGAACGCGCTGCCTCTCGTCTGCACTTGGTGGGCCTGGCCGAACGCGCTGCCTCTCGTCTGCACTTGGTGGGCCTGGCCGAACGCACTGCCTCTCTTCTGCACTTGGTGGGCCTGACCGAACGCACTGCCTCTTTTCTGCACTTGGTGGGCCTGGCCCAACACACTGCCTCTCGTCTGCACTTGGTGCACCTGGCCCAACGCACTGCCTCTCGTCTGCACTTAGTGGGCCTGGAGCTACGCACTGCCTCTCGTCTGCACTTGGTGAGCCTGGCCGAACGCGCTGCCTCTGTCTGCAGTTAGTAAGCCTGACCGATCGCACTGCCTCTCGTCTGCACTCGATGGGCCTGGCCGAACGCACTGCCTCACGTCTGCACTCGATGGGCCTGGCCGAACGCACTCCTCTCGTCTGCACTCGATGGTCCCGGCCGAACGCACTGCCTCTCTTCTGCACTTGATGTGCTTGGCCGAACGCACTGCCTCTTGTCTGCACTTGATGGGCCCTGCCGAACGCACTGCCTCTCGCCTGCACTTGATGGGATTGGCCGAACGCACTGCCTCTCGTCTGCACTTGATGGGCCCGGCCGAACGCACTGCCTCTCGTCTGCACTTGATGGGCCTGGCCGAACACACTGCCTCTCATCTGCACTTGATGGGCCTGGCCGAACGCACTGCCTCTCGTCTGCACTCGATGGGCCTGGCCGAACGCACTACCTCACGTCTGCACTTGATGGGCCCGGCCGAACGCACTGCCTCTCGTCTGCACTCGATGTGCTTGGCCGAACGCACTGCCTCACGTCTGCACTTGATGTGCTTGGCCGAATGCACTGCCTCTCGTCTGCACTTGGTGGTTCTGACCGAACGCACTGCCTCTCGTCTGCACTTGGTGGTTCTGACCGAACGCATTGCCTCTCGTCTGCACTTGGTGGTTCTGACCGAACGCACTGCCTCTCGTCTGCACTTGGTGGTTCTGACCGAACGCACTGCCTCTCGTCTGCACTTGGTGGTTCTGACCGAACGCACTGCCTCTCGTCTGCACTTGGTGGTTCTGACCGATTGCACTGAATCTCGTCTGCACTTGGTGGGCCTGGCCCAAAGCACTGCCTCTCGTCTGCACTTGGTGGGCCTGGCCCAATGCATTGCCTTTCGTCTGCACTTGGTGGGCCTGGAACAACGCACTGCCTCACGACTGCACCTTGATGGGCTTTAGTGACAGCACTGCCCCACGACTGTACCTGATGTGCCCGTTCGAACGCACTGCCCCACGACTGTATTTGATGGGCCCGGCCGAACGCACTGCCACACGACTGCACTTGATGCGCCCGGCCGAACGCACTGCCCCATGACTGCACCTGATGGGCCCGGCCGAACACACTGCCTCTCGTCTTCACTTGATGGGAACGGAAGAACGCACAACCTCTCGAATGCAATTGATGGGCCTGGCCGAACGCACTACCTCTCGTCTGCACTTGATGGGCCTGGCCAAACGCACTGCCTCTCCTCTGCACTTGATGGTCCTGGCCGAACGCACTGCATCTCGTATGCACTTGATAGGGCTGGCCGAACGCGCTGCCTCTCGTCAGCACTTGATAGGGCTGACCGAACGCGCTGCCTCTCATCTGCACCTGATGGGCCTTGCTGAATGCGCTGCGTCTCGTCTGCACTTGATGGGATTGGCCGAACGCACTGCCTCTCGTCTGCACTCGATGGGCCTGGCCGAACGCACTGCCTCTCGTCTGCACTCGATGGTCCTGGCCGAACGCACTGCCTCTCGTCTGCACTCGATGGTCCTGGCCGAACGCACTGCCTCTCGTCTCCACTCGATGGGCCTGGTCGAACGCACTGCCTCTCGTCTGCAGTCGATGTGCCTGGTCGAACGCACTGCCTCTAGTCTGCACTTGGTGGGCCTGTCCAAACACACTGCCTCTCGTCTGCACTTGGTGGGCCTGTCCAAACGCACTGCCTCTCGTCTGCACTTGGTGGCCCTGTCCAAATGCACTGCCTCTCGTCTGCACTTGGTGGGCCTGGCCGAACGCACTGCCTCCCGACTGCACTTGGTTTGCATGGCCGAACGCACTTCCTCACGTCTGCACTTGGTGGAGCTGGCCGAACGCACTGCCTCTCGTCTGCACTTGGTGGGCTTGGCCGAACGCACTGCCTCTCGTCTGCGCTTGGTGCGACTGGGTGAACGCACTGCCTCTCGTCTGCACTTGGTGGGGATGGCCGAACGCACTGCCTCTCGTCTGCACCTGATGGGCCTGGCCGAACGCAATGCCTTTCGTCTGCACTTGATGTGCCTGGATGAACGCGCTGCCTCTCGTATGCACTTGATAGGGCTGGCCGAACGCGCTGCCTCTCGTCTGCACTTGATAATGCTGGCCGAACGCGCTGCCTCTCGTCTGCACTTGATAGGGCTGGCCGAACGAGCTGCCTCTCGTCTGCACTTGATAGGGCTGGCCGAACGGGGTGCCTCTCGTCTGCACTTGATAGGGCTGGCCGAACGGGCTGCCTCTCGTCTGCACTTGATAGTTCTGTCCGAACGCGCTGCCTCTAGTCTGCACTTGAGGGGCCTAACCGAACGCGCTGACTCTCGTCTGCACCTGATGGGCTTGGCCAAACACACTGCCTCACGACTGCACCTGATGGGCTTTGCCGACAGCACTGCCTCACGACTATACCTGATGTGCCCGACTGAACGCACTGTCCCAAGACTGCACTTGATGTGCCTGGCCGAACGCACTGCCTCTTGTCTGCACTCGATGGGCCTGGCCAGAACGCACTGCCTCTCGTCAAGTGCACTGGCTTCGAGTGCACTTGATCCGACTTGCTGACAGCACTGCCTCACGTCTGAAACTTATGTGCCTTGCTGACAGCACTGCTTCACGTCTGAGCCTGATGTGCCTTGCCGACAGCACCGCCTCACGTCTGAACTTGATGTGCATTGCCGACAGCACTGCCTCGCGTCTGAACCTGAGGTGCCTTGCCGACATCACTGCCTCACGTCTGAACCTGATGTGCCTTGCCGACTGCACTGCCTCACGTTTACACCTGATGGGCCTGGCCGAAAGCACTGCCTCTCCTCTGCACCTGATGGGCCTTTCCAAATTCACTGCCTCTCGTCTGCACCTGATGGGCCTGGCCGAACGCACTGCCTCTCGTCTGCACCTGATGGGCCTGGCGGAACGCACTGCCTCTCGTCTGCACCTGATGGACCTGGCCGAACGCACTGCCTCTTTCACTTGGTTGGCTTGGCCGTATGCACTGCCTCTTTCACTTGGTTGGCATGGCCGAACGCGCTGCCTCTCGTCTTCACTTGATGGGAACGGCAGAACGCACTGCCTCTCGTCTGCACCTGATGGGCCTGGCCGAACGCAATGCCTTTCGTTTGCACTTGATGTGCCTGGATGAACGCGCTGCCTCTCGTATGCACTTGATAGGGCTGGCCGAACGCGCTGCCTCTCGTCTGCACTTGATAATGCTGGCCGAACGCACTGCCTCTCGTCTGCACTTGAGGGGCCTGACCGAACGCACTGCCTCACGTCTGGACCTGATGGGCCTGGCCGAACGCACTGCCTCGCGTCTGGACCTGATGGGCCTGGCCGAACGCACTGCCTCTCGTCTGAACCTGATGGGCCTGGCCGAACGCACTGCCTCTCGTCTGCACTTGGTGGACCTGGCCGAACGCACTGTTTCAGTCTGCAGTTGGTAAGCCTGGCCAATCAGACTGCATCTCGTCTGCACTTGCTGGGCCTGGCCGAACGCACTGCTTCTCGTCTGCACTTGGTGGGCCTGGCCGAACGCATTGAAACTCGTCTGCACTTGAACGCACTGCCTCACGACTGCAACTTGATGGGCTTTTAGTGACAGCACTGCCCCACGACTGTACAAGATGTGCCCGGCCGATCGCACTGACCCACGTCTGAACTTGATGGGCCCGGCCGAACGCACTGCACCATGACTGCACTTGATGGTCCCGGCCGAACGCACCACCCCACAACTGCACTTGATGGGCCCGGCCGAACGCACTGCCCCATGACTGCACCTGATGGGCCTGGCCGAACGCACTGCCTCTCGTATGCACTTGATAGGCCTGACCGAACGCGCTGCCTCTCGTCTGCACTTGAGGGGCCTGACCGAACGCGCTGCCTCTCGTCTGCACTTGAGGGGCCTGACCGAACGCGCTGCCTCTCTTCTGCACATGGTGGGCCTGTCCAAACGCACTGCCTCTCGTCTGCACTTGGTGGGCCTGGCCGAACTCACTGCCTCCCGACTGCACTTGGTGGGCATTGCCGAACGCACTTCCTCACGTCTGCACTTGGTGGAGCTGGCCGAACGCACTGCCTCTCGTCTGCACTTGGTGGGCCTGGCCGAACGCACTGCCTCTCATCTGCGCTTGTTGCGACTGGGTGAACGCACTGCCTCTCGTCTGCACTTGGTGGGGACGGCCGAACGCACTGCCTCTCGTCTGCACTTGGTGGGCCCTGCCGAACGCACTGCCTCTCGTCTGCACTTGGTGGGACCGGCCGAACGCACTGCCTTTCGTCTGCACTTGGTGGTCCCGGCCAAACGCACTGCCACTCGTCTGCACTTGGTGGGCCTGGCCGAACGCACTGTCTCTCGTCTGCACTTGGTGGGCCTGGCCGATCGCACTGCCTCTCGTCTGCAATTGTTGGGCCTGGGTGAACGCACTGCTTCATGTCTGCACTAGATGGGCCTGGCCGAACGCACTGGCTTTGAGTGCACTTGATCCGACATGCTGACAGCACTGCCTCACGTCTGAACCTTATGTGCCTTGCCGACAGCACTGCCTCACGTCTGAACCTGTTGTGCCTTGACGACAGCACCGCCTTACGTCTGAACTTGATGTGCATTGCCGACAGCACTGCCTTGCGTCTGAACCTGAGGTGCCTTGCCGACTGCACTGCCTCACGTTTACACCTGATGGGCCTGGCCGAAAGCACTGCCTCTCGTCTGCACCTGATGGGACTTTCCAAGTGCACTGCCTCTCGTCTGCACCTGATGGGCCTGGCCGAACGCACTGCCTCTCGTCTGCACCTGATGGGCCTGGCCGATCGCACTGCCTCTCATCTCTACTTGATGTGCCTGGATGAACGCGCTGCCTCTCGTATGAACTTGATAGGGCTGGCCGAACGCGCCGCCTCTCGTCTGCACTTGATACTGCTGGCCGAACGCACTGCCTCTCGTCTGCACTTGAGGGGCCTGACCGAACGCGCTGCCTCTCGTCTGGACCTGATGGGCCTGGCCGAACGCAATGCCTCTCGTCTGAACCTGATGGGCCTGGCCGAACGCACTGCCTATCATCTGCACCTGATGGGCCTGGCCAAACGCACTGCCTCTCGTCTGCACTTGGTGGGCCTGGCCGAACGCACTGCCTATCGTCTGCACCTGATGGGCCTGGCCGAACGCACTGCCTCTCGTCTGCACTCAGTGGGCCTGGCCGAACGCACTGCCACTCGTCTGCACTTGGTGGGCCTGGCCGAACGCACTGCCTCACGACTGCACCTTGATGGGCTTTAGTGACAGCACTGCCCCACGACTGTACAAGATGTGCCCGTCCGATCGCACTGACCCACGACTGCACTTGATGGGCCCGGCCGAACGCACTGCACCATGACTGCACTTGATGGTCCCGGCCGAACGCACTGACCCACGACTGCACTTGATGGACCCGGCCGAACTCACCACCCCACGACTGCACTTGATGGGCCCGGCCGAACGCACTGCCCCACAACTGCACCTGATGGGCCCGGCCGAACACACTGCCTCTCATCTTCACTTGATGGGAACGGAAGAACGCACTATCACTCGTCTGCACTTGATGGGCCTGGCCGAACTCACTGCTTCTCGTCTACACTTGATGGGCCTGGCCGAATGCGCTGCCTCTCGTCTGCACTTGATAGGGCTGGCCGAACGCGCTGCCTCTCGTCTGCACTTGATAGGGCTGGCCGAACGCGCTGCCTCTCGTCTGCACTTGATAGGGCTGGCCGAACGCTCTGCCTCTCGTCTGCACTTGATAGGGCTGGCCGAACGAGCTGCCTCTAGTCTGCACTTGAGGGGCCTAACCGAACGCGCTCACTCTCGTCTGCACCTGATGGGCCTAACCGAACGCGCTCACTCTCGTCTGCACCTGATGGGCCTTGCTGAATGCGCTGCGTCTCGTCTGCACCTGATGGGCTTGGCCAAACACACTAACTCACGAATGCACCTGATGGGCTTTGCCGACAGCACTGCCTCACGACAATACCTGATGTGCCCGACCGAACGCACTGCCCAACACTGCACTTGATGTGCCTGGCCGAACGCACTGCCTCTCGTCTGCACTCGATGGGCCTGGCCGAACGCACTGCCTCTCGTCTGCACTCGATGGGAATGGCCGAACGCACTGCCTCTCGTCTGCCCTCGATGGGCCTGGTCGAATGCACTGCCTCTATTCTGCACTCGATGGGCCTGGTCGAACGTACTGCCTCTCGTCAGCACTTGATGGGCCTGTCCAAACGCACTGCCTCTCGTCTGCACTTGGTGGGACTGGCCGAACGCACTGCCTCCCGACTGCACTTGGTGGGCCTGGCCGAGCGCACTGCCTCCCGACTGCACTTGGTGGGCATGCCAAACGCACTGCCTCACGTCTGCACTTGGTGGGCCTGGACGAACGCACTGACTCTCGTCTGCACTTGGTGGGCCTGGCCGAACGCACTGCTTCTCGTCTGCACTTGGTGTGCCTGGCCGAACGCACTGCATCTCGTCTGCACTTGGTGGACCTGGTCGAAAGCACTGCCTCTCGTCAGCACTTGATGGGCCTGTCCAAACGCACTGCCTCTCGTCTGCACTTGGTGGGCCTGGCCGAACGCACTGCCTCCCGACTGCACTTGGTGGGCCTGGCCGAACGCACTGCCTCTCGACTGCACTTGGTGGGCATGGCCAAACGCACTGCCTCACGTCTGCACTTGGTGGGCCTGGACGAACGCACTGACTCTCGTCTGCACTTGGTGGGCCTGGCCGAACGCACTGCTTCTCATCTGCACTTGGTGTGCCTGGCCGAACGCACTGCTTCTCGTCTGCACTTGGTGGGCCTGGCCGAACGCACTGCCTCACGTCTGCACTTGCTGGGAATGGACGAACGCACTGCCTCCCGTCTGCACTTGGTGGGAATGGACGAACGCACTGCCTCCCGTCTGCACTTGGTGGGCCTGGCCTAATGCACTGCCTCTCGTCTGCACTTATTGGGCCCGGCCGAACGCACTGCCTCTCGTCTGCACTTGGTGTGCCCGGCCGAACGCACTGTCTCTCGTCTGCACTTGGTAGGCCTGGCCGATCGCACTGCCTCTCGTCTGCACTTGATGGGCCTTGGTGAATGCACTGCCTCTCGTCTTCACTTGATGGGCCTTTGTGAACGCACTGCCTCTCGTCAGCACTTGATGGGCCTGTCCAAACGCACTGCCTCTCGTCTGCACTTGGTGGGCATGGCCGAACGCACTGCCTCTCGTCTGCACTTTGTGGGCCCGGCCGAACGCACTGCATCTCGGCCGCACATGATGGGCCCAGCCGAACACACTGCATCTCGGCCGCTCCTGATGGGCCCGGCCGAACGCACCGCCTTCCGGCCGCACTTTATGTGCATGGCCGACAGCACAGCCTAACGGGCTGGCTGACATCGTTGCCCTACAACCGCACCTGATGGGCTAAGTGGACAGTAATGTGTTATGACTGCACCAGATGTGCTTGGTGGACCCCACTGCATTACAACTGAACCTGTCCCCCTGCAGATTCGGTGGTAAGTATAGACCCACAGTATTTCTGCCTGTCGTAAGATTCGAATAAAAGGAGTCTCACCTGTTTTAGCTTTTAATGTGATGGTTCCCATTGTGGTTTGACCTCCATTTTTCCAAATTCAGCAGAACTTCATGTCTTTTGGGGAAGGACACCTCACGTGGTGCACCTTGAGTCCTCTGTGCCCCAAGACCTTGGCACACTTTATTGTCTTGGTGTCGTCGCTGCACGCTCCATCCTTCATTTTGGACATACACACCTGTTGGATTGTACGTAACGCCCTTAGTGTGTCACCATCTGCACCCACAATCATTATGGACTACCCATGGCATCCAAAATCTAGCACGGTAACCAGCCTGTTTTGGTGTGTTCGTCATGTACCCTCTAAGTTGTAGCCCCCTAACATCATACTGACGATGCCTTAGCTGACACCTCCCCACGTAACCCAAAGGGTAGATGCTCGTCTCCCTTGGGCATCAGTACTCCCTACTCCCGGCAACGGCCATCCTGCCAGGTGGCCTTTGCTGTGGCTGGATGACGCAAATGGAGAGAGCCCCTGGTCGCAGTGGGTGGCATCAGTGCGGATGCCCCTCAATGAAGAGGGTGAAGTTTCAGTCCGCTGGGCGAATGACCGCCAACATCTCTAAACGTTGTAAGACAGAATTTAATGCTGTGACATATAACCCCAAATCGTTAGATTCCCTATCCACGCCATGGGAGATATACAGGGCTGCGGACAGACATTAGCCAGATTCACCGCAATACCTTGTGTCCAGCAGAACCAATGGGGGTTCGTTTTTGGGGACTAAGCCTCTCACCCCGTGTGGGTTCGGGGGTAAGTATAGGCCCGCGGTATTCCTGCCTGTCGTAAGAGGCGACTGAAAGGAGTCTCAAAAGTTTCGGCCCTATGTGATGGTCTGCTCTCGGGTTTGACCTCCAATTTTCAAAATTTCCGTTGTTAGTGCGTGCCATTTGGGAAGGACGCCTTACGTGGAGTTTTTCTATTGGTCCATCGTGCAACACAATCTTGCATGCTATCTATTGTTGTGTGGTGGGATTTACACCCAGTGTCTTCTGGGTTGCCTCCTTCTCGTCTTGTGCGCAATCCCCTTCTTAGCGCCCATGACAACTGTGGACCATTTCAACACCTAAAATCCAGCACGGTAGTTAGTCCGTTGTGGTGGGGTCGTCATGTACCCTCTTGGTGGTAGCCCCCTGAGCACGCAGGGATCGCACTGCAGATGCCAGAGCCATTTCCTCTCCATGCATGCCAAGGAGTATGTGCCCATTTTGTCAGGGGCACGGGGACTCCAGTCAATGGGATATCGGCCAGGTACCCGTTGCTTTGGCTGGGTGGCGTCCTTGGGGAGAGCCCTTGTTCGGAGTAGGTGGCGTCTGGGCGGATGTGGCGTAATGAAGCGCAATAAATCACACTAAGCAGGTGGTCGCACGGTCACCAGCGTCTCTAAGCGATACAGAGTTGACTTTGATGCTGCACAATACGACCCTCAGTCGTTCCCCTCATTGGCTACGCCGTGGGAGGGACGCAGATCTAGTGCCAAGCCGGAGCCTTACGTACCACAATACCTTGTGTGCAGCAGGACTGATGGAGACTCCTTTCTTATGACAAAGCCTCTGTTTTTTGTGGAACATGTGGAGGATAAGTTGGGGAAAGTGGTGGGGTTGTCTAAAATGAGGAATGGGTCCATCCTGCTCAAGACGTCCTCCTCAGCCCAGTCACGGGCGTTGCTCTTGTGTGATAAGCTGGGTTACGTCCCTGTTACCGTCAGTCCCCACAGTAGCTTAAATATGGTCCAAGGGATTATTTACCATCGTGACCTATTGTTACAATCCGACGACGAGCTGAGAGCAGACTCGGAATGACGTGGTGTGCATTTTGTCCGTCGTGTACATAGAGGACCCAAGACTAACAGGGTGGCTACCGGTGCCTTTATCTTGGCCTTCGAGGGTGCTGTATTGCCAGAGAAAGTCAAGGTAATGGTTTACCGTTGTGACGTCAAGCCAAACGTCCCTCCCGCGATGTGGTGCTTCCAGTGCTTGAAGTTTGGGCATATGTCCTCCCGTTGCCCATCCAGCGCCACATGTCGAGATTGACGCCCCTCTCGTCCAGATTCTCCATGTGTGCCTCCGCCTGTATGTGCCAACTGTGGGGAACACCACTCTCCATGCTCGGTGGACTGCCCTGTTCTTCATAAGGTGCGGAAAATAATGGAATTTAAGACCCTGGACCGGCTTACTTGGGGGGAGTCAAAACTGAAATTTGAAAGGTTGCATACTGTGCCTCTTCGAACTTCTCATGCTGCAGCCACATTATCGTCGCCCTCGCGGGCGGCTGTTGTCGCTTCTCCTGTGCTGCCTTCAGTGGGCACTTCTGGCCGTGCATCTCTGTGTGCGCCCCCCCCCCCCCCCCCCAGTGTCTGTGGGCAAGCCTTCCTCTGTTGCCCCCTTAGCAGTTGGGGCAAACCATCTTCTGTCACTGCCCCTGCACATACTTCAGGAGTGACATCTGCTCAAAAACCGGGGGGCTCGATCCCTCCCCCGACTTCTCCGAAGGCGTTGCCTCTGCTGGTTCCTCTCTCGCGGAAGGGGTCCTTCGGGGCTCTCCCTTCCTTCGCTTCTTCTCCTACCCAGCCGGATGTCAGCCAGTGGCTGAAGGTTTCGGCACCTGCTGGTCGTAGGGCTTCTGTGTCGTCGTCAGCCTCCGCCGCTCCTTCAGAGAAGCTCTCCCATCCTTCTAACCCAAAGGACAGATACGAGAAGAAGGAACGGAATGTGTACAAGAAGAAGGACGTTCTGGTGGTTTCAATACTGCCTGCTGTACATAGTTCTGGCTCTGGGGATGAGGTGGAGATCCTCGCCTGTGCCGCAGATCTCGCCCTCACAGAACCGTCTGGGGCCTTTCCTATGGACGCAGCTGACGCTCCCCCAGTGGCAGCCGTTGGCTCTGAGGCGCCGTCTGCCTCTTAGTCGCCTTCACGCCCTCCCAGTCCCTTCCTGCTTCCATTCTCCAGTGGAATTGCGGCGGTAATTTCCGCCACCTGCCTGAGCTCCGGATGCTTCTAAGTGTTTCCCCTGTTCTCTGCATTGCCGTGCAGGAAACTTGGTTTCCAGCAATGCGGACCCCCGCCCTTCGCAGTGTCGGGGATACTATAAAACTGCGTGGCCTGTCTTAGAGGCAGTCGCTGTCAGGGTAGAGATGTCGCCAGCTATTACCGTTTGCTCTGTTTTCATTCCTCTGGATGGGGAGCTCCCACAACATGGCTCAACTCCCAGCCACCATTGCTGCTTCTGGGCGATTTCAATGCCCACAAGCCTCCATGGGGTGGGACTGTCTCCGATGACCGCGGTCGTACCGTGGAGAATGTGTTGGCTCAGCTCGACCTTAGCCTCTTGAACACTGGTGCTCCCAGGCATTTCAGTATGGCCCGTGGCTCATTCTCGGCCATCGATCTCTCTCTTTGCAGCCCCAGACTTATCCCATCCCTCCACTGGGGAGTGCATCCTGACCTGTGTGGTAGTGACCATTTTCCCATCTATTTGTCACTGCCCCAGTGTCATTCTTCTGGGTGCATGCCCCACTGGGCTCTCAACAGGGCTGACTGGCTGGCTTTCACTTCCACTGCCACCATTTCTTCTCCCCCACATGGTGACATTGACGAGGTGGTCCGTGTCTTGACCACTTCAATCATTTCTGTGGCTGAGGCTGCCATCCCCCGCTCTTCTGGACTCCTTCTGAGGATGGCTGTCCCGCGATGGTCGCCGGAGATTGCTGACGCTAATCGCGACCGTAGGCAGGCTCTCCAGCGTCATAAGCGGCACCCGTCTCTGGAGGCCCTCATCGCATTTAAGAGGCTACGTGCCTTGGCCCGTCGTCTTATTGCCCGGTGTAAGCAGGAGTGCTGGGAGAGGTATCTCTCATCCTTGGGCTCCTGTGTTTCCCCCTCGCTCGTGTGGTCCTGCATCCGGCCGATTTATGGCTACCAGACCCCTCTGGGTGTCAATGGAATCTCCCTGGACGGCGCTGTCTGCACGAACGCTGCCGCCATTGCTGACCACCTTGCCGCACACTTTGCTACCAGCTCTGCGACTGCAACTTACCTCCTTGCCTTTCGCTCATAAAGGAGCGAGCCAAGCGAACGCCATTATCCTTCTGCGCCCATCGTTCTGAAAAATAAAATGCTCCTTTCAGCGAGAGGGAATTCCTCGCTGCCCTCAACGATTGCCCTGATACAGCACCAGGACCAGATCGCATCTACGCGCAGATGCTGAAGCATCTCTCCAGGGACTGCCAGAGACACATCCTCACCATCTTTAACCGCATTTGGAGCGAGGGCGTGTTTCCATCGCAATGGCGAGAGGGTGTTATTGTCCCCATCTTGAAGCCCGGTGCGGACCCTCTGGCGGTGGACAGCTTTTGTCCCATTACCCTCACCAACCTTTTGTGCAAATTTCTCGAACGTATGGTGGGGCAGCGTTTCTGTTGGGTCATTGAGTCATGCGGTCTCCTCACTCCATCCCAGGATGTCTTCCGTCGGGGCCGTTCTGCTGCAGACAATTTGGTGCAGCTGCAATCTGCTATCCGTATGGCCTTTGCCCGCCGTCAGCATCTCACTGCTGTATTTTTTTATCAGCGGAAGGCATATGACACCACATGGAGGCATCACATCCTTGATACATTGCATGAGTGGGGTCTTCGTGGTCAGCTCCCAGCTTTTCTTCAAAACTTTTTATTGCGCCACTCTTTCCGGGTGCGAGTCAGTGCCGCCTCTAGTTCATCTTATATACAGGAAAATGGGTTCCATGGGTCCCGCAGGGCTCGGTGTTGAGTGTCTCCGTATTTCTAGTGTCTATTAATGGTCTGGCTGCAGCCGTGGGGTCGTCAGTGTCTCCTACTTTGTATGCCAATTACTTCTGCATCTCATTTAGTACAACGACTACAGGAGTCGCCGAACGCGGGCTCCAAGTAGCCGTTCGCAAGGCAGCATCATGGGCTCTGACTCATGGTTTTCAGTTCTCAGCAAACAAGACTAGAGTTATGCACTACTGCAGTCGTCGGTCGGTCCACCCTCCTCCTGAACTTTACCTCGATGGCCACCTGTTTGAAGTGGTGGACACTAGCCGCTTCTTAGGACTCGTCTTTGATGCCTCGCTCACACGGGTTCCTCATATTAATCAGCTGAAGCAAAAGTGCTGGCGGCACCTCAACGCCCTCCGCTGCCTGAGCCACGTAACTTGGGGTGCAGATTGCTGCACACTATTGCGATTGTACAGACCCTTTGAGCAGTCCAGGCTTGATTATGGGAGCCTGATCCATGGGTCTGCATCATCCTCAGTGTTGACGTTGTTTGACCCCATACACCACTGTGGGGTTCGGCTTGCAACTGGCGCTTTCCGTATGAGCCCAGTGGATAGTCTACTGGTGGAGGCTGGGGTTCCCCCGCTGCGTATTTGCCGCCACCAAATGCTCGCCGACTATGCTGTCCACGTGAATTGCTCGCCGGGCCATCCCAATCATTGCCTGCTTTTCACTACCATGGTCCTTCCTCTGCCCGAATGGCGACCTAGGTCTGGGCTTTCCATTGCTGTTAGCGTCCAGTCCATGCTCTCAGAACTGGGGTCATTCTCTCTTCTGCCTCCCTTCCGGGTCCATGCACCCACGCCTCCCTGGTGTATGCCCCTGCCGTCCGTCCGCCTGGACTTGGCAGGAGGACCCAAGGACTCGGTCCCGCCTGTGGCCCTCCGTCGCCATTTTCTTGCGCTCCTCGCCTCATTTTCAGGCCGAGAGACTGTCTACTCTGATGGTTCCCTGGTTGATGGTCGTACTGCCTACGCTTTTGCTCACGCTGCCCATGTTGAACAGCGCTCCTTGCCAGCTGGCTGCAGTATTTTTACTGCAGAGCTGGTTTCCATTGGCGCGCTCTTGAGCATATGCGTTCATGCTCAGGTACGTCCATTGTCATCTGCAGTGACACTCTGAGCAGCCTCCAGACTATCGACTGCTGCTATACCTCTTCTCCTCTGGTATCCTTTATTCAGGAGTCTGTTTTTGCTATTACCCACTCTGGTCGCTCGGTGGTCTTTGTTTGGACGCCAGGTCACGTTGGCACCCCGGGCAATGAATGTGTCGACAGGCTGGCTAAAAGGGGGATCGACGCCCCTGCTTTTGAGATCGGCCTCCCAGCTCCTGATCTGCAGCTGTTGTTGCGCCGTAAGGTGGTCGGGATGTGGCATGATGAGTGGCGTAGCCTGACGTCGCCGAATAAATTGCATTCTTTTAAGGAGACGACCGATGTGTGGCGGTCCTCCCTGTGGGCTTTTCGCAGGGACTCTGTCGTCCTGTGTCGGCTCCGCATTGGACATACCTACCTGATGCACGGCTATCTTTTGCGTGAGGAGCATCCCCCCCCCCCGTGTCGGTGTGGGTCCTGGCTGACGGTCGCCCACATCTTCTTGGAGTGTCCCCGATTTCGTACCCTCCAGCAGTCTTTTAATCTCCCAGGCACTTTGCCTTTGGTTTTATGCGACGATGCCTCCATGGCTGACGATGTTTTAAATTTTATCCATGGTAGTCCTTTCTATGGTTCCATTTAGGGAGGTTTTGCACCTTTCCATTTCTGTGTCTCTTGTCCTCGAGTCACTCATCGTTGCTTGCAGACTTTAGTGTAGGGTCGGATGGTTGACTCTCTCCCTTTGTTTTGTTCTCGTGGTCAGTCAACCAGTCTCCAGCCCTCTTCTTTTCTTCTGTTTCTTACTGTGTGGTGTTCATCTGTCCTCTTTGTGTCTGTAGTGTTCTTTGCGGCATTTGTGATCTTTCAGTTATGGGGGGGGGGGGGGGGGGTCTCCTATCCTTTGGGGTTTTACCTGCTCTGCACGTTTTCGTCTCGCCTGTTTTTGGAATGGGGGACTGATGACCTTAGCTGTTTAGTCCCCCTTAAACATCCCAACAACAACCACCACCACCACCAAATCTAGGCCTCTCTTCTTTGTTCACCACCTTGAAGATAAGTTTGGGGAAGTGGCATCTTTTTCCAATAAGAGGAACGGGACTATTCTGATACAAGACGTTTAATCTGCACAGTCAGAGGCGTTACTTGCCTGTGAGAAGCTCGGTGACATCCCCATTAACGTCACTCCCCATAAGTCCTTAAGTTTGGCCTAGGGGATTACCTTTCATAGACATCTTCTGCTACATTCTGATGATGAGCTGCGGGAGAATTTGGCACGACGAGGTGTGCACTTTGCCCGTAGTGTCTTTAGGGGGCCCAAGGATAATAGGGTGCCTTCACCCTGGCCTTTTAGGGTGACTGCTTGCCTGAGAAGGTCAAGGTCATGATTTACCGGTGCGATGTCAAGCCCTATGTCCCGCCCCCTATGCGATCCTTCTAGTGCTGGAAGTTAGGACATATGTCCTCCAGATGCACTGCCTGCCACACGTGTCGTGATTGTTTACGATCTTCACATCCTAATGCTCCATGTGCTCCGCCTCCCACCTGCATTAACTGTGAGAACCATCATACTCACTACTCGCCAGACTGTGCAGCCTACCAAAGAGAGCCGAAGATACAAGAAATTAAGACCCTGGAACATTTAACTTACCAAGAGGCAAGGAAGAAGCTAGAACGGCTCAACCCCACATCTCTGTTGAGAAGTTATGCTGCTGCAACTCTACCGCCACCAGTTACTGCAAGACTCCCTTCTCAGTTGGCCCACAGAACAGTAAAGTTACACCTGCCCCACTGCTGGTAGGGGCAACACTCTCTTCCACTGCTCCCAAAACACCCGATTTGCGAGCAGCGGACCCCGAACAACTATGGACATCCATCCACACCTCTCAGCCAGAGAGGCACCAGCCCCTCTGGCTGCTCGACTGGAGAGGCACCAGCATCCTCTGGCTGCTCGGCTGGAGAGGCAACAGCCTCCTCTGGCTGCTCAGCTGGAGAGGCAACAGCCTCCTCTGGCTGCTCGGCTGGAGAGGCAACAGCCTCCTCTGGCTGCTCGGCTGGAGAGGCAACAGCCTCCTCTGGCTGCTCGGCTGGAGAGGCACCAGCCTCCTCTGGCTGCTCGGCTGGAGAGGCACCAGCCTCCTCTGGCTGCTCGCCTGGAGAGGCACCAGCCTCCTCTGGCTGCTCGGCTGGAGAGGCACCAGCCTCCTCTGGCTGCTCGGCTGGAGAGGCACCAGCCTCCTCTGGCTGCTCGGCTGGAGAGGCACCAGCCTCCTCTGGCTGCTCGGCTGGAGAGGCACCAGCCTCCTCTGGCTGCTCGGCTGGAGAGGCACCAGCCTCCTCTGGCTGCTCGGCTGGAGAGGCACCAACCTCCTCTGGCTGCTCGGCTGGAGAGGCACCAGCCTCCTCTGGCTGCTCGGCTGGAGAGGCACCAGCCTCCTCTGGCTGCTCGGCTGGAGAGGCACCAGCCTCCTCTGGCTGCTCGGCTGGAGAGGCACCAGCCTCCTCTGGCTGCTCGGCTGGAGAGGCACCAGCCTGCTCTGTCTGTCCGGCTGGAGAGGCAACAGCCTGCTCAGGCCTCACTCGTTCGGAAGTGGTCCCTTGGGTGAGTCCCTTCCAAGGATTTTACCAGTGTCTCGCAAGACGCTACCCAGTGGCTGAGGAAGCCACCAGCAGCTGGTCGAAGGGCTTCACGCTCTTCCTCTGTTCCTGACAATGCATCAGGAAAGTCCTCCCAGCATCGAATCCTCCTGCCAAAGACAAGAGAGAGAACAGGAATCTCTCTAAGAAGCCTAAGGACCCAGTGGTTCCCGCTCCACTGCTTCCTGCCACCTCAGCCTCTGAGAATAAGGTCGAGCTCTTTGCGTCCCGTGATGATCTCTACCTCGCCGTCTCAGAAACGGTGGCAGTTGCGACGTCAGTCACTTAGTCGGAGGCAACATGTGACTCTGTGAAGTAATTTGCGTTTTCTGTGCCTTCATGCCCCTACAGCACACGCTTTGTACAATCCTCCAGTGGAATTGTGGCGGTTACTTTACCCATCTCCCTGAGCTACGGCAGCTTCTAAGCATGACACCTGCATTCTGCATTACCCTCAAGGAAACCTGGTTCCCAGCAATCCTCGTGGATAAAGGGGTTATTACTGCAATCATAGCACTTACAGTTGTGTGTCAGGTGGAGCCTGCGTGTACGTCCTTACCTGTGTATATAGGAAGCTGTGGCCGTCCACGTAAGGACGCCCCAGGACATAACCGTCTACAGTGTCTATCTCCCTTCAGATGGTACAGTCTCCCTGACCGAATTGGCTGCACTTGTCGACCAACTCCCCACGCCTTTTCTTCTCCTGGGGGATTTTAATGCCCACAATCGCCTTTGGGGTGGAACAAAGGTTACTGGCCGAGGCAGAGAGGTTGAGAATCTCATCTCCCAACTCGATCTCTGCATCTTAAATACTGGCGCCGCCACACATTTCAGTGTGGCGCATGGGATGTTCTTGGCCATAGACCTGTCTTTGTGCAGCCCAGGGCTTGTACCATCGGTCCTCTGGAGAGTCCATGACGACTTGTGTGGTAGTGACCATTTTCCCATCTCCCTTCCACTACCCCAGCATCGCTCCCATGAACGCCTGCCTAGATGGGTATTTAGCAAGGCAAACTGGGACACGTTCTCCTCTACTGCCGCTGTTGAATCTCTCCCCCAGGGTACCATCGATGTGGCGCTTGGGGCACTGACTGCAGCGATTGCGATTGGTTCCACTGTGGAACGTGTCATTCCTCGCTCGTTAGGGTGCCCCCGGCGAAAGTCAGTGCCTTCGTGGCCTCCGGGGGTCGCTGCAGCCATTACAGAACGTCGGCAGGCTCTTCAGCGAAATAAGTGGTACCCGTCTTTGGAGAACCTCATTTTATTCAAACTTCTCCGTGCTCAGGCCTGGCGGCTGATCAAAAGGCCTCCCAGGTGTGGATGAAGATCCGATGCATCTTTGGATTGCAGCACTCTACAGGTGTCCCAGGGCTTACAATCAACGGGCGCTATCCACTGATGCCAATGCAATCGCCGAGCATTTTGCACAGCACTATTTTTGGGCCTCTGCATCGGGGCATTACCCACCTACATTTCACGCGCTAAAACGCCGCACGATAGAAAAACTGCTTTCTTTTGCTTCTCGCCGCCCTGAGGCGTATAACGCCCCATTTACTTTGTGGGAACTCCACAGCGCCCTGGCACAGTGCCACAATACAGCCTATGGGCCAGGTGGCATCCACAATCAGATGCTCAAACACCTATCCCCAGACTGTCAGCGATGTGTTCTTGCCATCTTCAACCACATATGGGGCGACGGTGTCTTTCCGTCGTAGTAGCGAGAAAGTACCATCATTCCGGTGCTGAAGCTTGGTAAGTGACCGCTTGATGTGAATGGCTATCGGCCCATCAGCTTGACAAATACTCTGCACAAGCTACTGGAATGTATGGTGAGTCAACAGCTGTGTTGGCTGCTCGAGTCTTGGGGTCTTCTGGCTCCATGCCAGAGCGGCTTCCGTCAGGGCCGTTCCACCGCCGATACTTTAGTCTCCCTTGAGTCTGCAATCCGCACTGTTTTTTCCAGGCGCCAACACCTCGTCTCCGTCTTTTTCGACCTCTCCAGAGCATATGACACGATGTGGCGGCACCATATTCTATCCATGTTGCACGGGTGGGGTCTCCGGGGCACCCTCCCCATTTTTATTCAGAACTTTTTATCTGTTTGGAGATTCCGCGTTTTAAATGGCACATCCCATAGTTCACTTAATATCCAGGATAATGGCGTTCCACAGGACTCTGTATTGAGCGTGTCCCTTTTACTTGTGGCCATTAATGGCCTTGCAGCAGCAGCAGCAGCAGCAGCAGGGTCGTCAGTCTCAACCACGTTATATGCTGACGATATCTGCACCTTTTTCAGCTCCTCCACTGTTAGTGTTGCAGAACGTACGTTGCAGGGAGCCAAACGCAAGGCGCAGGAGTAGGCCCTAGCCCATGGGTTTTAATTTTCTCCTACAAAGACTTGTGTTATGCACTTTTGTCGGCGTCGAACTGTCCATCCCCACCCAGAGCTTTATCTTCAGGATGCCATGCTCAGGGTTCTTGACTCTTACAATTTTCTGGGATTGCTGTTTGATGCCCGGCTTACATGGCTCCCACATATTTGTCAGCTCAAGCGTCAGTGCTGGCAGCATCTGAATGCCCTCCGCTGCCTCAGCAATGCAACTTGGGGTGCAGATCGTTACACGCTGCTGCAGCTCTACAAAGCCCTTGTGTTGTCCCGACTGGATTATGGGAGTGTGGAGTTTAGCTCAGTGTCTCCCTCAGCGTTGCAACTGCTGGACCACATTCACCACTGTGGGGTTCGGCAGGCTACAGGAGCATTCCGCACGAGTCCTCCTTGCTGAGGCTGGGGTTCCTCCGCTCCACATAGGGCGTCAACAACTGCTAACCAACCATGCTGCCCACATCCATTGTTCACCCCATCACTCTAACTACCGTCTCCTTTTCGATAATGTGACAGTCAATATCCCACACCGGCGGCTGCGATCAGGCCATATCATTGGAACCCCTGTTACTTATCAGGTCCACCCACATACACCACCTTGGTGTATTCATTGGCTGCAGCTTCAGTTGGAACTTTCCCGATGGACAAAAAATTCAGTTCCTCCTGCAGTCTTGCCCTGCCAATTTCTTGCTCTCCTCGACGCATGCCATAACTCGGAGGTTATTTATAAAGATGGCTCGATGTTTGATAACCGTGTGGGGTATGCTTATGCTCATGAAGAGACTGCCCGCCGGGCCTGGCTGACCGCACTGCATCAGGACACGGCCCGACGGGCCTCGCCGACCGCACTGCGTCAGGACACGGCCCAACGGGCCTCGCCGACCGCACTGCGTCAGGACACGGCCCGACGGGCCTCGCCGACCGCACTGCGTCAGGACACGGCCCGACGGGCCTCGCCGACCACACAGCCTCCCACCTCATGGGATCTGACTGTCTGAACGTTTTGCCATACGGCATTACCTGATGGACCTTGCATACCACACTGCTGCACCTCCTCATGAGTGCACCTGTTGGGCCTGGCTGACTATTCTGCTTCCTGACAGCAACTGTTGGGCCTGGCTGACTATTCTGCTTCCTGACAGCAACTGTTGGGCCTGGCTGACCGCCATGTCTCCCAATCGTACTTGATTGGCCAGGCTGACTGGTCTGGATTGTGACAACATTTGATGAGCCTGGCTGACCACAATGCCTCTCGATTGGACTGGCTGACTGCTCTGTCTCTCTGCCTCACCTGATGGGCATGGCTGATCTCTGTTACTTGCGACCACTCCTGATGGTCCTGTAGGAGTGATCTGCCTCGGCGCACCTCCGGTTTTCCCTCGTTCACAGCAGCACATAAAGACAACACCTGATGGGCCTTTCACACCGCTCTGCTGCTACACCTCAAGACCACAAATGATGGGTCTGACCGATTGCACTGCAGCACTGACTCACTGCCCCACCTGATGGGTCTGGCCAAGCACACTGTGTCACCAGCTTACGACCACTCTTGATGGGTCTCCTGACTGCACTGCCATTCCACGTAACCACCCTATTTAATGGGCTGTGCTGACCACCCTGCCTCACGCCCACCCCCCCTCCCCCTCCCTGGTGGGCTTGGCCAAATGCACGTCCTCGCAACCCCACCTGATGGTCTTTGCCGAACACTTTTCCTAGCGGCCACATCTCCTTTGCCTGGCCAACCGTTATGCCTAGTTCCCCCACTGGACTTGCCTGGCCCACTACTCTGCCACAGTACTGCACAGGGTTTGCCTTGCCAACCACTCAGTCGCACAACCCTACCTGATGGGCCTGGCCAACCACTGTGCCTCATGTCGCAATTCATGTGCCTGCAGACCACACTGCCGTACTGCCCCACAACCATACAAGTTCAGCGATGCTGACTGCTCTGCCTCGTGTCCACACCTGATATGCCATGCCAACTCTTCACCTCATGACCCCACATGATTGGCCCAGCCGTCCACACTGCCAGACCACATGACGGGCCCAACTGATGGGCCTAGATGAGTGCAGAGCTGCACCGCCTCATGACATCAACTTATATACTTGTTTGATTGCAGTGCCGCACTGCCGCATGATGCCAATTGATGGGGCCTGCTGGTCGCACTGCGTCACAACCCTTCCAGATGTGCCTCACCGAACACACTGCCTCTTGTCCCTACCTGATTTGCCTGACAGACCGTGCCACCTCACGACCCCACCTAATGGGCCTGGATGACTGCACCTCGTCATGACCGCACCTGATGGACCTGGCCAATTGTGCATCATCATGTCCATACCTGATGGGCCTCACCAAATGCCCCCCTCACAACCTCAATTTATGGGCTTGGCAGAGCCCACTGCTTCACAACCACACTGCTCCACATTCTCACTTAATGGGCCATGTTGGCTTCACCGCCTTAGCCTCCACCAGATGGGCCATGCTGACTGCATTTACACCACATGATGCGCTGTGCCGAGTGCACCATCTCACTGTGCTCCCCCACATGGGCCTAGCCTGACCACATGACCACACTGCCTCACGACCCCACATGATGGGGCTGGTCGACTGCATCATCTCCCAACCACACCTGATGGGCCTGGCTGATCACACTGCCTCATGACCACACCTGAAGGGACTGGCGGACTCCACTGCCTCACAACCACACCTGAAGGGCACTGCCTTTGACCCCACCCCATTGTCTGGGCTGACCACACTGCCACAACCGCACTGGAAGGCCTTTTGACTGCACAGCCTCACGACCCACCCTGAATGTCCTGGCTGCCTGCACTACGTCTCCACTGAATCTCTTGTGTCTAGCCGAGTACACTGCCTCACAACCACACCTGATGGTTCTGGCCAACTGCACTGCCTTGGGAGCGCAGTACCTCATGAGCACTGTGCCTTGTGAACACAGGTCCTTGCGAGTGAAATGCCTTGCACCCAGCCAATTGCACGTGTTAGTGGCGGCTGCAGTCCTCATACATCAGCCCACGAAGTACTATATTCCCGATGGTCTTTGTTGTTGTTTGTCAGGCAGTGGTGTCCCTTTTCCATCACCAATGGTGCTCGCTTCATGGGAACACTGTTCAGTTTATGAAGCCTTTCCCAGCATCATGGATGGTGTTTTCTCACCATCTCACCAGTGGGGGTGAGATTATTGTAATTCAGCAGCATATCGTTAATGCCTTTTTAGCCATCGTTGTTTGCGGGCTGTAACTGCCTTTTACGTTTTATCTGCAAAGCAATAAGTTGAAGACCATTTAATTTTTAGTTTATGACATACATTTCTGTATGGTGTTTTTTTAGCCTTTTTTACATGTCCATTTCTAGTGGTCTCTTATTCTGACCATTTGGGGCTGACATATAGTTGTTTAACTCCTCTCTTTGTCTGTTTTTTGTAGTTCTGACTTGGATTAATATGACCCCAGTAGTTTTTTGCACCCGAGTGGCCTGGCCGACCGCACCTGGTATGGCTGACCCCGCAGCTTTGCCACCATACCCACCAGACCTTACCTGTGGCGTGACTGTGGCACCCGATGATAACTTGTAGTGCATGGACATCTGTTGTTTAAGCTACATGTTATCTTAGGTAAGTTTGTCATTCCCTTTGGATCTAGTTTTTTGTGTTCCTCTATTTCATAGCAATGTTTTACATGTAGCTAAAAATAGCTTTGTTCCAGTGGAGTTCACTGGCATCATAAATGTGTGTGTGTGTGTGTGTGTGTGTGTGTGTGTGTGTGTGTGTGTGTGTGTGTGTGTGTGTGTGTCATGCTTCGAAACAGGCAGAATCGTACCTCATTTTGTACAAACACATTTGTGTAATATACACTTTATTTGTTTGAATCTGTTAGTTTTATATCCACAACCTGAAACAAAACAATTTATTATGTTGTGTTAAAATAGTATGTTGCCAACAGTGATACACAGAATTCAGTGTTATATATTACCCTACTATGTATAGTGTGCCAGTCACAAAAAAGGGAGTTCATTTATTGTAAATGTTAATGTACTATAATTTTTGTTATATATGTGTTTCAATTTGGATCAGTTTGAGAGAATCCTTTGTAAATGCTGTATAGAGTGATGACACTATGAACACCATCAGGCAACTTTCACTAACAGCACACTGTCTGGCTTATTCCTGAAATGGTGTGACTGGTGAGGATTCAGGTGATGAAACTATTGCAGATTTAGATAATTTTCAAGGGAAACAATTGAGAACTGGTAAAGAAGATCGAGTAACTGAATGTGTTAAAAGAGAACAACTAGTTATCGAATGTGAACACACTGAGAATGAACAGAGCAAGAGGAGAAATGGTAAGTGCAAGGGAAAGCATACAGAATGAAAATGGTGGTACTGGGAGAAAGGTAACTTTGCTGAGTTTAATTAAGATTGGTGTCAACAATATTATGTTTCCAACAATTCAAGACCTTTTCAAATGATCTGGTCATTTTTTAATAATGACTGTTACAGTCACATACCAATATGTTTCCAGTTTATTAGACTTAGTGATGTGACTTCAATTGAAATTAGGTCATTTATTGAAGTAATTTCAGTTAGCAGTTATACTGAAGAATTGCGGCAGAACATGTTGCTGCAACTTTTTTCCCATTGCGGATTCAGAATCATAATAACTAATGTAGACTTATTACTTACGTGACAGTGATGATCTAAATAAGCCAAACAGGCTGACTAACATGAGGCAGTTATTTCACTTGCTTGTCAAATGATTCCAAAACAATCAATACACTCCATGAAGGAAATCACAGCACTGATAAAAGAATGTTGACATTTTTCAGTAAAAATTGGTGCAGGCAATTCATTGTAGAAAAAAAATATAGTGTGGCTACAAAACTTGGACTGAAGCTGCGGGGACTTGATACTTTAAAAATATGTATCCTTGCGCAAATTAAAGTACCAACATACTGCAGTACTACAAACAATTGGGCTTAAGAGCAAGTATCATTCGTCAGTATTATTCAGTGTTACTGAGTTTGGGGAAATACTATTTTCCCCTGGTTTTGACAATTGCATCACATCATTTTCCTTCCTTATTAAATTATATGATAAAGGAATCCAAGATGCATGGACAATTGAATGGAAGCTGATATCAGATGCCCCTACTGAACAAGAAGAAGATGAAGATATCAGCTCGGGAAACAATTAATTTCAAGAGTCACAAGCCAAGCAGTATAGTAGTTACCAGATGAAATTGCAATCGCGTGGTCACAATTTTTCCAGCTCCACAACAGTTAAACCACTTCACATAGTGAAAAATATTTTTGAAGAGTGAAAAGAAAAAGTAATGATCTAACAACCTCAAATGATTTATCTTTGCTATGAAAATGCAGGAGGAGTTAATTGTGCTGATCATAACATCAGCCTGTACAGAACATTTGTCAGAGGGGAAAAAATGATACTTCACTTTAATATAGAAGAGGCCATACCTGTGCAGTTTGAAACAACTGTAATTCCACCAACCTCTCCCTCTGAAATCAGTAAAATAATAAACTCACTGAAAAGTAAAAGCTCTTACGGAATTGATGGCATTTTCAGCAAAGTACTTAAAGCTTGTTCCCCACAGATAAGTAGGATTCTCAGCCACGTATGTAATAGCTCTTTGGAGCAGGGTGTTTTCCCTGATAGACTGAAATATGCCATTGTAAAACCATTGCATAAAAAGGGGGATACGTCGGATGTCAACAACTACCGCCCAATCTCTCTTCTGACAGCTCTGTCAAAAATTTTTGAGAAAGTAATGTATTCAACAGTAGCCTCCTATATTTGTAAAAATAAAGTACTAACAAAATGTCAGTTTGGTTTTCAGAAAGGCTTTTCAACAGAAAATGCTATATATGCTTTCACTGATAAAATATTAAATGCTCTGAATAACCGGACATCACCCATTGGTATTTTTTTTTATCTCTCAAAGGCCGTTGATTGTGTAAATCATGGAATTCTTATAGATAAGCTAAATCATTATGGTTTGAGTGGGGCAGTGCACAAATGGTTTAATTCATACTTAACTGGAAGAATGCAGAAAGTTGAAATAAGTGGTTCGTGTAATGTTAAAACAACAGCTGATTCCTAAAACTGGGGTGCTATCAAGCACGGGGTCCCACAGGATTCGGTCTTAGGTCCTTTACTGTTCTTGATATTCATTAATGACTTACCATTCCACATTGATGAAGATGCAAAGTTAGTTCTTTTTGCTGATGATACAAGTATAGTAATAACATCCAAAAACCAAAAACTAAGTGATGTAATTGTAAATGATGTTTTTCACAAAATTATTAAGTGGTTCTCAGCAAACAGACTCTCTTTAAATTTTGATAAAACACAGTATATACAGTTCCGTACAGTAAATGGCACAACTCCAGTAATAAATATAGAATTTTAACAGAAGTCTGCTGCTAAGGTAGAATATTCAAAATTTTTAGGTGTGTCCATTGATGAGAGGTTAAACTGGAAGCAACACATTGATGGTCTGCTGAAACGTCTGAGTTCAGCTACGTATGCTATTAGGGTTATTCCAAATTTTGGTGATAAGAATCTCAGTAAATTAGCTTACTATGCCTACTTTCATTCACTGCCTTCGTATGGCATCATATTCTGGGGTAATTAATCGTTGAGTAGAAAAGTATTCATTGCACAAAAACGTGTAATCAGAATAATTGCTGGAGCCCACCCACGGTCATCCTGCAGACATCTATTTAAGGATCTAGGGATCTTCACAGTAACCTCACAGTATATATATTCCCTTATGAAATTTGTTGATAATAATCCAACCCAATTCAAAAGTAATAGCAGTGTGCATACCTATAACACCGGGAGAAAGGATGATCTTCACATTGCCGGGTTAAATCTGACTTTGGCACAGAAAGGGGTAAATTATGCTGCCACAAAAGTCTTTGTGCACCTACCAAACAGCATCAAAAGCCTGACAGATAGCCAACTAACATTTAAAAATAAATTAAAAGAATTTCTAGATGACAACTCCTTCTACTCATTGGCTGAATTTTTAGATATAAACTAAGTAAAAAAAAAAAAAAAAAAAAAAAAAAAAAAAAAAAAAAAAACTTAATCATTAGTGCCATGCAATATTTTGTGTAATGTAATTTCTTGTACAGACATCTTTTATTAACCTGACACATTCCACATCATTACGAAGTGTCGTATTCATGATCTATGGAACAAGTATTAATCTAATCTAATCTAATCTACTGCAATCACACAGCTGAACAAAATGCGTGACATGTGCATAGATAATGAGAAACTGGTGCATCTTGAATTTTGATGCCATATTGTAACTTCCTCCCTGGAAACAAATGCCTAAATATGCATGTGTAAAAGGAAGCCATCAAAGACAGAGCATCAAGACTCCAGACTTCACAGAAGAAATCACTGTGTGATGGTCCAAGAGAAACAGTCTGACTGCAACCTTTCCCATGCAAAAACCAAAAGATGTGTAAAGTGAAACGTGGTGTACATGTAAACGTGTTCATTATGTATAATACTATGTGATTGCTGAAATGTTTGTTTGATGTAGCACTAACTTCTATTAACTTTTAAATGTCATCAATTTCCCTATAAATGTGTCCCACAAATGTAATTATGATATACGACAGACATCCTACATACAGGACACCCTCTTAATCACATAATTAGTTGTTAAGCATTAAACTCGTTGTGACAGGTCATATGATACCTATGTAACACATTTCTGTAAGGAATACAGAAACATAAACTTCACAAAGGAAGAGAAAACAAATTAAAAACTGTGATAGGTACATCACACCCTCGCTGTTATGGCATGAAGAAACAAATATTGTCCACTTGAAAATCATTTCAGTCCATAATATCCACTAATTTAATGTATGAGACTGCCGCAAGGGACTGAGAGTTTTGGATGGAGACAAACTAACATAAGAATAATAAACCTCCCTCAGAAAATTATACAATATAGAAACCCTACAAAGGTATTGATGACCTCAGAAACTTGGTACAACTACCCAACGCCATAACACCACATGAAAAACTACACTATTCCAATATAGTACTTAAATATATTAAGTTCACCTACATACTTAGTAAAAATTATTCTATTCTCTATCTGCAGCAAAATATATTTGTATTGATGTCTTTAACTTACCTGCATAGCTACTTCCAAAAACTTTGGGGAAAGGTGTATTATGGAAAAAGAAATAAAAAATGTAATGTTTACACATTTCAAAAAACTGTTGTTTTTGAGTTACTAACGAAATTTTTGCAGCAAAATAGAGACTTATAATAAATGCTTAAAATATCATCTGCTTCTTTCTGAACATGTATGTACTCATCAAATAGTGAACTGTTGCACAATTTCAAATAGTTTTGAATGCTTTTGTGGGCTTCTGTGTCACATTGATGTATCATTTGTACATTGTGATCAGATGGATGAACCAGTTTTTAAGCTATCCCCAGAGATAATACTGCAAAAGATTAAAGTTTGAAGAACGTGCCGGCCACAGAACTGGTTCTCTCCACCTGTCCATCCATTCAGTACAATCAGAACTCTGAGACTGGAATGTAATGGTGCTCCATCAGACATAAGTCACATGTTCCTCATTAGCCGGGGCCTGTCGTAAAGTAGGCAGCAACTGTAAGCTGTAGTAGGAAAACATACGGTCCTACCAGAACTAAGATTCCAGTCCACACATTAAACTGATATTGATGTCTAGTCTTCACTGCAGTATACCTATGAATGTTAATTTTGGAGGATGTAAGACAACACAGTGGATACTGGAAACTTCATCTTTGCTTTTGAAGTCGATTTGTTGCCTAATAAAGTTGATGGTGTATCAGTGCAGTGACAAGGTGCTACAAATGTTTGTAATTTGAACAAATGTTTTTGTGTTGCAGTGGCAGTTCCATTTATACTGATCGTCGATGTAAGTTAGATTCGAGCACACTTTGTGCTATCACTGTGGCTGTGTCAGTTATAGGGAGCATGATTCCCTTTGTTCACTGGGCTCTACATTTGTCCAGTGGGAAAAGAAAATTCCAGAATACCAGCCCCTAGATTGACTTGCAAACGGACAAGATGCCAAGAACAAATATGGTGCTATACATCCTACATGTAAGACTGTGATTAGCTTGTAGGCTAGGGCTATAACTTCATCCTCTGTTATGCCCATACTCTCACTCTCCATGTCTTCTACTTCACCATGTGGCTCGAGGTCCTCCTCCTACAGCTGCCCACACAAAGTTTGGGAGTGCTGACTTCCTACCCACTGTGAACACCAGTCTCCAACCCTTGGCTGGGTAAACAACACTCTCCTCCAGCATTCCCTGTAAGGGAGGGATCTCTTTGGATGCTCCCTTCCCAGGACTCTCCTGACCTGCAACTAGAAGCCAGTCAGTGGTTGAAGGAGCCACATGTTGCAGGTTGTAGGACTTTGTGTTCCTCATCTATCCCATAAACTGGGGCATACAAGCCCTTGAAGAAGGCAAAACATTCGGAGGATGAGGAGGATGAGTAACATGAGTACCATGAGGAGGATTAGGAGGGTGAGGACAAGGACAAGGACAATAAATAGTGGACATCCAGGTGGCTACCATGGAGCCAGACTGTGCATGTTCATAGCGTCCATGGTGGACTATGTGTTTCAGGACACCTCTACAAACCATGATTCAAAACAAATGTGTATTGATGACATATCCTCGCAACCAGAGGGAGCAGGCAGCCCTGCAACATGACCTGTCTCCTTGGTTCCTTCATGCCTCCATGGAACACTGATAGCATAGTACTCCAGTAGAAGTGTAGCACTTTTCTGCCACCTGTCTGAACTACAAACTCTCTTATGCATCTCCTCTGTCTTTTTCATTGCCCTCCTGGAGACATTTTTCTTGGCAATGTGGCTCAATTCCATGTGCAGCTATCAGAGCTATTTTAACTATTGCACTGACTACAAAAGAATGTTTGGTGTTGTTTGCACATATAATCTCGACTTGTGAGGTGGAACTATGATCACTGTCTATGGTAAAGCTGTTGAAAACTTCACTGTAGAGCTCAACCATTCCCTCTTGATTACTGGTGTTCCCACTCAATTTATTGTGGCATGTGGGCCTTAATCAACCTTTGATGGTTTCACTTCCTTCTCCCGTCCATCCACTGAAGAGACCATTAAGACTAATGTAACCAGCTGTTTTCTGACCTCCTTCACCCTACCACAGGGTCACACACCTGAGTGTCCACCCATACAGGCTCTCTCCAAAGCTTACTGTGATTCTTTCACCACTGCCATCGCTCTTCTCACCTTGCATTATTGCTGCAATTATGTATTACATAAAACATCAACAAAAGCAGTTGTTGTTATATTTCTCACAAAATGGAACCCCAAGAGCACTCACTATACAGTCATTACAGTACTATTCAGTCTGTTATTGCTGTCTGGAAAGTGCCTTTAGATGAAGTTTTTTTTGGCTTTCAGCAAAGTGCTAATGTCATGCACTGTAATGATGAATCACAAGAGTCGGTTCTTTTGGCATTATACGTTTTCTGTAATCAGAGCTGCATGTACGGGGAAGTGGAGGGTGGGGAGCAGGTGGAATGGGGTATCTGCCACATGCAGCAATTTCAGGGTGCAACATATTCATATTGTTGAAGGTAAAAAACCTTGTTTCACAAGGTTGACAGGGTGAGTGGCTATCAGCATTGTTATAATTATTAGCAGAATCCATAGGACCAGATTACCAGAGTGGGAACAAATGCCTAACAGGTAGGAAAGATTACATACAATATATACACAAATAATCCGCACCCTCGAATAATCTTCATACTCCAATTTTGAGGAAGAGTAAAAAAAATTATTTTTTGCTTTAGTTTGTTTCATTTACAAGGAAAAAATTTGTTCCAAGTTTACAATGTGTTCAAAAGTGTGTAAAATAACTACTGGTTTGAAGCAACACTGCTGTACAGGTTGATACATCGTTAAAATGCAGCTGGCCAGCCGGCAGGCGGGAGACAAGCAGAGTGTAGCTGGCCGGCTGGCCCATTGGATGAGCGGGTGGCCAGGGAATATGATCACTGCCAGCCAGGACTCTACGCATACCTACAATAGAAAAAAAAGATGAATTATCTTGTTTAAGAATTTGTTAATAAGGTATGTGCAATAACTTATTTTAGTCAATACCAGTACGTTTCTTCTCTTACCACACAATTCATCACTTTCATCGTCATCACTAGTGAGAGAACCATTGTCATCTTCACCATCTTCCCATAGAGTGTCTTCATCTGTTCCATCCAGTGAATTTGAGATTCCACATTTTTTGAAGGATTTTTCCACCCGTAGTTGCGAATGGAGCCCCATGCACTTTTCACCCATTCACAAATCTGGGACAAATCCGGCCATTTGAATTTTCCACTAGGCGTGAGTTTATGGTTTTCATCAGCCATCCATTGTGTATATCACTGTTCAAGTGTAGCTTTGAATGGCCTGTTTATACACACATCTAGTGATTGTAGGATTGATGATAGGCCTCCTGGGATAATGGCCAAGTAAGTTTTCAATTTTTGTAATGTATCTTGCACTTCCTTAGTTGTATGTCCGCAGAAGCTGTCCAGGACCAACACGTTGTGTAAATTCCGTAATGCACCAGAACGACATTGCCAAACATGTGTTACCCAGTCAATTATAAGTTCGTTGTCCATCCACTGTTTTGGATTCACTCTCACTTATACCAGTATGCCTTTTATTGATATTTTTGGAATATTTTTCCTTACAAATATCACGCAAGTGGTAGCTTTTGTCCATTGTCAGTTACACACATCACTGTACCTCTTTGTTTCCCACTGCCGCCAGTTTGTATTATGATGCTGGATTCTCCTTTTCTGTTCACTGTCTTGTTGAGCGGCTATTGGAAATAGACTGGCGTTTGTTCCGCATTACCAATTTGCGATAATATATAGGACTGTTTATGGTCTAGATTTACCACATAACAATGAAAATTCACTTTTTTTTCCTTGTAATCATCTGGAAGCCGCTGAGCAATAGTAGTTTTCATCCAGAATCCTAAACCATTTTGGTTGAAAGAAGTTGATAGCCAGCCCTGGCTCGCTTTGAAACTGGTAATGCCTAGTTCTTTGGGTCAAGACAATGTTTTAAGTTGGTCCATTTCACTCATCGCTGCACATCCGTATTGTCACTTCTGATCTACATAATCGCAGAGCCTTTTCTCAAGGTCCTGATGCTTTGCTTTTTGGCCGCAAAATACCCAGCAATTACTATTAGTTTCTTGAAGCTGTTTTATTTTTTCACCAGTTGCAAATACAACTCTCACTCATGTCGTACTTTCTTCCTGCTGCACGGTTTCCACTATTCTTGGCTTCTTCAATAGCTTTCACTTCTTCTTCAGCAGTGTCTGAGCAATAATGAGAACATGTAGCCATAATTAACAAGTTTGAAGATGTTAATGCTTCACTCCTAACGTGCTACTGATGCATCACAGGCTGAGGCCACAACAATGCAATAGTATCATGGGATGTATTGTTGGATGTGGAGCAGTACGAAAAATGTCTTGAATAATCCGTGCACCCCAGTTTCTCAACCTAAAATTCAGGAAAAACATGCCGAATTTTCGAGTATATATGGTATTATCTTTTCAGTGTATCCAAGAAAATGAAATTTTGGCAGAAAATTTTTGTCAGATCTCT
The DNA here is from genome assembly GCF_023897955.1 of Schistocerca gregaria. Classification (NCBI taxonomy): domain Eukaryota; kingdom Metazoa; phylum Arthropoda; class Insecta; order Orthoptera; family Acrididae; genus Schistocerca; species Schistocerca gregaria. The sequence goes on along the minus strand of NW_026062139.1, from coordinate 245,013 downwards.
ACACTACTAAGAGTGAGTCCCTGGTTAGCAGAAGCTTAAGTTTTATTCTAGAAATAGTATGGAAAACTGGTCACATGATCACGCAATAATGCCTCACCAGAGAATAAAGGCAGGATAACTGAACCTGTGATTCTGTCAGGATTAATGAAGTTAACAGGAGAATAAGTTTTGACAATGGCAGGAATATTTAAGGGATTAGTGATGACACAGTTGGAATGAGGAAGGAGAAGAAACAGGGACATTAAACAAATAATATAGAAGAATAAAAAATTCCAAATTTATACAAAAATTTGATACTTCTACTTTTCAATCTCAAGCATGAGAAACTGGAACATATGAATGAATTGTGAAACTATTTTCTAACATAAAACTTTTTGCTTGTAGTTAGTCTGATAGGTGTTTGATATTGGTATTTTGTGAATTATGGTCCGGTATGCTATTTATATGGTAAAGTATAAATAATGTGACAGACCAATAATTAGATTAGGAAAGGAGATTTGCTATTTGCGATGTGAAATAGCCACACAAATTTTTATCAGTTTCTGGCATACAGAATTTCACAAATACCCTGCGTGAGCATGTTAAATAGCCACATTATATCAAGCATGAATTGAAAATGTAATTTATAAAGTGACATAGCATCAAGAAATATGCTGCATAGATTCTCAGTTATCATTGGAAGGGTGCTGGGAATCATGTGTTGTACTGAAGCACATTCAGAAATTATCTGTAGGTAAATTTCAGTGAAATTAATGGTGTAAAATTAGTTTTGAGTTATTTCAAACAATGGAAAATCCAGGATGGAATAAGAACAATATTATGGAAAGGATAGATTACTACTCACCATGCAGTGGAGATGGTGAGTTGCAGATAGGCATAACAAAGAGATCGTCAAAGCAGAAAGTTTTCAGTCAAAAGACCTTCGTTGGAAACACACACCCTTGTTGACTGAAAACTAGCTTGTTTGACAAACTCCTGCTTGTCTATCTGCAAGTCAGCACCTCCACTATTTGAGTTATTCAGTTTTGCACAAGTAAATAACCAAAATTTTCCTGCACCATAAAGTTCTTTTCATTAATCGAGAGCCAGTGATAATGCAACACATAGTCTACAACAATGCACTAAAGGGAAATGAGACAGTGATAGTGAAAAGATACAGCAGCAGTGGGAAGGAATGAAAGAAATAGCAGTAGTAAGAGAGAGCAAGAGGGATACAGTGACAGCAAGAGAAAACAGTAGTTTTTGGATAGAGTGAAGGAGGCTGTGGTTGTAAGACAGGAGACATTGACATTTAGAGATACACACAGAGATAATAGACAGTGAGTTGGGTTGAATGAGTGAGAGAATGGGCAAGTGGGGGTGGATGGGCATGAGCAACTTGGAACATAGTGAATAGTGTTTTATTTATCTCATAACATACCATTTCTAATCATATAATTAGTGTACAGGAGACACATAAAAAAATGGATAACATAACTTAAAGACTAATTGGTACAAAGAATTTTAATATTAATATAAACTTTTATTTTTCTTTCCTCCCATTTTGAAGGACAGCTACATTTACACACTAAACTATGTGTAAATTTATTCTGCTCAAATGTTCAGTTCATCCTTAATGAACTCCTCAACAGTGTAGTAACAGCATTTGACAAGTATATCATATAGCTTTGTTTTCAGTGTCTCTAGGTTCATACTGAACATTCTTCCCTTTTAGCTTGTTATGAATTTTCATTGCCATATACTGAGGAGACTGCACATATAGGTTTAAGCGATGGGTGGGAAGCATAAAATTGTCTTTTTTTTCTCGTGTTATACATGTGATTGAAACAGTTTTTCTCTAATAACTCTAAATTGCTGTGTAGAAAGATATCATAGATGTATAAGGAGGGAACTGTTAATATCTGTTGTTTTTCAAATAGTTGGTGACATGATGTCCTTGGATGGCCAGTACACATGCTCCTTATTATTCTTTTCTGTAACTTTAGTATGCGCAATATATTGCTTGAATTTTCCCAAAAAATAATACCATACCTTATAACTGATTGAAAGTAGCTGTGGTATGCAATATTCCTTGTATTCATGTCTGTTGCACCAGTTAATATTTGCATAGCAAATGCAAAGCTGAAGGCTCTCATCACTAATAGACCTATATGCAAGGCCTGTCCTATACATCCTCCCACCACCACCTACTCTAATCTGGTCACAAGCATCACATATCCCATCAAAGGCAGGGCTACATGTGAAACCAGTCATGTGATCTACAAGGTAAATAGCAGCCTTTACCTGCAGTCTATGTGGACATGACAACAAGTTGTCTGTTCACAAAAAACTGTGACTAGATATTATCTGGGCCAGCCAGTTGTTGAGTATGCTGTCCAAAACCATGTTCTTAATTTCAGTGGCTGCAATACTTCACTGCCTGTGCCACCTGGATCCCTCCGACCACCACTAGCCTTGCACTTCTATTCACTTCCCTGTTCCAATTCCAGCCCCACACAGCCCTCTATTCCACTAACACGCCCATAGTCTTTATACTTCTACCCTTTCGTGCTGCCGCCACCGTTCCCCCCCCCCCCCCCCCCCCCCACTTACACTCGATACATACACCCACACTTTCCCGCTGTCTAATCTCTTGACACCACCTAGCTGCCCTACTATCTCCTCACCTGGTACCTGAATGTTCCCACAAGCAGCACTTTAACATCCCCCACCACTACCCTGCTATCCCTCCCACCCCCAGCCCCCCCCCCCCCCCCCACCCTTATACACATCACACAGTTTGCTTCTCCCACCATGCACTGTTGTAGTGTGTAGCAACACTCCTATTATAATATTGTCAAACTCTACAATTCGTTGGTCAAGGTAGAAACCAAGAGTGAATTGTAGAAATGGCATCATTCATAATTATTAACATGCAGACAGCATGCAATGTACCAACAATAGCTACTAAGGAATGTGATTGGTCATAATCTGCCTTCAAAGAAAAGCTGCACAGTTGGGCACATGCTTGATGTGGCTTCTGGCTTTGAAACATGGAAAATACTATGGATCTCCATCAAATTTCTGTTCTCTCTCTCTGTATATAATGCTAATGATGAAGAATGTTTATATAAGATTATTTTTCCTTTCGTCTGTGATCAAGTCCCATAATTTGCCAAAAATTTACTTCTCTTCAGTTGTAATAAATATTGAATAATAATAGCACTTCTAGCACTGCATTACATTAATACAAAATATTTGTTGTCAGCAACATTATCCTGCAAGGATTTTGTGTGTGATCTTTCAAACAGTCCCAAAGAGGGCTTCCCACTGTCAAGTTCATAGTCTTTTATTGCTTATTGCTGCAAGTTCAGATCACACTGAACTATTGAGATGTCCAACATAAGGGTGATTGTAGGGGTTCACCCTGTTTGAGCAATAATGAAATGCGAACATTATTACGTATTAATCTTTTATTGGCTATTGATACTGTTGTCATATTTAGTTTGTACCAATATTTTATTTCTCAGAAGCAGCATCTATTAAAATGTGCAGTTCTAATTTAAGCCTATGCACTGTGAATCATGGGTTTGTGATTATGGGATCCACCTTGAATATTTAAATTTTGTTACTGAAAATTCTGTAATTTTTAATTTGGGTCTCTTGCCATTAACATTGGCATCAATCGAATCAGAAAAATTGGATTATAAAAATATATCAACAGATCATGGAATTCACAGCAATTTGTCTATAACTGGCATTACAAAGCTTGATCAAGTTAAACTTCAGATTATTAATACCTGTTAAGATAATTGAGTTTTTGCTAATGTAAATACGTTACTGAAAAGTGTAAAAATAGCTCTTTAATTTTAAATTGGTCTGCACTGTACACTAATGTGATGATGAGATGCACAGCTGTCAATGTGGAACAGTCATTCACAGGCAACCTCAGGGGAACCTGCTGCACTTCACCTGTATAAGGCCTACTTAGGCATTCAAGGTTCTGTCTGAGTTTACCCTTATTTCTCTTGCACCTCGTGGGACAGAAATGGATTTTATGAAGTTTTCATTTCCTCCTCCCCAGTGAAAAGGATGGGCTGCTGGAAGGTACAAACATCCAATGTCACAAGAGGGCTCATGTAGCCAGTACTCCTGACTAAGGCGTTCATTCTGACAGTACAGTATCTAGTTACAGAATGCCTGCTACTCACTAGAATGTGTCCTTAACAGTGAAAAGGAAGGAGGATATGTTTGAGAAGTTTTCAGCTTTCTGGATACAAAATTGTTTCAAGGGAACCTGTTTCTCCTTACAGTTAGTAAACCATTCGTGCAATGCTACAATGCTGGTTGAAACTTCAAACTCCCAGCAAGTCACCAACCTGCAAAGAGCTAAATGCCTTAGGTAGTATGCAATAACCACTGAACAGCACAGCACCTCGAATTATAGCAAAGGTGTTGTGACATGCAGGAATCTAGTTGAGACTCCCGAGGTGAAATTGGAATGTGAGTAGTCTCCAGAAGATATTGTCAATGTGCAAAATGTTCTGAATAGGGTAGATGTTGATCTTACAAATTTGACTCCTTTACCCTGACATTCAGTAGCATGAAACTTCCCAAGCATGTTGAGGCAGGTTTCCTTCATCTCAGCATGCAGGCTTATGTCCCCGACCGAATGCACTGTTTTAAATGCCAGAACTTTGGGCATACTACCCTTTGATGCAAGGGAATTGCCGCTTGTGGCAAAGATGGGAGGGCTGTCCATGAAGGATTCAGTTGTTCATCTCCTATGAAGCATGCTACACAAACAGAGGTGCCTAGTGACAGCACTAGTACCTGCATCTGGTGTTGCACTACTTCTGCTGCAGTTATTTCAAAGCCCACCGCTCCACTGAGGCTGAGGATGCCATTGTTGTGGAGCTCCCTGCCCCTACACAGGTCAGACATGGTCCACCATCCAGTGCTGCTAGTCCCATAGTCACAATTGTGGTTCCAGTGCCCACTCAGAGCAAAAAACCTGAGAAAAAGCTTCAGCCAGTGTCAGAGCCAGGATGTCAGCTGTCCGAGAGTGTGAAACCCATCCTCTCGGGCATACCCCATGGTTATTCATCAGAGCTAACAGAACTCGATATCGGACTGGGGTGATCGTCTCACTACATAGCAGGGCCTCCTCAGACAGTAGGCTTCCCTCTGGGATGGAAAGACAGGGTGAAACTGCAACCTCCATGTTAAATGGCTCCCATTTTCCAGTGGAACTTTAATGGATTCAGGACACACACTGAAGAACTGAAGCTCCTAACAGAGGAATGCCCAGTGTGGATGTGTTTACAAAAACTTTATTTTAAAGTTTCCAGTATCCCTGCTCTATGCGCCATACAGTCTATATCGAGGATGACCTGACTGGGAAAAGGGCCAAGGGAGTCATTTTTGTGTTTGTAAATAATGCACACCTCTCTTTACCCTCTCTCAGGCTACTGACTTGCAGGCAGTTGTGTTCGAAATTGGTACATATCAGTGCATCAAAGTCTGCTTTTTGTATTTGCATCTGTCTGATCCAGTAGATTCTACAGACCCTCACAGATCTTAGGGAACAACTCCCCCACCCTCTCTCCTCTCAGGAGACTTCTATCCTTGTCACATCTTGTGGGGTTTGACCTGTACTAGCCCCCAGGGTCAGCCTTTGGAGGGCCTTGTGACATCCTGAGAGCCTTGCATCCTAAACCCTGGTACTCACACTCATTTCTGTATTGCTACTGGGTCATTCTCAGCCATTCACCTCTGTTCTGCTCTCCAGCCTCTCAAGTCTTTGCAGACTCTGTCCAGTTGTAAGCCATCCAGTTGTAAGCCATAGATGACCTTCATTTCAGTGACCATAGCTATTGCCATCAGTTGCAACATCTTAAAATTGCAGAGGGTAGAGGAGTGTGCTGCAAAGAAGAGCTTTTGGTTGTATTCTGAATTTACCTGACCTACATGTGAGGGACACCATTCTACATTCTAGAGGTCCTCATTTTCGACTCCAAATTGTCATGGTTGCCATACCTTAGAGGTCTGCAAGCTAGAACCCTCAAGGAACTGAACATCATTGAGTGCCTCAGCCAAAGTCTCAGAGAGTGGACAGGACAGATCTCCTCAAGATTTATTTTACTTTCACATGGCCATACTGAGGGTGCGCAGTGTACAGATTCTCTAGTTCTCCTCCTACAAAGATCATGGATGCTGTCCATCATTAGGCATTTTCTGATGTCTTACATGAGGACCAAAAGTATGTAGCTGCCTCTGGGAGTGGATCCAAGCAGGGGGACTTGTTAATTTGGTCATTTGCCCAGATCTGACTAACGTAAGATTTTACTATTTTCAATACAAAATTATATGTGCAATCTTATGCTATCTGGAGCAAATAAGTTCTTCCAGTGCCAAATTTCTTGTCTGTTCCAATTCTCTCAGTGCTCCACACTCTCTACACCATTTGTACACAGCAGATAAGGTAATGCAGAATATCCGGGAATCTGGTATCAACAAAAACTGCTGGGAAAGAGGGATGACTCGCCTGGGTAGCAGGGCATCTGCATATTGTGGGCAGGTCTAGCTGTGAGAGATGTGCTGGTCGTGGTGTGCAGATCACCATGCACAATATTTTATAGGACTGAGTCTTATATTCTTACCAGTGGGCTGCAGCTGATTTGCAGACAGATCTGCCCTCTGTTTAAGTAATATTGAAATGAATGTGATTTAAGATTAAAAGTTTTGTTAATTGTCAAACTTTTTTTTCCAGTTGGCTTTAATCTGTTAACAGGGTGACTGACTCAAACAAGTTCTTTGTATGTGTCAGCCAGTCACATTCCCTTGTGAGTGTCTGTCAGCTCTTCTGTATTTTGTTTTACCTAATTTTTAATTTTGTATGTAACTACTTTCCTTATTTTTAAGCTGCTTTAGAGCATGCAAGATACAGTGACTCTGCGGCCATTGCAAGTGCAAGAGCATGCAAGAGTTTCACAGTTTATCTCCACATGGTTCTGTTTTATTGAGTGAAAGTACCCACTGAGCACCTATAAGATTCTCTTATCTTCAGTTTTTTGTTTCTTCAGAGGAATCCTGAGTCAATCAGGCTGAGTATATGAATGAATATGGAGCATGTTTGCCATTGTGCATCAAAAAATGACAAGAAGTTCTTTGAAGAGCTGTTGTGTTACAGTGCAATCAGATATTGTGCCCTGATCTTCAAATTACACAATTCTTTAATAGCACTGTAAATTGTAATGGGTATGTCTAGAAAACATTTAATCCATATTTAGATCAACTCTCACAAAATGAGTGACTAAATGGATGTATTACCAGGTTATTCCAACAGCACACACTGCTTCTCCGGACACCTCAAGCACTCCAGTCAATGACTGGTAGAGGCAGTGTGATCTCCTGGCCTTCACTGTCACCTGATCTTTTATTCCTGTAAAAAAATTAATGGGTCAGGTGTACTCAAATATCTAAAACAGAATGCCAAATACATAGTAGCTGCTGTTTCTCAGGCAGAGCTGCTTTAATTGACAAACTGTTTGACAATTTGAGCACAGCATTTTATTACCATCAAGTCAATCCTGTGGCTCTTTTACTGTAAGTAAATCCCAGGCTAGTTTCATTTGGCTCAACCTGTAAACTTCTAGATGCAGTAATTCTTGCCAAGACATTGTGTTGCATACTGTCTGTGTCATTGCAGATGTAACAGCTTTTTTTTCACATTCTTGTCAATGTATTTGAAAGCCTCTATTTGTAAGCAATGGTTACCAGTTGGTCTGTTAATTGTGGGACAACTACTAAGTGGCAGACTGTTACTGTTTTGTGTCAAGAAGGTAGTCGAATGTTCCAATGCTGTAGCTGTGATGTACACTAATTTGTTTTTCTGTTTCCCATGCTAACAATTCTTCTTGCCATAAAGGACTATCTGCATCTCTTCTGAGCTTGAAGTGATGTTCTAAGGCATGTTGACAGGCTGAATGGTGTGCACCAACATTTCACGTTTGGAGAAACAGTCAATTCTGTGGAACTGCACTAAGACAGGGCATCTACTTTTACCTCCACTGTGCAGGTTACTCTGCATGTTGATTTATTGTAATTCAGAGGTGCAGGTGTGGTGCAAAACTATTCTGAGCCTTTTTTTTAATATAAATATTTTTACTATTTGGCTCATTTTTTTCGTATCAAAGTATCTTTGTAGCTTCAACTAATAGTTCGTGTTAGGAGTGCAAAACAATGTGTACTGATGGTGGGTTGTCAGCTTATGCTGTTGCAATTTCAACTCTCTTCATTAATTGTAACACTGAATTAAAAGTTGCAACCACTTTGTTTTTGCAGATGTCTTCACAGAACAGCCCGACAAGACATTTACGTCTTGTACACCGCCACTTATTAGCACCACATTTGCAAGCTTATGCAGGAATTGGTGCAGCTCAATCAAATTGGCAAGGTGGTGTGTACAGTCATGCAGAATAACAGGTTCACACAGGAATATGAGTTACCGACTTCACCTTAACTGTGCCAGATTGAAGTGATGATTGCTGATCATAAATTTATGAACTGGTTTCCTAGAGTACAGCAAAAACTGTTTCAGTTCAGTACCTCCTGCATTGTCGAGAAACACACCACTGTAAGTATTGAGTTCTGTAGATTACAGTGTCAAATGTCATGTGGTCATCACATTAAAATTTTTATTTGTGCAGACACATTTATCTACTTGGTATATTTCATCGACACTATTGTCAGTTATGTCAAAGTACCGCATATGAAAATATATGTAACACTTATTTCTTTTTATCACCCTTTATCTTTATTTTATTTTCTGAAATCCCAACAGCAGTATTATTTACAGAAAAAACTGTGTGAATTGGATTTTTTTCTGTTTATGGAAACCAAAGGAATACCCATTAGTTTGTGCCAAACAAATCTCACCTCATTTCTGACACCACAGTTGGGGTCATATCTTATTGAGACATGAAAATCTAATACTTATAAAAAATTGCACTAAGGATTGGACAAAACGTTTTTTTCTAGTGCAGTCTTTGACCACCCCTGTGTGTCACCCCCCCATTCATATCTGTCCCTCTATGTCCTCACAAAAGGTGAGCCACACTCATCCTCCCTTTCTAAACTTCCCCAACCTACCTCTCCTTGTGAATGTAATTAATAAATCCTAAAGCAAGGAATAGTTTTTTCACTTTTAATACTTTGGCAGTATCTGAATGTCAGCTGTAGGTAATTAGTGACAACTGTTCTGTCTCTTTGTAATTTTGTTGTTTTGCTGAATGAGTTTTCCCTTTGATACAATTAATAGTGTTACAATTTCATAGTAATATATTTTATTCAATTGAGCTTGGTACCTCACAACACTAGCTTCCTAAAAACATTTAATTCATTGGTAAAATGTGCTTCCTCTTCTTCACATTATTATTATTATTATTATTATTATTATTATTATTATTATTATTCCTTGCCTGCTTTTTCTGTTGCTTTCTAATTTGCAGCCAGAGATTCCTCCCTTCAGCACTCCTCTTACAAATAATAATTTTAGGTAGGATTGTTTTAGTCATCCCCATATTTTCCTATCTGTATTTGTAAATGTTTCATAAACAAGTATCATATCTAATTAATTGTCCAGTGAGCTTTACTTTGTGTTGGCAACTTTCAGTAGTTCTTTCTTTCCTATGCTTTGTAGAACCATCCCCTTTGCTTTTTTCTCAGTCCAGCAAGTTCTTGTATTTCTCCATATAACAGCAGTGTCACAGCTTTTAAGCAAGCTTTCTTGTGCCTCGGTAATATCCAGGCTGTATGTTGGTACACTCTTTACATAGCTCTTTAGAAATGTTCTCATTGTGTGGAAGCTGTCTAAGTTGCACATTAGTATGCTGCATATTCTGTACAAGAGTCTTTGTACAAACAGAAATTGTGTTGTTATCTCTGTGTTAAGATCATCAAATCTTGTCATGGTTTGTAAGGTTTTAATTTTGGAATGATCAGTGCCTTCCTCACTTGTAGGTGCTATGTGGAGAGTGACTTCTTCAAAACTTGGTTTTCTGTATGGGGTCAGAAATGATGCACTTCCATAAAGTTTCACAGAGGAGAGATTACAGCTGTGGATCATACGTTCGTTACACAGGTAATCTCAACAATATCAATTCATCAATGAAACATTTACAGCTATGGGTAGCAAAGAATGGCATGTAGATAGCTACAAATAATATCATTATATGTAGCCTCGCATTCTCAATAGTGCGGGTGACATTCCTTTCAGAGCTACTGCACTAGTTTAACAGAAATCTCTGGTGCATCATGAAAGGATATATAGTATATTCACCTTAAAGTTCTTATTAATTTCAAGCACTCTTCATACCTACGTAAATGACACAGTGTGAAGTGTGAAATAGGTACCTCAATAATGGTGCTTGGTATCCATTGTTAACAAGACAGGGGTGCTTCTCGAGAAATGAGAACACAAGAAAGATTTTTTGCCTTCTGGAGGAGCTCGTCCACCAGGAGATATTGGAACAGTTGGCAGCCAGGTGAGGCTGCACTGAAAATCATAATTTTTTTTTATGTTATCAGTGATCAAACTACAGAGGCTAGCTTGTGGGGGATGCTCTAATATACCTCTAACTGATGAACTAAGATGTCAGTGCATCACTAGCGAGGCATGTGCTTCTATCACAGTTCTATGAGGGTAATTAAACAAATAAAATAATCTCCCATGCCCCCCTGATGAATATATATATACTTCCACATGGGAAAAATATATTAAAAACAAAGATTCCAAGACTTACCAAGCGGGAAAGCGCCGGTAAATAGGCACAATGAGTAAAACACACAAACACACACTCAGAATTTCAAGCTTTCGCAACCGGCAGCTGCTTCGTCAGGAAAGAGGGAAGGAAAAGGAAAAATAAAAGGATGTTGGTTTTAAGGGAGAGGGTAAGGAGTCATTCCAATCCCGGGAGCGGAAAGACTTCCCTTAGGGGGAAAAAGGATAGGTATATACTCGAGCGCGCACGCACCCACACACACACACACACACACACACACACACACACACACACACACACACACACACACACACACACACACACAGGAGATTGAGGCCTGGTGGACAACGAGAAGAGAGGATATATTGAAGGATGGGATGGGAGGAAAGGATATATTGAAGTTCAAGTTCCCATGTCCGGAGTTCGGATAGGTTGGTGTTGGTAGGAAGTATCGAGATAACTCAGATGGTGTAACACTGTGCCAAGATGTGCTGGCCGTGCACCAAGGCATGTTTAGCCACAGGGTGATCCTCATTACCAGCAAACACTGTCTGCCTGTGTCCATTCATGCGAATGGACAGTTTGTTGCTGGTCATTCCCACATAGAAAGCGTCACAGTGTAGGCAGGTCAGTTGGTAAATCACGTGGGTGCTTTCACATGTGGCTCTGCCTTTGATCGTGTACACCTTCCGGGTTACAGGACTGGAGTAGGTGGTGGTGGGAGGGTGCATAGGACAGGTTTTACACCGGGGGCAGTTGCAAGGGCAGGAGCCAGAGGGTATGGAAGGTGGTTTGGGGATTTAATAGGGATGAACCAAGAGGTTACGAAGGTTAGGTGGATGGCGGAAAGACACTCTTGGTGGAGTGGGGAGGATTTCATGAAGGATGGATCTCATTTCGGGGCAGGATTTTAGGAAGTCGTATCATTGCTGAAGAGCCACATTCAGAGTCTGATCCAGTCCCAGGAAGTATCCTGTCACAAGTGGGGCACTTTTGGGTTTCTTCTGTGAGGTGTTCTGGGTTTGAGGGGATGTGGAAGTGGCTCTGGTTATCTGCTTCTGTACCAAGTCAGGAGGGTAGTTGCGGGATGCAAAAGCTGTTTTCAGGTTGTTGGTGTAATGGTCCAACCGGCAGTTGCGGAAGCTAGAAATTCTGTGTGTGTGTTTGTGTGTTTAATTTATTGTGCCTATCTACCGGCGCTTTCCCGCTTGGTTAGTCTTGGAATCTTCCCCATCCCTCACCCTCCCACTACCACCTCATCTCCTCCTCTCCCGTACTGCCATTTTTTATTCCCTGCCACCTGCACATTACTGCTTCTGCTTGACATGAGAATGGCATTGCAGTTGAAGCTTCTAGATATTGCTGTCATGTGTGTAAGGTGGGCATGCTGGTGTGAATGAAAGTGTCTCTTCATTTCTGTTGAATGTTTTGGGCAAAAGTAGAATCCTAACAATCTTTTCATTGTATTTGTCTGCAACTCATCATGTCATCTTTAAGATGAGTAGAAATGTATCCTTTGGCTTTTCCAACTTCCAGTTTCCGTTGTTTGACAGATGTAGAAGTGATAATTATTTTCTACTGAAAATTACAGCTTGGTACTTGTATACCTAAGAACCTTAACCCATGACAATTAATTGTAGAATTAACGTTACTCTACACTGTGCCACTGTGGCAACTGTTCTTGGTGTGTATTTAAGGATAAAGGAAGCTAAGAAATGTTACAATGTTGAATGCAGAGCTTTTCCTCAAATTGTTGTAATTGAGAGTAGGATTAAGAAACATCCTAACCATAATTGCCATAGTTATTGATCAATTAAGCATTCCACAAAATGAATGTTAGTTACCATTTTTTCTTCATATCATTCAAGAAAGTGTCTTAATGACATTACCTTGTCAAAACAAATATTAATTCTCAGTTTCACTTACTAACTTAGATAGACACCATGAATGTGCCAACAACACTAAAAAAGGCTGTATTTATCAGAGGCTAGACGGCATCTTTCCTGGTGGCAAGCACAGGAGTGAGAGAACAACTGCACAATGTGAGACTGTAGCAGGCATTTAAAACTGCATCATGTCTGTTAGCCAGTGCTCCAGCACCCACAGTAGCCTGTATCACTCAGCCATCTACTATTGTGACATTTCAGGTTTATTATTTGATAAACATTTCTACAAAGATAATAATTTAACCCTTGAAAACAAATGAATAAATATTTTAACTGCTCATCAAAAAATTATTTGTTTGAAAGAAAAAATAAAAACTAACAAAATTTGCAGGCAGTCTCGTGAGTCTCTTAGCTCCCAGCAATAAAAGCCTATTCCAAATAGGAATGATTTGAAATAGTAGCAATATGTATTGAAGAAGTTATTCAGAACTTGCTTTATTTGTGTGAATCATTGAATTACTTTTTCTCAAATGAACAGCAAATTAAATAACAGATTAAATTGTGGATCAAGAACCCATAAATGGGCATCACATACCCTTTTACCATGTTGGCAAAAGGGTATGATATTTCTGTTGAACTGGTGTCTGCTTCATTCTTTGAAGAAAATGCTAGTTGGAAACCATTAACAGAATTCATGCACATATTATGTATCATCCCGGGGCTCGCAAATATTTTTTTGAGCATGTACTTGCTTTCCATGTATTTCCAGCCTTTGCAGCATTACTTCATTTCTGTGTTGTTTGATTTTACTTCCACTATCTTTTTCCCCCTCTTCCACTGCATTGGATTGTTTTCTCGTTTCTGAGCCTGCTTGGACCTCGTTTGTGATTTATCTTTGAATTACAACTTCTAGTGTATTCTACAAAATATCATCAAATAAACATATAGCCCCATTCATGGGTTTCACCCACCACCTGTTTTCAAATTCTCCAGAACTCTGGATTGTGCAGCAAGAGTCACTCAATGTGGAGGGTGAGTTTTGGTGGTGGTGGTGGTGGTGGTGGTGGTGGTGGTGGTGGTGGTGGTGGTGGTGGTGGGGTGGGGTGGGGTGGGTGGTCAGGGGGGGGGGGGGGGGTGTAATTCAGAACCTGCAAAGTGGTGGCCTCTTGACCCAGCAGGGGTCGCACTGTCTGTGCCTGAGCTGAAAGCTCCCCAAGTAGTATGTGGACAGCACAAATGGGCTACAGGACTTCGAGCAGGGATTACTGACCAGGTAGCCATTGCTTAGTCTGGTTGACAACAGTGGGGATAAGCCCTGTTCAGAGATGGTGGCATCATGGCAGATCAGCCACAAATTAAGTGGGTGAAGTTACCTCCCATAGGGCCCCAACAGTCTCTATGAAAGAACAGTCTTCTTTCAATGCAGAGAGGTGGAACCCTAAAATTTTCCCTTTGCTGGATACACCTTGGGAGGAATAAAGGGCTAAGAGCTAGCAGAGCAATACTCCGTGCAATATTTTGATCTACAATGTTGTTCCAGACTCTCTGTATAACAAACTTGTATCTGTTAATACCTCTTTGGAGGTTGTTGCTTCTTGGTTAAGGGCATTTCAGATTACTGCCATCTGCAAAGTTTACCTCCATTCCAGTGGTGAAGTGTTTCAGAACATTTGCATTGGTATCTCAGGTGCCCCACCTTTATTGGTCTTGGGTAATTCCAATGCCCACAACCTTTTGTGTGGTGGAACCTTGGTAACTGGCCATGGTAAAGACTTCTGAAATTTACTTTCACAACTTGATCATTGCTCTCAACTTATGGCAGCCTAACACACTTCAGTGTGCCACACAAACCTTCTCAGCCATATACCTTTTCATTTGCATCTTTTACCCTCTCCCATCCATCCACCGGAGAGTCAACAATGACCTATGTGGTGGTGACCACTTTCCAATCTTCCTGTCCCTCACTTAGTATCACTCACCCGGATGCCTGCACAGCTGGGCTCTCAACAGTATTGGCTGGGATGTTTTCACTTCTGCTGTCTACCTTGGCTCCCTACTGCACGGAGTTATTGGTGGGGGAGTCTAACATACGACAACAGTCATTCTTTCAGCAGCTGATTTAGTGCTCCACTGTTCCTTGGGCCTGCCACAAATGAATACAGTAAGTCGGTAGTCCTGAGAAATTGCAGAACCCGTTAGAGATTTTATATGGGTACACTCCTATGCCACAAGTGGCACCTGTCGATGGAGCACCGCATTTCCTCCAAGTGTCTCCATGCATAGGTCCTCCACCTAATCAAAAGATGAAAGTGAGAATGCTATATTTCTATGGTCAGACCATGTACCTCTCCTTTGCAGGTTTGGGCTGAGATCAGACCTCTGGATACTAGACACCTACAGGTATACCTGGTATTAACTTGAGTGGCACTGTCTATATTGACAAAGGTATCATCACTGAACATATTGCTCTGAACTGTTCTCGAGGGTCAGAGGCTGAGAATTACCAACCTGCCTTTTGTGTCCTAAAATAGTGGTAGGAGCAGAAGCAAATATCTTTTCCTACATGCCACCTGGAGTCATATAATGCTCCATTCAGAGCAGTAATTCGCCAGTGTCCTCAACTGCTGCCCTGATACAGCCCCAGGACTGGATCACATTTACAACCAAATGATCAGGCACATACCAAATGATCAAACACATATCCTCACCACTGTTAATCACATCTGGAGCCATTGACATGGCGAGAGAGCATCATTGTCCCAGTACAGAACTGTGTAAGTGGCCTCTAGAGGTTGACAGTTGTCGCCTGATAAGTCTCACTGATGTTCTTTGTAAGTTGCTTGAACGTACGATGAGCTGGCAGCTTTGTTGGTTCATAGAGTTTCGTGATCTTTCAGCTATTTTCTAGGGTGGTTTTTCCTGAGGCCATTCCAGTACAGATCATCTGATTTACCTGGAGTCAGTCATCTGAAGAGCTTAACAGCTTTTCCCCACTGTCAACATCTTACAGCTGTCTTCTTCAGTCTGCTAAAGGCCTATGACACCACACACCACATGACAACACCACAGGCTTGGTACCATAAACAAGTAGGGTCTCCAGGATCCACCCCCAATTTTCATCCAGAACTTCCTGTCTTACCTTATGTTTTGGGTCTGAGTTGGTGCTTCCCACGGTATCCGCCGTACCCAAAAGAATGGCATCATGCAGGGCTGTATACTGAGTCTCTGTCTCTTTCTAGTAGTAATCCATGATCTTTCAGCAGCTGTGAGTTGATCAGTATCCCTATCCTTGTATGCTGATGACTTTTGCCTCTACTGTGCCTCCTCTAGTCTGGATTTTGCTGATCGTTGACTGTAAATGCCATACGAAAGGTGAAGGCACTAGTCTTTTTAGGACTGGTCTTTGATTCTTGATTGACATGGGTTCCCCATCTTTGCCAACTTAACCAAAATTGCTGGCTGCACCTCAACACCCTTTGTTGCCAGAGTAAAACCAGATGAGTCACAGAACACTGTACCCTTCTGCAACTTTATAAAGCCCTGATACAATTCCACCTTTATGGGAGTCTGGCACACAGTTCAGCATCATTGTCAGCATTGTTCATAGTGGATTTGGTAAACCACTGGAGTTTGACATGCAACAGGAGCTTTGTCAAACTTGCCATGTGAACAACATATCTGTGGACCCTGGGGTTCATCCATTGTGGATCAGACACTGACAGCAGCTTGCTGATTACACTATCCACACTATCCACATCGGTAGTGGCCTTAAGCAATTGAGGTGTGACCACCTCTTTCCAAACACAGTAATCTATCTCCCACAACGGCAGCCCCAATCTGGGATTACGATTGCAATCTGCATCCAGTTTGTCCTCTCTGAACTTTAGTTATTTCCTCTCCCACTTCTCCTCTGTGCCCTCTCCAATATGCCTCCACACTGCATCCATCAACTACACCTGTCACAATGTGCAAAGACTCATTTCATCTGGAGGCCCTCCACTGTAAACTTTTTTCCATCCTCAGTGCATCCCAGGACTCAGAAGGTGTCTACACTGATGGCTTGATGGCTGCAGGTTATGTAGGCTTTGCTTATACTTGTGCAGGAGATGCTGAACTGCTGTCTTTGCCACACGGCTGTAGTATTTTCACTGTGATGTTGGTCTCTGCCTCTTGTGCTCTTGAGCATATCTGATCCTGCACTTCCTGAACAGTTTGCACACTCGACCACTGCTACCTCACCATCCCTTGGTTATTGCTGTCCGCGATTCCCTGTATGCCCTTAAATGATATGGAAGCTCAGTGACCTGCGTCCAGATCCTGGGTCATGTAGGGACCTTGCTGGAAGCCTGAAAACAGACTTCTGGTAAACTGACTCTTGAGATGGGTTTTCTAGAGACAGACCTCTTATAGGTATTACACCAGTTGTAGGTTGCCGGGAATATGAAATGGCTCGCTCTGACTTAAGCAAACTATCTACAGGTGATAAAGTAGACCAAGAATCTGTGGAGGTCCTCCATGCTGGCCTGTCACAAGGCCTCTACCTTTGCTGGCTCCACATTGGCCATACTTGTCTGACTGATAGTAACACCCTCCATAGTGAGTACCTATCCCTTTGTTGTTATGGCATCCGTATGACAGGGATCCATTTTTTTCTAAACTGTCCCAACCTAGCTGCCTGATGGCAGACCCATAGTCTACCTGACTCACTACCCCTGTGTTAGGAGACAATGCCCCAGTGTCTGATTTAGTTTTATGTTCTATTTGCAAAGTGAGCTTCTACAACTCTCTTTGAGAAGGGTCACTTGAGCTTACCAGCCCATTTAGGGTTTGGCAGCAAACTCTGTCTTCTCTTCTGCCGAGACCAAGCTGCAGCTATCTGGGCTTGGAGATCTGGCTCAGTCCTGACTTGCCTGCTCTGACTCAGTTACTGCCGTTAGACCAATCCTCATGTGATCTGTACAACTTGTTCATCTTTTGTCTCTCTGTGCTTTGCTAGCTGCAGTTACATAATTATCCTCCAGTTCTTTCAATTCGCCAGCTGTTTCACCTCTAAAAGCAGTTGGAGCAGGATGGGTCTGGAAAAACTTCAGCTGTGCACTGTCTGTCAATGTATCATGTGCTACAAAGTTATTAGCTTTTCCTACTCCTTCTAAAAAAAAGTTCAGGATATCCTTTAAGCAAGCTGGCAACACTGTCTTTTGGTGCAAAAGCAGTTACTGATAGTATGTTGTCTCGAATGGTAAGTCAAAGGATATCAAAGGCATCTAAATAGGAATAGACAATACAAATATTAAAGAAGAACCAAAAGAAAAATATATACGGAGACTGACAAAAATACTGAAAACAGAATTGACAGCAAGAAACAAGACAAAAGCTATAAATACTTATGCTATACCAATATTGACCTACTCATTTGGTGTAGTGAAATGGAGTACCACAGACCTAGAAGCACTCAATACACTTACACGATCACAATGCCACAAATATAGAATACATCACATACATTCAGCAACAGAAAGATTCACATTAAGCAGAAAGGAAGGAGGAAGGGAATTTATTACCATAAAAACCCTACATTATTTACAGGTAGACAATTTACGAAAATTCATTCTAGAATGGGCATAAAGTAGAAAAATACACAAAGCAGTCACTCATATAAATACATCGGCTACACCACTGCAATTTCATAACCACTACTACAACCCTTTAGATCACATAACATCAGCAGATACAAAGAATGTAAATTGGAAAAAGAAAACACTACATGGAAAGCACCCGTATCGTCTAACACAGCCACACATTGATCAAGACGCATCCAACACATGGCTAAGAAAAGGCAATATATACAGTGAGAGGAAAGGATTCATGATTGCAATACAGGATCAAACAATAAACACCAGATATTACAGCAAGCATATTATTAAAAATCCCAATACCACAACAGATAAATGCAGACTTTGCAAACAACAAATAGAAACAGTAGATCACATCACAAGCAGATGTGCAATACTAGTAAATACAGAATACCCGAAAGACATGACAATGTAGCAAAAATAATACATCAATGACTTACCATACAACATAAACTAATAAAACAACAAGTTCCCACGTACAAGTACACACTACAAAATGTACTGGAGAGTGATGAATACAAATTATACTGGAACAGAACCATTATAACAGATAAAACACCACTACTTAACAAACCTGACATCATACTCACCAATAAAAAGAAGAAATTAACAACTGATCAAAATATCCATACCCTATACAACAAATATACAGAAGAAAACAGGAGCAAAAATTGAAAAACGTATATATACAACTACAGAAATCTCTAATTATTGATACATGTTCAATTACCAGAAACTTCCTAAATGCAATGTAAGATATACTGTACAGTTAAAAGGAAGTTATGCTTAATCAAGGCCCATATCACTATACATTGTTAACCAGACATAACGTCTGAGACAGGAAAGAGAAATAATTATACGCAGTGTTTAGCACACTGGACTCGCATTCAGGAGGATGACGGTTCAATCCCACATCCGGCCATCCTGATTTAGGTTTTCTCTGATTTCCCTAAATCACTCCAGGCAAATGCCAGGATGGTTTCTATGAAAGGGCATGGTTGACTTTCTCCCCCGTCCCCAAATCCGATAAGACTGATGAACTTTCAGTTTGGTCTCTTCTCCCAAACAACCCAACCAACAATAATAATAATTGAAATTTTTGTTGTTCATTAAAAAATGTTACATTAAAAATGTATCATAGAAACACAGCAGAGCACCTATGATAAAAGTGGTCATTGAAAAGAGTTGCACTACAGAAAAGTCTTAGAAATGATGATGTAGATAACTCTCCAGTGTTCCTTATATATTTTTTTAAAAATTGAGTTAATTTATTTGTCATGCTGTTATATGTATTCCTGTCACATTAATTAGAATGGAATTGATTCAGCAGTACAATCAGAAATAGTAATTTGACTTTTCCATGCAGCAGGTACTGGAATTGTGCTCTGTGTGGTACAATATAATGCACTGGTGAATTGCAAATCATGCTGATTTTTGGAAATGTTTTTAGTATGCACATCCCTTGAGACCTTCTTTCAGTGTCAAAACACACATTTCTGTGTTAACAGATTCAGTCACATGGTGAGCATGTGAGAGATGATGATGATGGGAAACCAGCACATGTCCCAGGACAGCATCAGATACAGCTCAACCACTGTGGAGAGGGGTACCATGAAGCCTGAGGGTATCAAAATTGCCATCTTCACATATTGAGAATGTGTCCAGGCCATTGTGTCTGTATTGCAGTAAATCGAAGTTGGAAAGTACCATGTCTTTGACCACATCAGTGCCAGGTATAGAGCAATGAAATACTATCACTAATTTGATTTGACAAAATAAGAAATAATATATCTGGATTAACACATCCTGCACAGTACATGTTCCAGTGAATTATGATAAATATGAGGCTTAGGGGTATTGAAGTTCTGCTGGAAGTGTGTTTATTAATATTTTGCTGAAGAAAACTATAGCCAATCCATTCCAGCTGACTTCCTTCAGGTAGTAATGAAGAAGACAGCCAATAACAAGTCATGAGTGAATTGCAGTTACCTGTAGTTCAATTTTAGTTACATAGCAGAACAATGGTTTTTTCTAGGCATTTCTTATGATACTTTCTCAACCACCTTCTAGGTCTGGTAGCCATATCTGATGCCATATGCTGCATCTTTTTCAACCAGTATACATAGTATAAATTTCATTTATTTAATGGATATTACAGTCATTTACCAGATATTCAGTTTTTCTTATTATGTAACAGCCTTTAGTTAGAAAGCTACATATAATTACAGAGATTCAAAATCCCTGTGACTAGCATTTCCCAATTCTATTGCATTTGAATTGGAGTTCTTGTTACCACATTAGCTGTTTCCAGAAATCTGGTTCTATTCTTAAGCTTTTCTTCTATTCTTCTCTTCTCGGGCAAAGAAGTACATTTACAGTATTGTCAGTAGATATGCTATGAACTACAATTATTAACCTGTACTGTGATGTAATATGTTCAGGATGTATTGGTTTCTTTGTCAAAATTTTCATTTAATAAAATTTTATGTACACTATATTGCTTCTCTGTGCCAGTTGTCATCAAAGTAAATGTTAATTAAGAAATAATGTCGATGGGGTGAAATTAAGAAGATAGATTCCTTGTAGTTATTCATTTTTAAAATTGTGTAATGAATTTTGCAGCAATCTTTTAGTTGCAGATATAATATTCACAGATGGCACAGTTGATAGTAATTACTAAATGAGAGCTTGAAGTTGTTAACAGGAAAGACAGTTACCTGTGAAATTACCTGCTGGAACTTCTTGGAGCTTGCTGTCTTCACTTGGAGCTTTCTCTCCAGTTGCAGTAAAATTCCAAGTGGTCCTGCATGTATTGGACTCTACAGGAGAATTCTAGGTGAATAATACAGCATTCAAAATACAGCAATTTGCGTACTGTGGATGGAAAGGTGTTGGCAGTTCTTCTGCTACTGTGCTCTTACCACAGGGAAAGGGTTGATTATCCTTACCAGTGGTATCCATGAAACTTAAACTTCAGTTCAGCAGCAACAGAAACATGTTTCTGAATAATTGGGCAGGAGCAGTGCTAGATGTGGACTTATTGGCTTTAAGAATTTGGTTTTCTTTCATCTGATTGAAGGGAATGAGAATTTATACAGAAAATAATCCAGGGCTCTGTATAAATGGAACACACAGTATGCTTGTTGGAGAATGAAATCAACTAATGATAACCATTGTTGCATCCCATTGCATCCCATTTTCAAAAAATTTTGTTCTATGCTCCACCCTTACACCAGACTCTTTTTGTTGCTTTGCTAATGCTCATTTGCACCAACCCTTTTACGCCACCTACCAGGGGGAGCACATGGTTCTGAAAAGTAACAACATTTTTTTTCTTTTCACTGTTGGAGTTATTGCTGTTAAGTAAACAGGTACTTCATTTTATCTATTTATCTACTGATAGTTTTTATTAAAGTGTACACATTCATGTGCCATAAAATAATTGTGTAGAACAAGAGATCCAAAATTGTAGCTGTTGGTTGCCTCTTGCACTTAAGTTTGTGAATGGTATTGATTACTGCAGTTTGTTTAAGGTCATTATAATTTCCAAGATGATGTAGTCATCTCCTGTTATTGGACTATGTGCAGATATACTTTGATAGTTCTATCTAAAAAACCAGTTGATGGTCAGTTTCAAAAACTACTGCATATAGGCGGCTGCTATCGTGGTCCCTGTAGAAGCTGCAGAAAGGTATCTCTTACTAAAATGGCTGAATATTTGGTGTCCTGGAGTACACTACAGTTACAGGTCAGATCTCGATGGTGTGTAATACTTACATTTTGATATAAACTATGATTGTGGAGCTTGTATTGTAACAAGTAGTGATGGTCCAAAATACCAGAACATGGGCCATAGGCATCTAATATTACAATATGTAAAAATGTGGTACTATTAGTGGCTGAAGGGAATTACATTCACCAGAAAAAATTAAGGTACCATTCATTCAGATCTATCCCTTGACCTTATGATGGCACAATCTGTTTCATATTTCAGACTAGAAAAGTAGAAGAATTAACAGAAAGGAAAACAAAAGCTGAAATAAGATGATGGACAGTTAGCTATTTCTGGGAAGTTTTATTTTGAGGATGATTTCAGTTTCTAATGTGATGATAGCCTCAAGACACTGGTCACAAGCATGAAAACTGATTCAGTTTCCTAGTGTAAACCTCTCTTGTATATCACAAGTATTAGATTGCAGGCTCTCTCTTTTGACCGTAATGGCAGTACATATGTTTAGGTGTCAGTGCTTGTAGTTACATGATGAGAGCAATATGTTCAATTTAAGAATTCAGATTCTCTTACTTATTTGGTTTGTGCACCAATCTGCTTCTGGTTTCTCCAGCTGTTTTGAAAAGTTGGAGAGTGGGTCGTTAATTATTAAACTAGACACAAGATGTTATTTGTTTGTTTATTTCTGAAAGTCATGCCATCTTTTCATAACTGCTGCATGTCAATCACAGTTTATAAAGCACAGTATGTTGTGCAGCATAGCCAAGCATCAACGAATAATAAGCTATTAGCTTCCATCGTTGACGTCACACACAACCAGTGTTCTCGGAGCCCATACTGGTTGGCGTCAAGGAAGTCATCCTGTTAGAGATACTTCTCACCTTTGAACACAGAATATGTTCAGAGATTCTACAATATATTGGTGTCGAGGATATTGAGCAGTAGTTTTGTGACTCACTTCTATTACTCTTCTTGTAGCCAGGTTTGACCTGTGACTATTTCCAATAACTGGGCTTGGTTTTTGGTTCACAGGATCAATGATAGATTATAGTTTGAAGAGAGCTAGCTAAGCCACAGGTTCAGTATAGAATGTGGCAGGGATTCCATCAGGCCCTGGAGCTTTGATCAGTTTCAACAATTTCAGCTGTTGCTCAAAATCAATCACTTGCACCCATACTTGTTTCATTCATCTTTTCAGTTGTAAAAAGATTAAATTGGGGCACTTCTCCTGGGTTTTTTCCTTTGAAAGGAATATTTGGAAACAGTTTTATGCATTTCAGGTTTTTGCTTGCTACTCCCAATTTAAGTTCCTGTTTCATTCTCTAGGGACTTGGCAATAATTTTGGTGCCACAAACAACCTTTACATAGAACCCAAACTTCTTTCAGTTTAATGAAGTATTTTTTGACAATAATGTGATACAATAGTCATTGGAAGCATCGTGCATTTGGTGTGTGAATGCATTTCATCTGGCATCTCTTTGTCTATAGACCTATGCTTTGTTTTACACTTACTTTCCAGTAATCACTGTTTCTTTAGAACTTTATTTACAGTGACTGTATAGTATGGAATTCCCTTGCATTATGAACTGTTGTGCTGGGTACATATCTATCCAGCATGTCATCAGCTATTCTTTTAAATTTGGGAAATAATTTTTCTGTGTGTTGCTGCACTGTCCGAAAGTTTCAAGTTCCTCATTGAGGTAGGGCACTATTGATTTCTTATCTAGTTGCTTTATGATTGGGTAGTAAGTGAACATTCGAAGTGCCAAATTTTACTTGCAACTAACATAAGAAACTGGGAACCTGTTGTTCAATTAATTAGATACATATTATATATGAAATGGGAGAATGAATTTAGAAGTGACGGCATGCACAGAGGTTTACAAGCAGTCATTATTCATACACTGAACTTGTGAGTGAAATGGGAAGAAATGGGTATGATTAATACAACCTGTGCTGCACTATGGAGGGTGGGGGGATGTGATATTGACCAAAGAAGGAAAACCTTTCTAAGCAAAATTGCTTTATTTTATGTTTCTAGTATTCAGTATCATTATTTTTTCTGATTTAAAAAGTAGTCACTTGCAAACTAACAATTTAAAAAAGGAAGCAACTATTGTTTTAAGTGTCTGAATTATGCCAGAACCTTTTTAATATCAGCTGCAGCAAATTTTAGAAACCTGCACCCTCTCCCAAATCCTTTTCTTACTTTCTGAGACAGACTTCAGAGCTAAGATATTTTTACTGTACCGCTAATTTTACAGCTACTCCTGCTGTCAGATGACTGCAGGAAGCTTTCATGGGTGCCGGAGACATCCTACAGAAGCGTTCTCTGGTAAAAGTAGACACAGATACATTTGGTCAGACTGAAGGTGCTCGTGAAGCAGTCACAACGCTACCTTGACCAGGAATTTGCCTAAGGCTGCTGTCCTTGTAGCCCTGCCAACACAAAAGAGTGCTTCAGCTGGAGGTGAGTCCTGTGTGTGTGTGTTTCTAGTAGGGTTTGAATACAACAAACACAATAGCTTGCAAGACAAGTTTTCTTTTAATTATAAGGTGTGAAACTTTGTTTCCGCGGCTTGCTGATAGGTGGTGACAACGGTAAGTAGCAGTTGAAAGAAACAGAACACAGCCATCAGGCAGTTATCTTGGACCTTGGTCAACATAACTTCATTCAAACATTAGTTGATTTGTGTCTGTATCCTAAAGTTGTTCTCGACTGAAAATGTCAGTTTATGAGCCTAATTCTCGTCATTTGCTGGAGGTGTTACTGTTTTGTTTCAATAAGAAGAAAACAGTGGTTGAATCTCATTGAATGTTCTCAAGTACATACAGTAATGATGCAATTAGTGAAAGAACATGTTGTGAGTGGTTTCAATGCTTCAAGACCGTTGATTTTAACATCATAGTCTGGCATAGTGGTGGAAGAGAGAATGTTTCCCAAGTTGTATCATTGGAGACATTGCTGAGTGAAGACTCGCATCAAACTCTAGAAGAATTGGCACAATTTGTGAGAGTGACACAGCAAGCCATTTCAGAATGTCTCAAGTCTATGGGCACAATCAGAAATGCAATGCAAAAAATTGTGGGGATATCCCATCAGTCTTCCACATCGACGGCAGAACTGAATATTCGTAGCTCCAAGATCATATTCTGCATTTGGTGGGACCACTTTGACGTCCTGTACTACGAGGTGTTAAAACCAATTGAAACAATCACAGATGCTCATTATCAAATGCAGTTAATATGTTAGAGCAGAGCATTAAAAGACAAATGGCTGCAGTACATTGACAGGCAAGATATCCGTCTTCCACATCGACGGCAGAACTGAATATTCGTAGCTCCAAGATCATATTCTGCATTTGGTGGGACCACTTTGACGTCCTGTACTACGAGGTGTTAAAACCAATTGAAACAATCACAGATGCTCATTATCAAATGCAGTTAATATGTTAGAGCAGAGCATTAAAAGACAAATGGCTGCAGTACATTGACAGGCAAGATATAGTGATTTTGCAGCATGATGATGCTCGACCCTACATTGCGAAAGAGGTCAAAATGTACTTGGAAATGTTACAATAGGAAGTCCTACCTCACCTGCCGTATTCTCCAGACATTGCGCCGTCTGACTGTCAACTGTTTAGATCAATTGTGCATGGCCTGGCTAACCAACACTTCCGATCTCATGAAGAAGTCACAAATTGGATCGATTTGTGAATCACTTCAATAGATGAACAATTTTTTTGACACAGGATTCATACACTCCCGGAAGATGGCAGAAAGTAGTGCCCATCAATGGAAATACTTTGAATGATATGTGTGGAACCAATTTGCTTCATTAAAGCCTCAAATGTTGGGGAAAAATGACAGAAGCAAAGTTCTACACCATTTAATATTTCTGTATTTACACCCTGGGGCATTGTACTCTGTATGACAGTCTGGATTTATTTCATTTGTTTCCAGTAAATAAAAAAAATTAAATAAAAAAGGCACCTGTCATTGCTGTACATGTGAACACTTCTGTTAAAAGATCTGTGTGTTTCCTATGTGTCACAATGGGGATATTGAGTTTGCAATATATTTAAAATGTTAAGATTGTTATGTAGGGGAAAAAAGAATGTTGATAAAATACTTTTTACAATAATTTGTTTCATATAGTAACATTTATAAGAGGAAAAGTTTGGTTTTTATTTATTTACGTATTTGACAAACCTTTCATCCAGGACTGTGCAAGACTGTCTCTTATAGGCTTTTAATGTTTTCGTTAGTTATGAACTGTCTTGAGTGAAACTGCAGGTGGAGCCACACCACCATTCTCAAGACAACAGTATTATTGTTTGGTGGTTGAATCTGCTTCAATTTATCATCTAACATAAGTGAATAACACAATGGTTAGTTTAATGCAAAAATATCTTGAGTGTAATTATTTATAATTACCTCCAATTTGACTACAATATTTTTACCTTGTGTGAGCATAAAAAATATTCATATTGCACTTGTACTTGAAATAGTTAAGTACACCATTCATCCAAAAACTACAGAAACTGATTTTATTGCTGGTAAATTAGTATCATCAGTGGAGTATTAGGGTGGCAGCTTGAACTAACAACATTCAACAATAGATGTGCATCTGACCAGTCAGTTGTGAGCAGGCTGTGTTGAACAGTGGGAAGTGTGGTCACATCTCATCAGCATTGTTGTTGTCACAAATCAGTCTAGCAATATCCCTAAACTGTGTTTGTAATAGGTTCTCCAGAATCGTATTAAAAAGAGAAAGGTGTGTGCAAAAATTGTCCCACAAACCTTGTTTCCAAGCAAAAACTATGGTGCTTGGACGCTTTTATGAGATGATTGAAATGCAAAATGAGGGCATTTGTTTTTTCAAAAAATTAAGACAAGTGATGAGACTTAGTTGTTGTAATCTGAGAACAATAATTTTATGCTCAAACAGTACACACACTAGGAAGACAAAGTGCAGTAGAATTAGCAATGCACAAGTGGCCACGAAAGACCGGTGCTTTGGCCTGTGTATTCACTAGTTCCTACAGGGGGTACAGTTGACAGGCAACTGGTGTCATATTAGCATGCCACATGGTCTCTAATGGCAGAATCAAACACAAACTTCACACGCAAACTACGAAACGATGTACACACAAAGTTCATAGTTACAGCACACCTCTTCCTTCACAATGAAATGAACAGTGTTTTCACATCAGTATCTTTTATGGTCATCGTAGGTCTTCAAATTGTGATACACTGCCATCAGCATGTAGGGTGGGAAGTGGTGAGACCACAAATGAGAGCGGTGCTCACACCCCTGTGAGAGGCTGAATTATAAGACCAGTGTTGATGGCTCCACATTAGAGTTCAGCCACAGGAAAGGAGACGGCAGTGGAGGCATTGCAGCAGGCAGCACTGTCTGTGACGGATGTGGCAGCAGCATTGGTGTCAGCTTTGACAGCCTCTGACAGGTTAAGGGACACCCACAACAGATGGGACAATTGTGATAACATTGGCAGTAGTGACAGAGAGGTGAGGGCCCCAGCCACAGAGTAGCAGCCAACTGGGCAGACGGAGGATGTGGGGGTGGTACAGTTGTGCAGCTGCGATGTGGTGATGTAACTGGTCTACTTGTCACGTTGCCCGCCCCTTGACTGGATGGATAGTGCAGAGTTGTGGGTCACAGGCATTCCGATTACCTCTGACACCCGTTATGGCCGAAGGCCGAACCTGTGATCCCAAACAGCCTTGCCGAGTCAGAAGTTTTGTGGCACTATTACTGGTGGATGGCCTGGCATTAGCCAAAGCAAATGTCACAGAGTCTTAGGCTGACGACTATGCGACAACTCTGGCACACTGTTATCACAGTTGGGGGTGGACCTATAAGAACCGAGGAACTAGTCGAGAGCTCCTGGCATGCCCCAAACACATTTGTTTGTATGAATCTCAAATGTTTGTACTAATTGTTCTGATTCCCCATTTGATTGAGCATGGAAAGGAGGAGCTGCAACATGTCGAACACCACTTTTATACAAATATCTTAAAGTTTCTCAGGTGTGAACTGAGGAACATTGTCTGTAAGTGATATGGAAGGCCCTTCATTGCAGAAATATTGGATAAAGCTGAAATTATTGCACTGGAGAAGTAGATGGACAATGCACCACATATGGAAACCCAGAAATTTATGAAAGATCCTGGAAAATTTACACAATTTTTTTTCCCCAAGTGTTTTGTGGATCTGGCCATGGTGACAGGGAAGCATGCTCAGCCTCCTGACGGATGGCCCACTGTGTATGGGCCATTACACTCGCACCAATTCCCCATCAGTGCCTAGCCAAAAAAATGCCTATTTGCTAATGCTTTTGTACATGATACACTTTAGTGATATACATGCAATAAACACATAACCTCACACTGAAGGATGGAGGATGCTACAACCTGGGAGCAGTGTTCTCTGTAGCCAACATCAGCACTCCATACCAAACAGAAAGATGGATTTGTAATGCAAAATTATATCTTAAAGGATCAGAAGCACTGCCCAAGAGGCTTGTCTGGCCACTCATGTTGCACAAAAGAAACAGCTTTGCTTAACACAGGATTAGTAGCTACCATGGCTGCAAATTTAGTGCTAGTAGTAGTAGGGGAACCATCAGTAACATTTTGATCTTCCATGGCTATATGAAAACAGGGTAATTCCTATTTACCAATGTCTGGATCCATACCAAATGGCAACTGCAATAAGACACCACTATTAGCATGATGCACCATAAGGTAGTACTGAATCTCATAATTGAATCACAATAGGAAAAGAGCCCACTGCTGAAAGCTATGTGTGGCTTTTCTGAAAAGGATGCCAAAGGGTTAAAAAGAGACAATAGTGGCTTTTGGTCTGTAATCGGGTGAAACTAAAAATCGTATAGAAAAATATGAAATAATTTCGAGCATACATGATTTCAAAAACCTCTTTGTCTGTCTGAGAAGAAAACTGTCATGCTTGTTATGCTGAATTTATGGAAGCAGAGACATATGCGATATGGCATTCCGATCTGTCTCCATACTTGTGAACAAGGGTGGTGCAGAGTCAGAACTGAGATGTGTGTGTCACAAATGAAAGTGGCTAGCCCTGCTGAAAAGTGACCAAACGAGGAGCTGACTGCAGCTTAAATTTAATAAACTTTGATGCCAAGTCACAAGCCAGGCATTAGTGGAAAGGAACATCATTAAGTAATAATGGACACAATGGTTGTGTCACATTAGCAGTGTCCTGTATCGATTTGGGATAGTACACGGTTTTGCTTAAAAATGCCTGCAATTCCTCAAGGGATGTGGGATGTGGCAGTGCAGCAATAGCATCAATGTGCGGGTGAAATGGTTGAATTCCAGCTCATGACATTTGAAACTCCAAATAAACTCCACTACAGAGTGAAAATTTCATTCTGGGATAACGGCTGGCTGAAAAAGCTGTGTCTTGTCCAGATTGCACTTTTATCTTTCAGACTGTAAAACAGAAAATGGAGCATGAAATTTCTGCAAATGTCCCTCTGAAGAGGCACCAGACGCTACTATGTCATCTAAATAGTTGAGGCAGTCTGGCACTAATGCAATAAGTTGCTGAAAAATGCATTGGAAACTAGCTGGTGTGCTTGCTACACCAAAAGGCACAGACCGGTATTTATAAAATGCCCAATGGGCTAGAGACAAGTGGAAGATGTTTAGATTACTTGTCAAGTAGCAGCGGTAAATGTGCCACTGCTTTCAAAAATAAGGCTTCCAATAATTTTGCTAACAGCTCGCCAGGGTACAGCAAGGGGTGGGTATTGATGACTGTGCAATAAGCAATAATAGCTTCTTCTTTTTTTTTTTAAGTCATCACTGAGGTGTAATTTACCAGCATGCTTTTATACTATCCTTAGTGGTGCTGATCATTCACTCAAAGAAAGAGGTCTAATACCATTAAGGAATTGAAGGTTATCTAATTTTGCTTTTATTTAACCACATAAAGTTACAAGTACCAGGTGGAAGCAGAAAAAAATGAGGATCGGCATACTGTATTATTGTAATACTAGCTTGAAATTATGTTCCACAATCCAGTTCTGGAGAATACAGATCACAAAATTTGACACAGTGAGCGTCTAACTATTGGTATGGAACAGTATCTGGAACTAAATGCAGTTCACCATGGATGGAGAATCCATACAGTTCGAAAGTGTCAAAAGCAAAAATTTTTTTCAGTGTAAGCATTGTCCACAGCTAGAAATGTTAATGAACAAACCATAGCATTGTGTGTCACAGGTGCAGAAAAGGGTCCAAGAATGGGAATATGTTGTTTGTTACAACTCGCAAGCCTATGTGGCAGCAGGTTCGGTGAGAGCGAGTCCCCCTTCTGGCTGAGCCCCCTGACGACATAGGGAACACACTACTGATAGCTGCGCTGTTTCATCCCTTTGTGTGCACCAAGGAGTGGTTGCTTGTCATACTGGAGCATTGGAAGTATCAGCAATGACTTCTGTGCTAGAGACCTTGCTATTTCTGTGGTTGGGTGGTGGCCACGGGCAGAGCCCCCGATATGAGTGGGTGGTATAGAGGCAGATGATCGGTGAAAAAAGCATATCGAGCTGCTGATATCTGGCCCTTCTCAAGTGGCCATCACTTTGAGTGGTGACTGATCATTGAACGCTGATTTTTATGACCCTGCACCCTTCCCTTCCCTGGCTACACACAGGGAAGAGGGCCTCGGGATGACACCCGGAACGGGTATTGATCTATCTATTTGTACTAGGATGGGTAGGGACACATTCACAAACACTAAGGCACTGATTTTTGTGGAGTATTTCGTGGACAAGTTTGATGAAGTGGACTCCATCAGTAATAAGCAGTAGGGCATACTGTTCATCAAAACTACTTCTGCTGCCCATTCTGCAGCCGTTAGTGCTGGTGATCGCCCTGGTGATAAGCGGTGTCAATTACCACTTACCAATCTCTGAAAATGGTCCAGAGAGCGATTTTATCCTACAAAGTGACGAGGTACACCATGCAACCTGGAATAACATGGCATTCATTTAGTTTGACATTTGTAGAGGGCCATAAAGATGACCACATAAATTCTAGTACCTCTACTCGGGCTTTCGAGGGAGATACACTGCCAGAGAAGCTCAAGGTTATGTGTTACCTATGTGATGTGAAGCTGTGTATCCTGCCACCTGTGAGGGGTGTGTGTGTGTGTGTGTGTGTGTGTGTGTGTGTGTGTGTGTGTGTGTGTGTGTGTGTGTGTGTGTCGCCTTTTGTCTCCGCGCCTTTTGTCTGCGCGCCTTTTGTCTCCGTGCCTTCTGTGGTCTGTGATGGCGTGAGACAGTCTGTCCTTTCTTTCCCTCTCTCCTTTCTTTTTCCTCCTCTTCCTTCCTCCCTGTGCGTGCCTGAAGGCTGACCCATGCGTTTGCATGCATAGCCTGTGACGGGGTAACGTGTAATTCCCTGCCCTGGGTAGACAAGTAAGGCACGCACGTCCCCCTGGTAAAGGCCAGGCCCAGGGAGGGGTGATTGCCTGAGCTGACACCTTCTGACCACGCCGATTGGTCCCTCCGTCAATTTCTCAGGAGCTGTGACTTGAGGTGTGTGTGTGTGTGTGTCGCCTTTTGTCTCCGCGCCTTTTGTCTCCGCGCCTTTTGTCTCCGCGCCTTTTGTCTCCGCGCCTTTTGTCTCTTGTCTCCGCGCCTTTTGTCTCTTGTCTCCGCGCCTTTTGTCTCTTGTCTCCGCGCCTTTTGTCTCTTGTCTCCGCGCCTTTTGTCTCCGCGCCTTTTGTCTCCGCGCCTTTTGTCTCCGCGCCTTTTGTCTCTGCGCCTTTTGTCTCCGCGCCTTTTGTCTCCGCGCCTTTTGTCTCCGCGCCTTTTGTCTCCGCGCCTTTTGTCTCCGCGCCTTTTGTCTCCGCGCCTTTTGTCTCCGCGCCTTTTGTCTCCGCGCCTTTTGTCTCCGCGCCTTCTGTGGTCTGTGACGGCGTGAGACAGTCTGTCCTTTCTTTCCCTCTCTCCTTTCTTTTTCCTCCTCTTCCTTCCTCCCTGTGCGTGCCTGAAGGCTGACCCATGCGTTTGCATGCATAGCCTGTGACGGGGTAACGTGTAATTCCCTGCCCTGGGTAGACAAGTAAGGCACGCACGTCCCCCTGGTAAAGGCCAGGCCCAGGGAGGGGTGATTGCCTGAGCTGACACCTTCCGACCACGCCGATTGGTCCCTCCGTCAATTTCTCAGGAGCTGTGACCTGAGGTGTGAACAATCACCTAAGGCGGGAGTGCCCTGTGAGAGGGTCCCCACAAGGAAGGAGCACGCCATCGGAGATGCTGGCAATCATGGGGGACTCTTCCGCAATGGATTTCTCTTCTTCTTCCCTCTCGACTTCTGCCCAAAAACGGAAACTTGACCAGCCAGCATTGACAAAAGTACTACGGCCTGCCGCACAGTTCCTCATAGTTTCTCGATCTGAGGGCGGAAAAGATTTTTCCTCTGTCAATCGTTTCATTATCCAGAAGGGTGTAGATGGCATAGCCGGATCGGTCAAGTCTTGTACCAGGTTGCGTAACTGTACCTTGTTACTAGAAACTGAGAGCCTTTCAGGCACAAAAACTGCTTTGGGCCACACTCCAATACACGTTCCCTGTCCGGGGGGAGGCTCACCGCACTTTAAAATCATCTCATGGTGTGGTATACACTAGATCACTCGATGGATTGACTGACAAGGAGATTCAGTATTTCCTCGCTGAGCAGGGCGTGACGGCTGTCCATAGGTTCATGGAAAAGGTCAACAATGACCTTGTACCAACCCGGACACTTTTCTTGACATTTGATAGTGTTCAGCTGCCATCACGCATCAAAACGGGCTACGAGGTTATTTCTGTTTGCACCTATGTCCCGACACATATGCGCTGCTACCAGTGTCCGCATTTTAATCACACTCGCCAGTCTTGTTCCAATGCGACTAAATGTGTCACTTGTGGCAGGGATGCCAATGAGGGTGACCGTCCACCTCCCTCTCCTCGTTGTGTGAACTCTCAGGGTGACCATGTCCTCCCGCGACTGTCCCATCTACAAGGAAGAACGCTGTATACAAGAAATTCGGGTCAAAGAGAAAGTGTCCACCTCGGCTGCTCACAAGCTATTTGCAAGTAGGAAGCCCACGCTGCTCCCAGCGGGGAAATACGGTACTGTCCTCACCTCTCCTCGGAAGGCTGCCCTGCTGTCACAACTTGGACTCTGGACGCACCATGTGTGCATTCCAAGGTCGCCTGCTCTTTTTCAGTTCTGGATCTTGCAAAAGCTTGCTCTCCCTTTGTGCCCTGCTCTACTCAATCTTTGAAAGAGAAAAAGAAGACCCCTTAAGTCTTGTAAAAGACCCCCTCCTGCCACTCCCTCCCCTCTAAACCAAGTGCTGTCACCCCCTTAGCAAACTGAATCTGACATCTTACCTATGGATGTCACCCCATCCCTGTCAGTGATGATCTTTGACCTGGTGCTGTGACCTCCCTTCGGCTTCCTTATGTCTAACTTGGACTCTTGCACATGATAATCTGTCAGAACTGCAAGAGATATTACTGTCGTCTACTGGAAATACAACAGCTTCTTTCCTCTTATTCTGTTTTCTCTCTTGCTCTTTTAGAAATGCCCTTCTGTGATGACCACTTTCCAACATTTATTCATTATCAACCATTCCCCATTGCTTGCAGATGTTGCACGATGGTGAATTGATCGCAATTCATCACATTTGCCAGTTATTCAGTACACAGACATGGATCATCTTGGATTAATGCGTAAATGTGTAAATGATCTTCATCAGAATTAGAATGTCTTCCTGAACATAGAGAGTCACTAATGTGTGCTTAGAGCGTCACTAATGTCAAAACAATCCTCCTCAAAATGAGAAAATCATTTTGTTGCGTTGCTCATCCCAGTGGCATTATCCTTGTATACAGCACAAATGTTTCTGGCTGCCTCAATTGCTGTCACTTCTCTAATGAAACAGTGCTAGCCCCAATGATAATGTTTGGAGGGGGTATGCAATTTAGTTTGCACCCATGTCATTTTGACTGAAACCCCCTTTGTACCATACTGGAAGAAATAGTGGTATAAGCACAAAAGACACCTGCAATCCTATTATTTGTGTCTACGTCCCACCAGGAAGGCACTTCCTTATGTTGACCTGCATACCTTAATACAGCAACTCATGCCACCCATACCACCTCCTTGGAGACCCCAATGCACAGCAGCCTCTTTGGAGCTGTGTTACTTTCAAGGGTAGGTGTCTTCTAATTGACCAACTTATTACTGACTTTGATTTGTCTCTTGGTCCCCTTCCCAATTCACTGACCCTCGTGGCAACTTTTCTGCTATCAAGCTCATGATCTCCTATCCTGCTGTCATGGCTTCTGTGCATTGATCACCACATGGTGATCTTGGTGACAGTGACCACTTTCCAATCATTCTGTCATTCCCCTACTGCCATCAGGATTCAGTGCCCCATGTTGGGCATTCCACAGACCCACTTAGCCTTTACATACATCTGCTGTGCACTTTGACACATCTCTCTCAGGTTACATTGATGTGGTCATGCAAGATATCTCTACTATCGATCTATCCACAGGTCCCCCTCATTGGCAGGTGGTACCGTGGTGGTCCGAGGATGCGACAGTTGCTATCTGGGACTGCCGACGGGTGCTGCAACAATTTAAATGACATCCATCACAGAACAAATTGATCACTCATAAGCATATCTGTGCTAAGGCACACTACCTTATTAAGAAGAGTAAAAAGGAATGCTGGGAGTGCTATGTTTCCTCCCTGGGGTCGTGCGCCACTTAATTGCAGATTTTGTTGAACCTCTGTAGCCATCTGGGCTGCTAGCAACAATCGATTTCGAAAGTTCATATCCTCCAGGGTGCGCCCCATGTGGGTTTGGGGGTAAGAATAGGCCCACGGTATTCCTGCCTGTCGTAAGAGGCGACTAAAAGGAGTCTCAAACGTTTTGGCCTTGTGAGATGGTCCCCTAACGGGTTTGACCTCCATCCTTCTAAATTTTCCGAAGAGCGAGCCGATTGGGGAAGGGCGCCTTACAAGGAGCGATGTGTCCATCAAGCATTACCATCTCTAGCCAGGTTTGTCGTCATCGCTTAGCAGTCCCGCTCACCTACCATCTCTTGGGCGTGGATTTGTTCTTGGGTGCGGTTTCTTGCAGTCTGCTATGCTGTGCCGCTTTATGCGCCAATGACGATATTGGACTACATCACCTGAAATCCAGCACGGTAGCCAGTCCGTTGTGGTGGGGCCGCCATGTACCCTGTTGGTTGTAGCCCCCTGACTACACAGGGATCGCTCTGCTGATGCCAGTGCCGTTAACTCCCCACGTATGCCAAGGAGTAGATGCCTATCTCCTTGGGGCATTGGGACTCCCGGCAATGGCCATCCTGCCAGGTGGTCGTTGCTGAGGCTGGGTGGCGCCCATGGGGAGGGCCCTTGGTCAGAGTAGGTGGCATCAGGGCGGATGACCCGCAATGAAGCGTGGTACATCATCTCTTGCTGGTGGCCAGCCGCCAGCAGTCTCTAAGCGTTCCAGGGCTCAATACAACGCAACTACATATGACCCCAAATCGTTCCCCTCCCTGGCTACACCATGGGAGGAACGAAAGACTAAGGATGCCAGCGAACCATACTCGCCCCGCTACCTGGTGTGTACGAGAGCTGATGGAGAATCCTTTACATCCATGAAGCCTCAGTTCTTCGTCGAGCACTTAGAGGACAAGTTCGGGGAGGTGGAGGGCTTGTCCAAAATGCGCTCGGGCTCGGTTTTGATCAAATCGGCGTCCTCCGCCCAGTCCCACCGGTTACTCGATTGTAACAAGCTGGGGGATGTTCCGGTTCAAATCACGCCCCATAAGAGTCTTAATATGGTCCAGGGCATAATATTCCATCGGGACCTTCTATTGCAGTCCGATGACGAGCTTCGCGCCAATTTAGAGCGGCGAGGTGTTCACTTCGTCCGGCGCGTACATCATGGTCCAAGGGATAAGCAGGTTGCCACCGGTGCCTTCATCTTGGCCTTCGAGGGTGATGCTTTACCTGAGAAGGTCAAGGTGATGGTCTATCGTTGTGACGTCAAGCCATATATCCCTCCCCCGATGAAGTGCTTTAAGTGCTGGAAGTTCGGGCATATGTCTTCCCGCTGTACTTCCGGCCTCACATGTCGAGATTGTGGACGCCCATCACATCCCGATACTCCATGTGCTCCGCCTCCCATCTGTGTAAACTGCGGAGAGCACCACTCACCTTGCTCGCCGGACTGCAGGATCTACCAGAAAGAGCGCAAAATCATGGAGTATAAGACCCTGGACCGCCTGACATACACTGAGGCCAGGCAGAAGTTCGAACGCCTACATCCTGTTCGAATGCCTGCCTCTTACGCCGCGGCTACTACTGTTATGGCCCCATTAGCTCTCCCTCAGACTGCCACTTCTCAGAGCCGGAATGCTACGCCTGCCCCCTTGATGGTGGGGGGCACTTCACTCCCTGCTGCTCCTGCACTACCTGCCTCAGGAGCAGCAACCCCCCAACCATCGGGGACATCAGTCCCCACTTCTAAGCTGGGGAAGCCTCAAACTTCCCCTGCTCGAATAGCACGGAAAGGGTCCCTTGGGTCCCTTCCTTCCCAGGTTTCCGCCTCTGGGAAGGGTGACGTCAGCCAATGGAAGAAAAGCAGACCAGCGGCTGATCGCAGGGCTTCCCGCTCCTCCTCCGTCCCGGAGACTGACTCGCTGGAGCCCTCCCAGCCAATGAAACCCAAGGACCAGAGAGACAAGACGAAGAAGAAGACGTCTAAGGCCAAGGACCACGTGGTGGCATCCACCCCACTGCTCCCTACAGGCTCTGCGTCCGGGGATAAGGTGGAGATCCGGGCGTCCGCTGAGGACCTGGATCTCGCCGGACCCTCAGACGCCATGGAAGCAGATTGTACTGGTCCTCCATCGGTGGCAGCAGGTGACCCAGTGGCGTGATCTGCCTCCTCGGCCCCTTCACGCCTTTTTCGGACATGGACAAAGCAATACTCCAGTGGAACTGCAGCGCTTTTTTCCACCACCTTGCTGAGCTTCGCCAACTCATCAGCAGTCACCCTTTCCTCTGCATTGCCCTACAGGAAACTTGGTTTCCGGCAATGCGGACCCCTGCCCTACGTGGGTATCGGGGTTATTACAAGAACCGGGCAGCTTATGAGAGGGTATCTGGTGGAGTCTGCGTCTACATCCTTAACTCTGTCTACAGCGAATGTGTACCTCTTCACACGCCTTTAGAGGCTGTCGCTGTAAGGATGTGGACGCCTCAGCCTATTACTGTCTGCAGTTTGTATCTTCCGCCAGATGGTGATGTCTCGCGTCATGTGTTGGCTGCATTGATAGCACAACTGCCTCCTCCTTTTGTGTTACTGGGCGACTTTAACGCCCATAACCCCCTGTGGGGTAGCGCCGCGATTACTGGCCGGGGTAGAGATGTCGAGACTCTTCTCTCACAGCTTGACCTCTGCCTCTTAAACACGGGAGAGCCGACACATTTCAGCGTCGTCCATGGCACATTTTCGGCCATCGACCTTTCTATCTGCAGCCCCGGACTTTCACCATCCATCCACTGGAGTGTCCATGACGACTTATGTGGTAGTGACCATTTCCCCATCTTTCTGTCACTACCACAGCGTCACTCTTCTGAACGCCCTCCAGATGGGCTCTGAATAAGGCTGATTGGGGCTTGTTCTCCTCTCTCGCCACTATCGCACCTCCTTCCCCTGACACCATTGATGCGGTGGTTCAGTCGGTCACCACCGGCATCGTTTCTGCGGCGGCATCTGCGATTCCCTGTTCATCCGGGTCCCCTCGGAGGAGGACTGTGCCTTGGTGGGCGCCCGAGATCGCAGAGGCGATTAGAGATCGCCGGCGGGCTCTTCAACGCCATAAGCGGCACCCGTCCTTGGAGAACCTCATCGTTTTTAAACAGCTCCGTGCCCGTGCCCGACGCCTTATTCGCCAACGGAAGCAGGAGTGCTGGGAACGGTATGTTTCCACCATTGGCGTCCGTACCTCTGCATCGCAGGTTTGGGCTAAGATTAGGCGACTCCATGGCTATCGGCGGCCTGTCTCTGTCCCTGGGCTTTCGCTGAATGGAGTGGTGTGTACTGACTCCGACACGATTGCGGACCGGTTAGCAGCGCATTTTGCTCAGTGTTCCGCATCTACGAATTACCCACTGGCCTTCCGCTCCCGGAAAGAGCGGTTGGAAAGTTGGAGGCTTTCCTTTCACATGCGCCATGCGGAGTCGTACAATGCTCCTTTCAGCGACTGGGAATTCCAGAGTGCCCTATCTGCTTGCCCTGATACGGCTCCTGGGCCAGACCGCATCCACAGCCAGATGCTGAAACACCTCTCTGTGAATTGCAAGCGACGCCTCCTAGATGTTTTCAACCGCATCTGGGTTGAGGGTGTGTTCCCGTCTCAATGGCGAGAAAGCATCGTCCTCCCCGTGTTGAAACCTGGCAAGAACCCGCTGGAGGTGGACAGCTACCGCCCCATAAGCCTCACCAACGTTCTTTGCAAGTTGCTAGAACGTATGGTGAGCCGGAGGTTGAGTTGGCTCCTCGAGTCTCGAGGCCTTCTGGCTCCGTCTCAGGGTGGGTTCCGCAAAGGCCGCTCTGCCGTCGATAATCTGGTCTCCCTAGAGTCTGCCATCCGTACAGCCTTTGCACGCCGCCAACATCTGGTTGCTGTCTTCTTCGACATGCGGAAGGCGTACGATACGACTTGGCGATATCACATCCTGGCCACACTTCATGGGTGGGGTCTTAGGGGCCCGCTCCCGATTTTTATTCAGAATTTTCTGTCGTCTCGTTCCTTCCGCGTGCAAGTTGCTGCGTCCCATAGTTCCTCCCGGGTCCAGGAGAACGGGGTCCCACAGGGGTCTGTCCTCAGTGTCTCCCTGTTTTTAATTGCGATCAATGGGCTCGCTGAGGCGGTGGGATCGTCCGTCGCAGCTTCGTTGTATGCAGACGATTTCTGCCTCTACTACAGCTCCGCTAGCATTGCAGTTGCTGAGCGCCAGCTGCAGGGCGCTATCCGCAAGGCGCAGTCGTGGGCTGTAGCGCACGGCTTCCAGTTTTCGGCCGCTAAGACCTGCGTTGTGCATTTCTGCCAGCGTCGCACGGTTCACCCTGAGCCACGCCTTTACCTTGACGGTGAACCTCTTGCTGTGGTAGAGACGCATCGGTTCTTGGGACTGGTATTTGATGCCCGGTTGACTTGGCTGCCTCATATTAGGCAGCTTAAACAAACATGCTGGCGGCATTTAAACGCTCTCCGTTGCCTTAGCCACACCGGATGGGGTGCCGATCGGTCCACCCTTCTCCGGCTGTATCAAGCGCTGATCCAGTCCCGCCTTGATTATGGGTGTGTGGCTTATGGTTCGGCGTCGCCATCAGCGTTGCAATTGCTGGATCCCATCCATCACTGCAGGATCCGACTCGCCACAGGAGCATTTCGGACAAGCTCTGTTGACAGCTTACTTGTGGAGGCTGGTGTTCCTCCATTGCGGATCCGGCGCGACCGACTTCTGGCCGCTTATGCTGCCCACGTTTGTAGCTTGCCAGGGCATCCCAACTACCGTCTCCTGTTCCCGCACTCGATCGTCCATCTTCCAGACAGGCGGCCCCGGTCAGGGTGTACGATCGCGGTTCGCATCCGGGCTCTACTGTGTGGGATTGAGTTTTTTCCTCTCCCGCCTGTTTTCCGGGCCAATCTCCGTCTGCCCCCTTGGTGTGTGCGCCGACCATGCATTCGGCTGGATTTGGCACAGGGTCCGAAAGACTCGGTCCCTCCTCCGGCCCTCCGCCGCCGCTTTGTTGCTCTCCTTGCTGAGTTTCCCGGATCTGCCGTGACCTATACCGACGGTTCGATGGTCTCTGGTCGCACTGGTTACGCTCTTACTCTAGAGGATCATTGTGAGCAATGGTCGCTGGCACCCGGGAACAGTGTATACACTGCCGAGTTGGTTGCCATCTATCGCGCCCTAGAGTATATCCGCTCCCGCTCAGGTGAGTCCTTTGTCATCTGTAGTGACTCCCTGAGTGGTTTACGAGCTCTAGACCAGTGCTTTCCTCGTTCCCGTCTGGTGATGGCCATCCACGAGTCGCTCCATGCTCTTGCCCGTTGCGGCCGCTCCGTGGTCTTTGTTTGGACCCCAGGTCATGTCGGCATCCCGGGCAATGAGCGGGTTGACACGCTGGCTAAACAGGCAGTGAGTTCACCGGCTCTGGAACTCGGCCTTATGGAGTGTGATCTCCTGTCGCTTTTGCGCCAGAAAGTGCTTGGTGCCTGGGGTGACGAGTGGCGCACCCTGCCCACGCCCAACAAACTTCGGGCGGTGAAGGAGACGACCCGTGTGTGGCGCTCCTCCATGCGGGCCTCTCGGAAGGACTCTGTCGTCCTCTGCCGGCTGCGCGTTGGCCACACGTGACTGACGCACGGCCATTTGTTGCGCCGGGAGGACCCACCGCTAGGTCGCTGCGGGGCAGCTCTGACGGTGGTCCACATTTTGGTGGACTGCCCGCTTTTAACAGGACTCAGGCAGACGTTTGCGCTGCCTGATACCCTCCCTGCCCTTTTATGTGATGACGATGCTATGGCGGACCTCGTGTTGAGTTTTATTCGGGCAGGGGGTTTTTATCGTATGATTTGAGTGTTTGTCCTTTTATTTCCTGTATTGACTTGGGCCTTTGCCCTGTGGTTTTAAACTGTGGGTTTTAATGTCATTTGGTGGTTGGCTTTTCCTTATTTTCATGGTCGGCCAACCACCTTCACACTCGGTGCGATTTTAGTTCCGTTTGTCTGGTCTTTGTCTGCCTTTCTTGTATTGTGACGTCCCTTCTCTCAGTTCTTCGTTTTCAACGACTGACAGTTTTTATTTCGTGTGATTTTATCGTGGAACAAGGGACCGATGACCTTAGCAGTCTGGTCCCTTCAATCCCACACCCAACCAACCTCCAGGGTGCTCTGTATACTGATCCATTGGTGCATGCAGTATAGCTCGCAACACACTTTGACAGCATCCGCGTCCTCTTCCTATCTTGCTACCTTCCTCTGGCAGAAGCACTGAGCTGAAGGAACCACCTTATGCTTCAGCTTTGAAGAAGCTGAATCCTACAATGGCCCCTTCACTGAATGAGAATTCTTGCAAGTTTTTACATCTTTACATGACACGACCCCCACACTTGGATTCCAACCAGAACCAGATTGTCAAACACTTGGTCATTACCGAGAGGCATCATTTACTCAGGGTCTTGAACTGTATTTGTCTCATGGGTGTCATTCCTTCACAATGCCAAGACAGCATAGTTATCATAAGTCCTTAAACGTAGGACGAACCCAGTGTCTCTTGTCAGTTATCACCAGATTAGCCTGACAAAATGCTTTGTAAATTGCTCAAGACGATGATTAGCTTCTGATTATGTTGTGTTTCAAATCTTGAAGCCTTTTGTCCCCATATCAGTCAGATTGGAAACAGAAATCCAACAGGCTTGTACTAAATGATGTCTTCTTTGACCTACTTAAGGTGTACTGTGTGGCTCAGAACCATCACATTTTAGTTACCCTCCACGAGTGGAGCTTTTGTGGCACCTTTGCTATTTTTATCCAAGAGTTTTTATTCCACCAGCTCTTCAGAGCCTGAGGTGACACTTCATTCAGCAACCCTCAGATCCAGTAGAATGGCATCCCCCAGGATTCTGTGGTCAGTGGCACACTCTTTTTCACTGCCATCATTGGGTTCGTAAGCACTATTGTGCCCCTGGTTGACCTGGTGTCACAAGTCAATGAATTTTGCTTCTGGTGCAGCCCCCATGGAGTAGTGTCTGCTGACTGTCAGCTCTGAGGTTCCATCCAACTAGCCTCTGCATGGGCTCTCCCCAACAGCTTCCAGTTTTCCCACTACAAAATGTGGGGTGGGTTAGGCATTTTTGTTGCTGACCCTCAGTATAAACAGATCTGGGACCTTATTTAGGCAACCAATTCCTTGATTTTGTAGCACAGTATTGTTCCTCAGGTCATATTTATGATAAAAGGCTAATGTTTCTGCCCCATATTCTGCAGCTGAAGACTCTGTGCATGTGGTAGCTGATTGCTCTCTGCTCCTAGCCCACACATCCTTGGATGCAGACCATGCTTCTCTTCTTCATATTTTCTATACTCTGATTTTGTGCACACTAGATTATGGTTGTCAGGGTCATGGCCCAGTGGTTCCTTCCATTCTGAAACTGTTCGACCCTGTTCACCATTATGCGGAACATCTGGCTGTCGGTGCATTTTGCGCTAGTCCTTTAGACAGTCACCTCACAGAAATGGGGATTCCCTCTCTACAAGTGTGACAGAGACAACTCCTGATTTCTTATGCAATAGCCTTTTGATGATTCCCTGACCATCCCTTGTATCCCATCTTCTTCAAAAACTAGGGATGTCTCCCTCCTGCTCCCTGCCCTTGGGTGGGACTGCCATTTGGAATGCATCTCACTTCTCTCTGTCAGGATTTTCATCTCCACTCACTGGAAAATGCCCTGTCTATTTCCTCACTCCACCCCCCCCCCCCCCCCCCACATTTGGCCCCCTTTGATGTTGCCTTGACCACGGATTAAGAATGACCTATTATGGGTTCCTAGAATCTCTGTCAGCCCGGCAATATTCTGGCAACTCATACATTCTATCCTTGAAGATTTCCCGGGTCCTATCATGTTCAACTCTGTTGCTGTTGTTGTTGTTGTTGTGGTTGTTGTGGTCTTCAGTCCTGAGACTGGTTTGATGCAGCTCTCCATGCTACTCTGTACTGTGCAAACTTCTTCATCTCCCAGTACCTACTGCAACCTACATCCTTCTGAATCTGCTTAGTGTAGTCATCTCGTGGTCTCCCTCTACGATTTTTACCCTCCACGCTGCCCTCCAATACGAAATTGGTGATCCCTTGATGCCTCAGAACATGTCCTACCAACCGATCCCTCCTTCTGGTCAAGTTGTGCCACAAACTTCTCTTCTCCCCAATCTGATTTAATACTTCCTCATTAGTTATGGGATCTACCCATCTAATCTTCAGCATTCTTCTGTAGCACCATATTTCGAAAGCTTCTATTCTCTTCTTGTCCAAACTATTTATCGTCCATGATTCACTTCCATACATGGCTACACTCCATACAAATACTTTCAGAAATGACTTCCTGA
Source organism: Schistocerca gregaria (assembly GCF_023897955.1). NCBI lineage: Eukaryota > Metazoa > Arthropoda > Insecta > Orthoptera > Acrididae > Schistocerca > Schistocerca gregaria. The sequence goes on along the minus strand of NW_026062139.1, from coordinate 201,728 downwards.
CATTTAAATCTATACTTGATGTTAACAAACTATAAGGCTTCCTTAGGCACACGGGGCACTGTCTGAGAGTACCCTTATTTTCCTAGCAGCTCATGGGACCAAGATGGAATGCTCAAAATGAACAGCAGAATATTAAGGTATGGCTTATTGCTATCTAACTGAACACAGTGTAGTGAGATACAAGTGAGGGATGAGCTCAATACAATTGCAGATTTAAAGTTGTTGCCCAAGTTCTCCCACACTGTTCTTTCTCGTAGGTGAAATACTGACATCAGAGGAGCACTTGTGGGACAGTAGGGATGCTGGAACTCTGCTTGTGATACACTATTCTGCAATGACCTGCAGTTTTAGAATGGTATGTGAGCAGTGCTGAGCCTTGACTGAGCTGTGTTCGAAGTATTCTCAGTCCAGGCAGAAGTGTTTCTAAATCTCAGCCCCAAGGATCAACATGACCATTCTACAGGCTGATTATGAGCTGACAAAGCTTTCAAGTTGATACTGTTATTTCATGGTTTGTCTTTCTGTCTGTCTGTCTCTATGTTACCCGTATGATATCAGTGTGGAGGTAAGGAGATTATGACTCCTCACTGTGTCGTCAGTAGTGCAGTTGTCAAGCAGCTCATCTTAATTGTTTTCCATGAAGTGCCCATATGGTCCTAGAGACAGTTACCCTGTGGTTAGCTGCATGGCTTTGAAACAGTTTACATTTTATCAGTTATAAATCTTGTATAGCTCCTCCTATGTCACAGATGAATCACTACCAACTGTAATTTCCAATAAATTCAACACACAGTAAAATATTCTAAAGTGACAACCGTATAGTGACATCAGGATATTGGTATTAACCCTAATGTGTGTCCTTCATCCTGACTGAGGTATTACAAGCTCTCCTCATATTAATTAATAACCAGTACCTCAGTGAGAGAGTATGATATCTGATCCAGCAATAGACTGTCTGAAACCTGTATACAAGACATGTCAACTTCAATTGGAGTGAACTGCAAAGTTATAGCAGTTGTTTGTGAACAATCTTTATGTGCAGTACACATGTTGTACTGGTCTTGCTCAGGTTTTCAATGCTACATTTGATTGGGTTAATGTTTGCTGTGCTGCAAGTAGGATGAGATCTTTTTAGTTTTATTATTTAAAAAACCTTAAACTACAAAAAGAAAAAGATAAAATCACTCTCAATGCACAGTATGAACTAGTGGTGAATATTAACACACAAGAAGTTGAGAGACGAACTGTAGCTGGTTGTGGTACATACCTAACATAGTATTGTTTCTTATTGCTTTGATGAACTACTTAGGGAGGGCCAATCAGCGAAGGGAGAACTATAATCTGATGTGTGTTTCTGAAACCAGTGGGTATAACTAAATTGTTAACAGCCTTACACAACTAGAGCTTACGACACAAAAACTGTCTAAGTGGACTGTGCCTACTCACATAATGTCTAAGTATTTTTATACATTCTGATCACTTGCAGTGTTACTCACAAAGAGAAATTTGAAAATAATATCACAAATAGGTTATCAGTATTATATAGAATCCTGTGGCTGTCAAAATCCTTTCAAAAACTATACCTTTCAAACAATTTTCTTCAGAAAAAATATGCCCATTTGGGATGTAGTTTGAGTGTAAGGCCATTTTCTCTTAAAATAAACAGGAAGGGTGCACCTAAATGTCTTCAAACCATTGCGCAGAATCTGTTTTTGGTTTTTATCGTGTTCTCCAAGCTTCTACAGAATGTCACTTGCAGGTGTATGTCGTGAGATCCAAGGAATTTGCAAAAGCAGTGGTTTCCTATTTTTTGAAATAAAAGGTGAGACATTTTGTGGTTTTAAATGATACTCCAACTTAAACAATGGAAACTCCATGGTGGAATATTTATAGTGTTGGGAAAGACAGATAGCTACTTGCTGTAAACAAGACATGATAAGTTGCAGACAGCCACAATTGAAAGGCACTTAAATAAAGGTTTTGGCCACAGCCTTTATCAGTAAGAGAGAGACACATCATTAGTGTACACAAACAAGCACACCTCATGTACACGACTGCCAACTCCAGCATCTTAGGCCAGAGTGAAGGCATGCTGGAGTTGGCAGTCATGTGCCTGTCTTTTTCCTACATTGTTAACGGTAGAGCTTCAGGCAGTTACATTTGACAAGAAACACATGTGGCCTCAAGTGAGGATTATGCAATAAGTTTCTCTATGATAGGCCATGTGGATAGACAGATTCTAAATGTTACATTTTTGTAATGATTAACCAGTATCCCACATAGATTGTGACTGTTTGCATGATTTTGTGTGATCCATTTACCTGAAGGTACTATACAGTATAACAGAATAAGGTGACTGATGAGGCTTACAGACTGACATTCATTCTTGGTCTGTTCACAGAAGTCTTCTCAAAATAATGGAATCAGTCTATGTTGATGCACAGACAATACTCCCTGTGTTTCCAGATCTTGTATCTTGTAATGTACTCTAAGACACTCTGGTCATTGTGCTTACTTCAAATCAGGTCTCATCGCTGAACAAAATTCTAATCCTGCCAACGAAATTCCAGACACCAGACATGTCAAGAGATGCTGATCACTATTTTTTCAACCTTTTTCCCAGATTAAATACCAGATCTTCTCACAGTGTCTCACAATGTGAGGACAGACTACATAGTTGATGGTGAGCCATTTGTCAGATGGGGACTTGAAAGTTGGTAGTCCAGTTGGTGTCAGTGGAGAGTTGTAGGCTATGTGCCAGTACAGTGTTTCTTCTTCTTTCTCCTTCTCCACCTTCTCTCATCATACACACACACACACACACACACACACACACACACACACACACACACACACACACACACACACACACTTCTGGAGAACCAGCACCACCCAATCAATGTTGTTGCAGGCTTACTGGACCTGGAGTAATCAGTTTCATTGGACTGTACAATTTCATATCCTTTTTTAGAATGAAAATGATAGTTCTAATTTTTCTACTCAAACATCCACTGAATTTTGTCTTTCACTAGTGAAAACAAAACATTCATGAGAGATTGTAGGCAGGAAGTTGAATTTCAAAATTAAGTACACATGGCACAAAGGTTAACAAAACAGGAATCTTTATTCAAACCAACAAGGGAACAAAATGTGTATGGAAGATTAAAAAGTAAATAATAAATGAATGTCAGTGTTACAAAGTGAGTGATGATGATGATAATAATATAAAAGCTGGGTTTCTTAATGCCCTGTTAGTGTCAGTGGTATCTAGGATTAATCTGCATTCCCCACACAGCATATGTGATAATTGTTTTGTTGTTTCAGTTGAGGAGTAATCACAAAGGGTAGCTTTTTAAATGAAAGGTTTGTCAACAGTTCACTTATTACTTAATCCATTTATTTAATACAGACCACTCGAACTTGTACAGCTACGAACAAACTTTCATAAATGGTGAATGGGCTGACTAGCATGGAGTTCTCGTTGACCTAATTCGTGGATATCTTGTCTGCAACAACTCTCTTTCTTTTGCTAAATGTATCTTTGCTAAATGTATCTGTCAGCTGAAACAACAAAACAATCATCACATATTCTGAATGAGGAATGCAGATCAATCCTAGATATCACTGACAGTGACAGGGCGTTAACAAACCCAGCTTTTACGTGTTTTGCTAATGTATCTGAAGTATTTGTCACCTTTTCATTCTTTTTGTGTCCGTCTGGTACAAAGCAGAACACTTTTACAGCATAGTTAAGATTGCAGTGTTGATGATAATTATTGATATGTCTTTATTTATATTTTCAGGTTTCCCTAATGAGATAAAAAATAAATTTCAGTATGGCATTCCAAGATTCTGGAAGCTGTATACACAAAATTGGAGAAAGAATGAAGGTAATTAATGTAATTTTTGGTTTTTGCTGTTTTGAAAGTAATTTATTTACAGTTCATAATGAACTCAGTATTGGCAAAAGGAAGATCACTGTGAGAAAATGATAGAATAACCAATTTATTGTAAGCATTACCTCAATAGAACTTGAATCACATGATACATACACAAAGATTACTAAGCTACTATGTATCATCATTTCAACACATATATCAAACATGATACTGTACAACACAAATGGCACTAGCTACAGGTGAATATTGGGGTCTGTTATACAGTTCACTGATAATCAGTGTCACAGCCATGGCCTTTCCCTGCCTGTCATAAAAAGTGACTAATGGGAGTTTCCTCCTATTGGGTTAAGCTTTTTATCTTAGTCTTGTGACTATTCTTCCAGCTTTTGAAGGTTTCACTCTTTTTTGCTGTTTTCCCTTTTTTATCACATCTCCCCCTCAAATTCTTTGGTTTCTGATATTCTGGTCACCTTTTCAGCCTTGACATTCACTTTCCAAATTTTACCAACATGCAGACAATTTGGGGAAGGATGCCTTACTGTGGAGCATTATCTCTCCACTGTGCATTGTTGTCTTTTGCACCTACCAATCAAGTGGATCTAACTATGTACCAGAAATCCAGCATGGTAGCCACTCCATCATTGTTAGGTTGCCTTGTACCCTCTCAATGGAAGCCTCCTGATAACACAGGGGTTGCACTGCAGATGCCTGAGCTGTGTCCTCCAGACGTCAACCAAGGAGTAGGTGCCTGTCCACTTCAGAGTACTGGGACTCTGGGCAACAGCTACTGTGCCAGGTGACCTTTGCTTCGGCGGGCTGCCACTCGTGGGGGGAAAATCTCTGATCGAAGTGAGCGGCATTAGGACAGATGATCTATGAAAAATGACTCGAACTTAGTGGTGGCTGTGCAAACATGACTCCCTCATCAATCAGAACAGATATTTTAATGCAGAAGTTTACAATCCTACAGGGTTTGTGTCATGGACCATGCCTTAAGACGAAAGCTTGGCAAGGGGAAATGGAAGTGGACATTTTGATGAGTTCTCAGTTCATTCCCAAACTGATGGCAGCTCTATACCTGTCACAATCCCGATATTTTTCATTGAAAATATTGAAGATTGGTTTGGGGAAGTTGAGACAATAGAGAAGATGAGAAATGGACCTTTGCTGGTCAAAACATCACTTGCCAACCAGTCAAGAGTCTGTGTCAAGTTAAGGGATATACCAGTCACCATTTCTCATCATAATGACCTCAATAGAATTCTAGATGTTGACTTCCATTGGGGCCTAATACTGCAAACTGATGAAGAGCTGCATACTAATCTGGCATATCGTGGAGCCCATTTTGTTTGCCACATCCAGAAGGGACCCGAGGATAATAATGGACACTGGAGCTTTCATCCTTTCCTTCAGTGGCAACATTGTAACTGAGATGGCTAAGGTCACAGTTTGTGGGTGTGGTGTCAGGCCTTGTATTCCTCCTCTGGTACAATGTCTTACGTGCCAAAGGTATGGTAGGGCGTGTGAATGTGCGTCCCATGAGGGCAACCATTGTGACCAACCCCCTGAGTGTGTCAACTGCACAGAACTGCACCCTCCTCATTCAGCATAATGGTTAGTGTTTGAGAGGGAGAGGAAAATTTGAGAATATAAAACATTGATCACTTGTCTTACCAAAATGCAAGGAAAAAGTTTCAAAGACTTCATCTGACCAATATGACCTCCAGTTTTGTGACTGTGATGTCCAAACCCCACACAATGACAAGGTCTTGCATGATATCTCCTTGTGGTCATAGTCCAGTGACTGCCCACATTTTGGGGAGGGAATGTCAGTTACATTACCTACCCCTATGCTACTCTCTGATCAGAGGCTCTCCCTTTGAGTGCCACTACGCTGTGTCAGAGGTTACCTGGCAATGTAGCTGTTGCCCGGAGTCCCAGTACCCCAAAGTGGACAGGCACCTACTGCTTGACTGACATCTGTGAAGGTGACACCCTCACAAGCCAAGGAACAGCAGCTATTGATGATGATGATAACGATGTGTTAAGAGGACTAAACTATGTCGTCATCAGTCCCTCCTTATCACAAGAGAAACGTGTAAGAAGGTAAAACAAAGTGGGAAAAAAACAGGGACTTAACTGCTCAAACTATATAAGCAAGCCAAAGAGTTTGGAAGTGAGTACAGTAGTTGTAATATAATAGACAAAAGAAAATAGAGGTAACCCAGGCACCTACTTTTACAGTGTGATAGATAAAAGAAAATAGAGGTGACTGAGGCAGCTTCTTTTACAAGAGGACCTAAAGGCACAACAAGGTTAGAGGGGAAAAAGGTAACTAACAGTTGTCAGTGGGTACTCACTACAGGGAGGCACTCACCTACACAACTACCCATAACACTGGATGTGGAAGAGTATTATAGGTTAGAGTAAAATCCACTTAGGAACTGAAACACTTTAGTAGTGCCTGTCAAATGGCTCTGAGTACTATGCGACTTAACATCTGAGGTCATCAGTAGCCTAGTGCCTGTCACATCATCCACAAGCAGCTGAGGTAGTTAAATAGGCTAGCTGAGTGCATACCACGCATCAGCCAGTGGGACACACTCAACAAGAATGCACACTATTGTAAGTAGGCTACCACAGCTGCAGAGAGGAAGATCCTCCCAGTCCAGAAGGAACTCGTGTGGCCAGTGCATAGTCTATACAACACAATGGCATCTTTCTGGGAGCCCTGGGAAAATGCGTGAAACACCTCAGCTGACCCTTTAATCACCCTCCACTTTTTTTGGATCATAGCAGCCTGGCATTCCAATTCCCAGAGCTTCACAATATTGTGTTGAAGATGCAATCTTCAGGTCTGTGCCTGGTATCTGACATCAAGTTGAACTCCTGTAGTCCCATCTTCAACTAGACAGCTGACAAGTTCATTTCCTGGAATGCGTATGTGGCTCAGTGTCCAGATGAAGCTCAGTGTCATTCCAGAGCTGCAGAGATCAGCAAGCAGTGCCCGGATTTGGCAACCAAAGGAATTTTGAGGTAGCACAGAGTTCTTACTTTTAAGCAACTCATGGAATCACTATGGATGAGAATGTTTGTTGTGGCCTGGAATTTGATGTACCACAAAGCCTGAGAAATAGCAACCACCTCTTCAGTGAATACACTGCAGGCACTTGTCAGTGAGTGCTTCTCACGATTATTATTATTATTTCTATTTCTTTCCTTTCTCAGACGTTATGTTTGGTTGAAAATGGAAAGTGACGTGGACCTTGATCAAGAGTGACTTCCTTTTAACTGTACCGTATATGTTACATTGCATGTTGCTCCTTTGCTACAGCCTTTTTATTCTTCATATATAATTTTGTTCTGTGTGACATTAATTTCTGGGTAATGACTGAAGTTAATATTTTGTATATTGTTGGTAGCCATGTTATGGGGCAATATTTTGCTGGGTTTGCTGTGTCTGCCTGATCTTTAGGTTTCAGATAAGTTATTCCTTGTGTAAGTGTTTCAGGGACTATGTGTGGGTATGCAATGTAAATGTTAAATAATTTAGTTAGTTGTGAATGTGTTGAGGTGAGCTTCTTTAGCCAGAAATTTGCTTTTTTTTCCAATTGTGCTAGGAATTAGTTGCTTGGGGGACTTCCTGTTGCAAAATTATCACTTCAGGCATTTGTGGTATCATCTTGTATGTGTTTGTTTCTGCTTGTACCCACCATGCATGTCTGTTATGTTGTACTGGGTTTGACCATATGTTGCTCCAGAAGTGTTCCATATCTGTTGTGTTGGTGGATTGTCTATTTTAATGTGTGTGTTACCTTTTGTGTGATAAAATTTCTTTTGGTTTGTGTTGAATGTTTGTTTTCTTTCCCCTTCTATTTTCACCTTTTTGTCCAATGCTTGTAATTTCTGCTTCTTTTCATCTAATTGTTCTATCGCTTCTTGTTCTCAGATTTTACCTAATATTTTTTGTTTTTTGTGTGATATTTTATTTCCTACAAATTGTGTTAGCTGTCCAATGTCTTTTCTCAGTTTTTCTATTCTAATCTGTAGCCTGTGTTGCCATGCTGGTTTTGTGGATTTCTTCTGTGTGTTGGTTGGTTCTGGTCTCTGCCTAGTGTGTATATTTAGTGTAGTGAGTGTTCCTATATAAACCAGTAGTTGTGACTCTTCCATAGTTGTATTTTCATATATTTTGTTGTTTATGATTGTATTATTACATATTATTATTATTATTATTATTATTAGCATTATTATTATTATTATTATTGGTTTGTGGGGTGCTCAAATGCATGATTATCAGCACATGTACAAGTCTGCAGCCATTACACAGTCCAATCTTGCCACTTTCATATGAATGATAATGAAATGATGAGGACAACACGAACACTAAGTGCTTCTCATGTCCCCTCACACATGCAAAATTGTAACGGGTTCTGTGTTGTACTTTTGGGTCATCTGTGTAGATACATATTGAATTAAAATAATCATGAAAGACTGAAAGCAAAAAGTATTTGAGAAGGGTAGGATCAGCATCCTACTTGGGACCACAAAAGAGCTCAATCCAAATCACAGGACAGAGTACAGGTGAAGGAGGTGTAGAGAGGGAGCTCTAGGGACCCAGACTAACAGATGAATTTGGAAGTCCTTCATTTGAACATCAAGTCAAAACACAGCTGACGTTCTCAGTTTTGGGTGATGCAAAAAAAGACTGGGCTGGTACTTGCGGAACACAGTTGAACGACACAGTGGGTGAGAGGGGAGGGGGGGGGGGGGGGTTAGGGATCTGACAGGTTGTTACCGTGTGATTTGCCAGATGATGCTGTCGTCTAACCTACCACAGCAGTGGGACACCAGCTTCTCCTCAAAAGCTGTCAACAGGGCTTGTACAGAAGATCCCCTAAGCCAACTGCACACCTGTGTGCAGTACAGGTTCAAGCAAGCTCAGTACAGATGGTGCTGCTGTCCCATAGGCAGCACATCTGTAGTCCAAGTGAGATAAAAATCAGCACTTTGCAAAATCTCTGAAGAAATATGCAGTCTGTGCCCCACAAAGAGACAAAGAAAGCAGAGCATTCAGCTTCTTTATACAAGTTGCCTCGAGTCAGCAGACATGTGGCAGCCAAGTTAGCTTGTGGTAAAATAAAATACCTAAGAATTGGAAAGCTTCAATGACTTCAAGTAACTGATCACCAAGATAATTTTATGGGTGCAGGTGCACAGTAGAGAGTTGACAAAAATGAATAACTTGTGATTTTGCAGCAGAAAATTGATAGCTGTGAGTCAGGGCCCGGTCATGGGCTCTCCAGACAGACCCCTTAAGTTGTCTCTCAGTGGTGTGCAGTGATGTACGGGGACAGTACAGGCCAAGATTGTCCACATACATTGACACAGGGACTGTGGGGCCTACTGCATTTACGATACCATTGATGTGATAGCAAACAGCATTACACTAGGAACCTTTCCCTGAGGAATTCCAGTTTCTTGCACATATCAATTGCTGAGAGTCTAACCTATCCAGACCTGAAAAAATTGTAGGGATAGGAAATTCTGGATAAAAATCAGTAAACTACCCTGGAATCTGACTCATGCAGTGTAGATAGGATGTAATGTCACCAGATGGTATCGTATGCCTTCTGTGGGTCAAGAAACACAGCTATCTGATGATGGTGATGCACAAAAACATTGCACATTATGGATTTCAAATGAACCACATGATCTGTGGTGGACTTGAGAGGCCTGAAGCTACTTTGGAATCACAATATATGCCCTCTGGCTTCAAGGCACCTACAAATACAGTGATTGACCATTTGTTCAAATTGCTTACAAAGTGCATTTAACAGGGAGATTGGCCCATAGTTAGTCTTTTCCTGGAAATACGTTGGTACTTTCCTGTTTTCAGGACAGGAATAATACTATCTTTCCACCACTGAGATGGGAATGCTCCCTCCTGCCAAATGCAATTTAAAATCCTGAGGATACATTTCACGGTGTTGGCAAGATGATGATTGAGCATTTGCTTACGAATTTTATGAAGACCAAGGACCATATCTCAACACACTGGCAAAGTGCTGTGAACCTCCCATTCTCTAAAAGGGACACTGTATGATAGAGAGAGAGGTGCTTGGAAAGACAGCACGTGGCACTGAACAAGATGTTTCCACATCAGGCAATGAGGATTTTAATTACTGGAAGTGGACACTTCAGTGAAGTGTGCTGCAGTACTGTCAGCAAGTACCACTGGATGAGTGCATGTGTTACCACTCACAAAGACACCAGGAACTGCATCAGGTGGTGGATGGTTGCAGATACAGCTGAGTTTAATACGTACTTGGGACGATGGGACCTGGAATTTCATAGTTGAGATATGTTGATTCCTTTTGTTTATCACCTGAAGTCTTTCGAATTTTATTAAATTATCCATACAGCACTGGTGCTTGTGGTACTGAAGCACTGTGCAGCATTTTCTGGTAGCTGCTGTTATATCTTCAGACCACCATGGCACTGGTGGCCATCAGGAAGAACTTGAGAAGTAGAATATTGTTGCTGCTGCAGCACAAGTGATAGTATCCTGTACAAATTTGTCAATATCCGTCACATGACGGGCTGCAACAGTGGCCGCAGAAGAGATGGTCTGCCAATCAGCTTTGATTGACCAATGTCATGAATATTCTAGATATCTGTGGGTGGAGAGGGAGAGAACAACAGGAAAATGGTTGCAGTCACAAAGATCACCATGGATGCGTCACTGAATCAGGGGTAAGATAATCAGGCTGCAAAATGAGTTCAATAGCTGAAAGCTGGGCAACACTGAAATGCATTGCAGTGCCGGAGTGGAGTATGCAGACATCCAATTCTGAAAGGTGTTCTAGTGCCCAGTTTCCGTGAGACAATGACATTGCCCCAGAGAGGATTATGGGCATTAAAGTCCCCAATAAGAGGAAGGGGTCAGGGAACTGTGACACTAACTTGAACAGCTCATGATAATGAAACTTTCATTAAGGGGTTGACAGACATTACATATTGTCATTGAACAAAGAGGTTGACACTGACAGCTGTGGCCTCTAGTGCAGCAGTAAGTGGCACCCACTCACTGAAAATATTAGCGTGTGTGAGGGTACAGGCCCCATAGATGCTCTCTTGATATTAACACATTTTTTACAGTAGGGTTAGTAGTTTTACAGAGCAGGGAGGTGTGTTGCCTTGAAATGTGCTTCCTGGGGCTTGTCTCCAAAGAAGCCGTTAAATGATGGAGTTCTCTCAAATGGCAACATAGTCATTACAGTTCCATTGAATGAGTGTTTGTGTCAGGTCTGAGAAAGTGGTAAATGAAAGAGACAGATGTGATTACTTCACTAGCAGGTAGTAGTCCACCTGAAGGCATAATACATCATCAATGTCCATTGGCTCGACTGCTGCCGGGCTGGGGAGCGGAAAATTTCAAGGCTCAGAAAGTAGCTTATCTTTCCACTTATCCTTCTGAGACTGCTTTCTGTGAAGATTTCCCCATTTAATCTCCCAGAAGAAGAGGAGAATACTTTCATTTGGCCCATGACCTGTAGCTAACAACTACAAGGAAGGGTTTACTGTTTCCAACTAATATGTTCTCAGTAACATTGCCTATTTCCATGGAGCAAGTTGTAATGACTCAAGGCAAACATCTGGAGCCATGAAGCATAAGCAGTCAGATAATTCCAAAGAACCCCTAGTTTAAATGATTTTGTCAGAAGAATTGAATGCCACTGAAATTCTATAATTCTGCAAGTCAAAGCATGAAATGTCAGGAGTCTGAATGTGGTGAGGAAGCTAGAAAATCTTTGATGAATTTGTCGTTAATAGAATTGTAGCGCTGAGAAGGAATCATTGTTAATGCTCTGTTCCCAGAAGAGAATGTCATATAATGATGCACACAACAAACTTTATTAAGTCTAAAACACAACTTATTATAACAGGTACACTAGCCACAGAGAGGTGCACAATAACAGTTTGATAACATGTATATCAAGGTAAAAGTGACTAATTTAGAGCTGGCTGGGCCCATCTCTAAAAGCTGTCAGCTGGTGAGGAGAGTGTACATATGAAAACTTGTGTGTGCATCCACAAGTTGCAGCCTGTGATGGTCATCAAACTTCCAGCTGTGTCTGCCAGCTTGTGTGGTGCGCATTGTGCCTGCACACATAGATCTCAGGTGTGAATCTATGTGGGGCACTACAGTTAACAGTTCAGTAATGGATTTATTCTCATCAGAATCAGCAGCAAAAAAAGCCAACAATAATTGTTCCGACTTATCTGCCAACATAATGAGCAGAAGATGACGAGACTCTGAAAGTATATGAGGAAATATTAATGTAAAATGGGTAGAAATCCAATAACCATGAGTGATTGTAATGCTGCAGGACAAGTAACACAAGGCAGAGAATATGAGGTTGGCAAGAGGTGTGGCAAAGGAAAAAGTCAAATTCAGTTATTCTAGAAATTTTAGTAACACTGTTCAAAAGTCACAAGAGGTAGAGGTATAGTTACAAAAGTCCTAGAGATGTGAGAAGATTCTAGTTAGAATACATCATTTTGTGACATATTGCAAAATTTGCTATTGGACTGCAAGGTGTACCCAGGAGCAGATAGAGGAGATTGATATCACAGTTCTGTAATGATGAAGAATAGCCTGAACTTTATGGGAATTGCCCAGACCTATAGGTGATGAAGGAAGTTGAGTACTCAGAAGAATGTTGTGTGTTTGGAGTTCAAAGAGGCAGTAAACAGTGTGGTAATGAATACCACAATGGGCAAGTCAGTTGAAGAGGAACTGATTTACAGAAGTTGGACAGACAAATTTAAGTATACACGAGGTAACTGTGAAGAAACATGGTGTTAAAGAAGAAATGCTTGAATTGATTCATGATGTAAGGAAGTTCAAAAATGTGCAGTAAGAGACAGGAAGACATCAATATAAGTCACTTATGTGTGACATAAGTAGGAAAGCTGGGAAGCTGAAGTGAAACGTTTGGATAAAATATGTGAAGGAGTCAAAAATGAAATGGTTATTGCTACAACTGTTCAGCAAGTAAAACAGTCAAAGCAATCTTTGGTGACAATAAAACTAATGGAACAAGCATTAAGAGTGCAAAAGGATCTCCACTGTTAAACTCAGAGGAGTGAACTGACAGGTGGAAAGAGTAGATTAAGGCATCTATGTGTGGTAGGATTTGTCTGATGAGATGATTGGAGAAGAGTTAGAAAATATAGGTGATCAAATGTTAGAGTAAGGGTTCAACAAATTTTTGGGAGACCTGCAATCAAATAATACTGGAGGCACATGTAACATTCCCAATTGTATGTTTGGAATGCAGAATTGTATAGAAGTCAATTACATACTGTGGGGAAACCAGAGATGAAAATAATCAAAGTGTTTGAGATGTGGTTCTACAGAGGACTGTTGAACATTCAGTGGACAGATTTTATAAGGAATAAGGAGTTTCATCACAGAAACACAGATGAGAAGGAAGAAAATGGTAGGTCATGTGATAAGAGAGCAATGAATAACTTCCATCATACTAGAGGGAGCTATAGAGGGTAAAAACTTCAAGAGACGGCAGAGATTGGAATATGTACAGAAAATAACCGAATATGTTATACTCTGTGGAGAAGTAGTTGCAATAGGAGAAGAGTTCATGGTGGTCTACATCAAGCCACTCAGAAAACTGTTGAATGTCACCATTCCCTCTGAACTTTTATGAACCACGTACAATGAATTTTATGAGAGAAAACTTGGGTTGTAAAGCTTTGGATATTAAACCTAACACATTAATCAGTTGTCTAAAAGATAATCAAGGGAGAATACTATATGTTACTCTTAGGGCATTCTCTTTTACAATTAAGTCTTCATTATGGTATCTAATTCCCTCAGAATCACCAGCTTCAATAAAACTACATCCCGTTACACTTGTTTCACTTGTTTTTCACTTTATAATCTGCATAAAAGGCACTGTGCACTCTGTTCAACTAGTCTTCCAAATCCTTTGCTCTCTATGACAAATAAAATTCATTTGCAAACCTAAAGGGATTTTATTCTTCTCCTTGCTTGTTGTCCTCTTCCTACAATCTATAGCTGCATAAACCATTCTGTGTGAGTACATTGTTGTGGTCAAGGCCTTTGAGATGGGTGCATTAAACAAGATCGACTTCCATACCCTCCATGCATTCCTTGAAATGGTGTTGTATTCTAAAGCTACTCTGTGTGGACAGTATTTCAAATTATTTGTTTTTGTGTGTTACAAGTATCCATTATGTCTTTCCCTCATAACTTTCTTTAATTAGCCTAGAATCTAACTGTGGAACATCCATATGAATGTCAGAGATCCTTTTTCTCGTCTTACAATTTGTACAATGTTTACAACTTGTAGATGGCTGTTGAAACCTTTTAGAATTCATGATATATGATATTACTGTGACATAGGTTTGTTTATAGGCTTAGCTGGATGTTATACTTAAGACGTGAGTAATGATTCATCACTTACACATATTTTAAAGTGCAGTACTGTAGCTTGTGGGGAACAGACCATACTTGCCTGTCTTGATTCTCCGTAACCAGGTCTGCAATCCCAGATTGATTATGTATGTGTACTTCTGTATCTACTTGACATCTACACTGAAATACATTTTGTACTCTACACCATGAGGGACTCAAATGAAGTATAAAAAAGTTCATTTTGTATGGAAGACACCTGAGGAATGAAATACTAACCAAACCAAATTATTTGAAAGAAAGGAACTTCTTGACCAGGTTAGTTATATTCTGAAGGTAGGCCGATCCTGTATCTGGACACAATAAAAAATATCATCTCTTTGCTGGCCTCTTAAATTGACCAGGCAGACCCATTGTCAGTTTCTCTCTTTCAAATGGGTGTGGTAGCCATGTCTCACACCAGCTGATGTTTAGTAATCACTGTGCCATCACTGAAGGCTAAACTTTAGATTATTATGAGCACCTGTTGCAACTAGTGGGTGATATGAATGTGTACGACATCTAAGAACCACAGTTGGAAAAGAAATTCTCTACAGTGCATGGTATTGTTGTGTAAGTCTCTTCCTTCTGCCTTACCATATCTGTTGATGTTTGGCAAATTCTGTTCTAGTTCTATATTATAATTATTGGCACCCTCTTTAGTATCTTGTCATATCTTGTTCTTCTGGGGTAGAATTCTGACAAAGCACTTCTACACAGCTATCTCACCAACAGTTTACCTCATGCTGTAATAGGTTTTCCTAGTAACAACTGAGACATCCAACACAATAAAATTAAAACAGTTAATATTAACATATTGTGTGATGCAATATGTTTTCTATCTCCAGTGGACTTAAAAGGTAAGAAATTTAAATACCCAAGGAAAGTCATGACCCAGCCTCACACCTTTACTTCTGCCAAAACACACACACACACACACACACACACACACACACACACACACACACACACACACACACACACACACACAGTTCACAGAGTTAATTTCATCTGTTTCTGATCACATTTTATCTATTTTATGTAAGTTTGCTCTTATACAGAATCTTTTCTGTGCAGGTGAGGGTGCTGCCACACACAGCACCAGGAGAAGAGGAGGATTTTCTGTACAGGTATCTTATAGATTATTAAAATATTGTTAAAATAATGCAAATTAATTTGGCCACAGTGTCTGTTGTTTCAAGCAGAAGGATATAATTAATCTGTCCAACCCTCAAAGCACTTTCTTTGGGTTTTAATTTCGGGGAGGTACTGTGATATTAGTATCTGTTTTATATCGTAAACCTGCAGGTAATATTTCCATTTTACACTGATAAAGTTTCATCAAATAACAGGAATAATTGCTTCTTGCTTGCCAACATGTGAAATGTAATTTTCAATAGTCTATCAGATTGACAGGGCAATAGAGGCACTTTTCAAGATACGTAATTCAATTTATATTTTGAAAATAGGACACATATTGAAACAACATGTTTAACATCTGCATGGCCCCAAGAAATGGGGCTGCATAAAGTCAATGGCAAGGATTTTCAGGATTTTCTTGGTAAATAGTTTGAAGCTTTCACATCATTGACAGAGTTGGCATCTCTAGCTAATACATTGTACTCTCCTTTGAAAGTAAGGAAAATATCAATAGTCAATGATTTTCCAAGCCCACTTAGCCACCTTAGGATCCCCAATACTCTGTGGGTGTAAAATATTAGGTTCTCCAGTTTGTCCTCTGGAATGCAATCACACCAGTTATCATACCATTCATAGCATGTGAAATGGCAGCAAAATGATACATTATTGTGAAGCATGTAGTATCTAACTAGTGCCTCAAGTCAGGTAAGGGTAAATTGTGTTCTGATTTATCTCCACCAGGCTTCCCCATCTCGGAGATTACACATCACTGCAGATGTTTAATGCACATGATAAATGATGTCTTGCCTCAGTAAGACATATTTCATACTTTATTCCTTAGATCCCAAGTCACTAGACATTCCTTCAGGCACACACAATAATACCTCAGCTACTATATTTCTCTCTCCATTTGTGTAAACTATTTCAAAATTGTATTCTTGAATTGAAATGATCATGCATGAAGTAATTTTTAATAAAGAATAAAGCCTAAAGGTTGATGATGACAATATACTATGATGTGATTACCAACCTAATAGTGAGGGAAGTTCCTAAAAGTGAACACAATTGCGAGAACTTGTAATTCAGTGGCTATGTAGGCCCATTAGCGAAGGGTATTGTACAGAGAGTTCATCTGCCATCAATATCTCTGAATTGGAAGGGACAAGCTCCCAAACTGGTGAATGAAGCATTAGTTGTTAAGCAAAAATCCTGAGACATATCTAGATAGCGCAACATTTGTGTATTGTTTAGTACATCTTTCAACTTACTGGAAGTAGATTGGCATACTTCTGACAGAATGGGTAGTATCTGTTTGTATAATAAGTTTAGTAATGGTACTGCATTTAATAATTAATCTGGAATGAAATGATTAGAGAAGTTTTGTAAATCTAAAGGTAGTAGTAGTAGTAGTAGTAGTAGTAGTTTTATTCATCCGTAGATCTCTTTTTACAAGGATATAGGACATGTCAAAGTATTTACAAGCTTAGATCAATTTACAATAAGCTAATTCGTATACACATATATTTACAGACTTCTAGTTAGAGACAATCATTAGATTTTACTCCTGGTATACAATAATTTATTTACAAATAACTCATTAAATAATGTAATGCCACACTATTCACACATATTTCACTATCAGTCACTGCACACACTATACATACATTGTTTCATAACACTTCACTCACTACACACACACACACACACACACACACACACACACACACATACACACACACACACACACACACACACACACACAGGTGATCCTTGGGCCATTTTCTGTACTGCAAGTTCCCATTTGCTATCCTGAAAAACTGAGTCAGCATCCCTTCATAATGAGTGAGATGTTGAGCTCAGAAAGAGGAAGAGGTGTTAGTATTGTGCTATGCATAGCTTGAGGGGAGAGTGTCTCTAGAAAGGAAAAAAGAAGAAAAATAATAAAGTGAAGGTGTTATGTGGAATATTGGATGTTTTATAATCATCATTATTATTATTATTTGTTTGTATAACATTTTTTTATCAAACCCCTACTCTGCTTTATCTAAGTAATCCTTCAATGTATAAAATGTATTGCATAACAGGTACTTTTTAGCTGCCTTCTTAAATAAGTGTATTTTTGAAATTTCTTTAATCTCTTTTGGTAATTTATTGTACAGTTTTATTCCTTGGTAGAAAATGCTGTTTTGAGTTTTATGTTTATTTTTTCTTGGTAAATGTAAGTTGAGTCTATCTCTTGTTGCATGGTCATGGACACAGCTGTTTGTGCAGTAATTGCCAATGTTACTTTTGATCTGTACAACTGACTGGTAAATGTGTTCATATGGAGCAGTTAAAATTCCCAGTGTTTTGAACAGATCTTTACAATGAGCTCGACTACTATTTCTGGTTATTATTCTTATGGCTCTTTTCTGGAGTTTGAAAATTGTGTTCATATTTTGTGGATTTGTTCCCCAAAAAAGAATGCCATAGCTAAGAATTGAGTGTACATATGAATAATATGTAACTAAAAGACACTGCATGTTACACACAGATGATAGAATTCTAAGGGCATAACATGCTGATGACATTCTGTTTGCAAGTACCTTTGTGTGTTCGCACCACTTCAGCCGAGAGTCAATATTTATTCCTAGAAATTTTGCATTTTTTACACAGTCTATAGAGGTGCCATCTACATTTAATTTAACATTGTCATTTTTCCTCTTCAAACTGAAGTTCATGGCATTAGTTTTCTTTATGTTTAATGTCAATTTGTTGCTTATTGACCAATCGTAAACTTCCTTGAGAGTTTCATTTGCTTTCTCGGTAAGGAGTTCTCTTGTTCTCTCAGTGACTATAATATTGCTGTCATCAGCGAAGAGAATTTTCTCACCATGAGTAACACTACTGGGAAAGTCATTGATGTATATCAGGAATAGTATTGGTCCTAATATGCTACCTTGTGGAACCCCTATATTAATATGTTTTGGTTCTGATAAGTATTTTACTAAATGTTTAGATCTATTTGAAGTATGTGTTATCTCTACTCTTTGTACCCTATCTGTTAGGTATGATCGAAACCAGTCATTAGCTACCCATCTTATTCCTAATGCTTCTAATTTATTTAATAGAATCTTGTGGTCGACTGTATCAAAAGCCTTAGAAAGATCCAAAAATATGCCTGTGACACACTCATCTTTATCAAGAGCATTAAGTACAACTTTTGTGAATTCTACTATGGCTGACTCCGTATTTTTGCCACTTCGAAAACCAAACTGTGATTCGCTTAAAAGATTGTATTTATTCAGATAATTCATTAATCTGTCTTTCATAATTGCTTCTATTATTTTTGAGAATGCTGACAGCAGGGAAATGGGCTGGTAATTTTCTATGTCTTCTGCATTACCTTTCTTAAGCAAAGGTACAACTCTTGCCTGTTTTAGCTGCTCTGGAAATGTCCCTGATGTGAAGGATTCATTTATTATATTTGTTAATGGGCCTTGTATAATCCCTATGCATTGTTTCAGTACACACATTGGTACATCATCTAAGCCTTCTGACTTTTTATTTTTTAGCTTTTGAACAGTTTTATTGACTTCATTCTCTGTGGTTGGAAGTAACATCATTGTATCTAGTGCAACAATTTTTGCAGGTGTTATATTTGTTTTGGGGAATTTTTGCTGTAACTTCTCTGCAATACTTGAAAAATGCTCGTTTACATAGTTTGCTAAGTGTTGTGGATCATTTATTACCTTATCCCCCTCCCTTAGCAGTATGTTATTCTGCGTTTGTTTGCCTCTCCCCGTTTCCTTTTTTATAACATCCCAGACTGCTTTGCTTTTATTCTCTGCATTATATATTATTTTGTCATTAGATGACTTTTTTGCAGCAATCAGCACCTTCCTATAAATCTTTTTGTATCTATGATAGAAATTTAAGAATTCTGGATCATTGTGAATCTTTTTCATAGAACTGAGGTGTTTAAGTGTTTGGGAGGACTTCTTAATACCTGCTGTTATCCATCTGTTTTTGTGAGATGTTGATACAGTCATGCATACTTTTGGAAATGCTGTTTCAAAGTTCAATTTAAACAATTTGGAGAATTTCATATTCACATTGGTTTCCTTATACACTTCATCCCAGCTTTGTTTTTCTAGTTCTTTTGAAAAATCTTTTACTTTGATTTCTGATAGATGTTGTTTATAGGCTTGTAGTTTAGGGAATGATTCGATGCCTGATTTTACTGTTGTTATTTGACAGAGATGGTCTGATAGTCCGCGATCTTTTACAAGTACATCACATCTTTCCCTGTCTATATTTGTGGCCACATGGTCAATTACTGATGCAGTCATTGTAGTAACCCTTGTTGCACTATTGACCAATAGGGACATGCCAAAACTTTGAAGGATATTTATGAAGGTGCTGCTGGATTCATTTATGATATTAGGGTTGATGTTTATGTCCCCACACAGAATTATGTTGACCTTTGTACTTGAGACTTTATCTAGAACTTCTGTTAATTTATTGAAAAAAGTGTCCACACTACCACTGGGAGATCTATACACACACAAAATGATTAATTTCTTGGTGATATCGAGCCCTGATAATTCAATAGCTGATATTTCAATGTGTTTGTCTTCACTTACTGTACTGAGGTCATGTCTAGATTTGAACTGTGTTCCTTTTCTGATATAAATGCATGATCCTCCACCCCTTGAAGTAGTTCTGCAGTAAGAGTTTGCCCTTTCATACAATGATAATACTACATGTTGGATTTCTGTGTCTCTACACCAGTGCTCAGTAATACAAACTACTGTGCAGTTCAAAGATTGGAGCTCAACTTCTAATGCTTGTATTTTATTTTTTATTGATTGCATGTTTTGATGGAGGATTGTTAAGTCTGTGAAATGCCCCATGTTACTCTTTCCGATGGTTTGTTTTTCTTTGTGACATCTGGTATGTGTGATTTCTGAAGTGTTATAATCTGTCTTGTGAGTGATTGTTTCAGTATTTTTTGAACTGCTAGAGATACTCTTTAGGTACTTTTCATTGTCTTTTCCTCTGGGGTACAGGAAAGCTATAAAGAGCTTGTAGTTTTGTTTTGTCAGTTAGGACATCCTGGGGCATAATAATGCGCCCAAGAAATTTAATCCCTCTTCCCCATATTTGATTTTTTTTTCAAATTGCCCATAACATCTTACTACTTAAATTAATTTCTCTACCATCTCCATGTGCTCTTCCAAATCTTATGTGGCAGCCAACAAATTGTCCATGAAATAAATAATTCTTTACTGTAATTCTGGGTCTAATACATAGTCTAGTGCTAGCATAAACATGCCACCACTCATTTCAGGAGTAAATGGTTTCATTATCAACTGGTAGCTATGATCTGCAAAAATAAAAACAGGTCGCTTTATAGGGGGTCCATATAGTAGTATCTGCCAGTATGACACGCCTAAATTAATTTAAATTAAGTACATGATCCCTTGGATCCACTGTATTTGTTGATATAAATTTTCTGTTTCGATTCTCACATAATTATTAATTTTTTAATTTTCCTCACTCCAATACCAACCGAATACTTCTCACTTCTTTAGCTACAGCTCACACAGGTTACAGCATTGGCTTTTTGATGGCTGAATTATATTCCAGTCTATCATAATAATCACCTGTATCTCTTTGGCTCCAGTTGCCTGTTTCAAATAAGGAATGGCCAGAAAGATAGACAGAATGGTTCATGAGATAGAATACCCAGAAGACATGTGCTTCTCCTTCAAATACTTTAGTTAATTTTTTAGTGAAATGAGCTTGAGCTGTTCTATGAAGTTTAGTCAAATACTGAGATTCTCATTACATAAGTTCAATTTGCTGTTCAATATCCAATTCAGTGAATGTTTTGGAATATTGGTGTAATAATCTGGTAGTATCTGTGTCCATGAACTCTGATTTGATCCATAGCAATAGTTTTCATGGGCTTGATTGATCTCAATGATACCAGGTTCTGCTTTACATTTTTTAACATAATTTATCATTTCCCTACGTGGAGATCTACATCTACATCTACATCTACATGGTTACTCTACAGTTCACACAAGTGCCTGGCAGAGGGATCATCAAACCATTTTCATACTACTTCTCTGTCTTTTCACTCTTGATAGGTGTGCGGGTAAAAAGGACACCTAAATGTTTCCATTTGTTCTCTGTTTTCTCTTATTTTATTATGATGATCATTTCTCTGTACATAGGTGGGTGTCGATAAAATATTTTTACATTTGGAAGAGAAAGTTGGTGACTGAAATTTCATAAACAGATCTCACCACAAGGAAAACTGTCTTTGTTTCAGTGACTGCCACCCCAACTTGCATATCATATCAGTGACACTCTCACCCCAATTGCATGATAACACGAAACGAGCTGCCCTTCTTTGCACTTTTTGGATGTCCTCCATCAATCCTACCTGGTAGGATTCCCATACCAGGCAGCATTATTCCAGCAGAGATGGACAAGTATAATGTAGGCTGTGTGTTTAGTGGGTTTGTTGCATCTTCTAAGTATTCTGCCAACTAAGTGCAGTCTTTGTTTCACTTTCCCCACAATATTATCTATGTGGTCTTTCCAATTTAAGTTGCTCATAATTTTAATTCCTAGGTATTAAATCGAATTTACAGCCCTTAGATTTGTGTGATTTATTGTATACCCAAAATTTATCGGATTTCTTCTAGTACGCATGTGGATGACGTCCCACTTTTCTTCGTTTACTGCTAATTATCACTTTTCGCACCATACAGAAATTCTCTCTAGATAATTTTGTAATTGGAATTGATCATCTGATGATTTTACTAGACAGTAAATTACAGATTCATCTGCAAACAATCTAAGGGAGCTGCTCAGATTATCACTTAGATCATTGATATAAATCAGGAACAGCAGAGAGCCTATGACACTACCTTACGGAACACCAGATATCACTTCTGTTCTGATTAATGATTTACTATCTATTACTACAAGTTGTGCCCACTCTGAGAGGAAATCACAAATCCAGTCACACAACTGAGACAGTACTCCAATGCAAGTAATTTGATTAATAGTCACTTGTGAGGAATGGTATCAAAAGCCTTCTGGAAAACTAGTAATATGAAATTGATCTGAGATCCCTTGTCAAGAGCACTCATTACTTCATGGGAATAAAGAGCTAGCTGTGTTGCACAAGAATGATATTGTCTGAATCTGTGTTGATTATGTATCAGTAAGTCATTCCCTTCAAGGTGATTCAAAATATTCAAGTACAGTATATACTCCAAAATCCTACTGCTGATTGAGGTCAGTGATATGGGTCTGTAATTCTATGGGTTACTCTTATTTCCTTTCTTGAATATTGATGTGACCTGTGCTACTTTCCAGTCTTCAGGAACAGACCTTTCGTCAGGAGAGTGGTTGTATATGATTGCTAAGAAAGGTGCTATTGTATCTGCATTCTCTGAAAGGAAACTGATTGGTATACCATCTGGACCAGAAGACTTGCCTTTCTTAAATGATTTGAGCTGTTTCACATCACCTAAGATATCTACTTTTATGTCACTTATGCTAACAACTGTTCTGGTTTCAAATTCTGGAAAATTTACTACTTCTTCTTTCATGAAGGAATTATGGGAAAATGTATTTAGTAACTCCACTTTAGTGGCACTATCATTGGTAACATTTCCATCACTATTGTGCATTGACAGTATTGACTGTTTTTTTGCCACTGGTATACTTTACATATGGCCAGAATCTCTTTGGGTTTTATACCATATTTTGAGACAATGTTTCATTGTAAAACCATTAAAGGCACATCTCATTGACATCTGCATTAAATTTCAAGCTTCTGTGGAACTTAGCCAGTCTTGAGGATTTTGAGTGCTTCTGAATTTGATATACTTTTTTTATTGCTTTTGCAACAGTGTTCTGACATGTTTTGTGTACCATGGTGGATCAGTCCCACCTCTTATTAACTTATGCAGTATCAATCAATCTATCTATTGCTGTTGATACTTTATCTTTGAAATTGAGCTATATCTGATCTACACTTACACAGTAAGCTTGGAAGGAATGGGGACACTCTCTTCGGAAGACATTAGTCAAATTTTTATCTGCTGTTTTAAATATATATATTTTGCATTTATTTTTAGTGGTTTTGATTGATATGGTTTTGAGCCTCACTACAATGACCTTGTTTTCACTAATTCCTGTATCCGCCATGACACGCTCAATTAGATCAGGATTATTTGTGGCTAAGATGTAGTGTGTGATTTTGCAACATTTTAAAATAAGTGTGAGCTCATGAACTAACTGTTCAGAGTAATTCACAGAGAAAGCATTTAGTACAACTTCAGAAGATGTTTTCTGTCTACCACCAACTTTGAAAATATATTTTTGCCAACAAATCAGGGGTAGATATTCACCAATTATAATTATATGAATGGTGTACTTTTTTGTAATGAGATTCAAGTTTTCTTTGAACTGTTATGATATTATATCATCTGAGTTGGGGGGTCAGTGGAAGGAGCCAATTATTATTTTGGTACAGCTGTTGAGTATTATCTCTACCCATTGTAGTTTGCAGGAACTATCTATTTCAACTTCACTACAAGATAAACTACTATGAACAGACATAAACACACCACTACCTACTTTATTAAATATATCCTTTCTGAACATGGTTTGTGCCTTGGTAAAAATTTTGGCAGAATTTATCTCCAGCTTTAGCCACCTTTCTGTTCCTATAATTATTTCAGCTTCAGTGCTTTCTGTCAGCCCTTGAAACTCTGGCACTTTTCCAACACAGCTATGACAATTTACAACTACAATACTGACTGTTGCTTGGTCGATTCTCATTGTTTCTTTGCCCTGTACCCTTTGAGACTGTAGCCCTTTTTTTATCTTTCCCAAGACTGTCTAAACCTAAAAAATCACCCAGACCATGGCATACAGCACCTGATACACATGTAGCCACCTCCTGTGTGTAGTGGATACCTGACCTACTTAGTAGAACCCAAAACCCAACCACCCTATGGTGCAAGTTGAGGAATCTGCAGCTCACACTGTCGTAGAACCATCTGAGCCTTTACTCGGCTCTGTACTAAAGGTCCACGATCAGTCCTGTCAACAATATTGCAGATGGGGAGCTCTGCCTTCATCTTGCTAGCAAGACTGACAGTCTTCACCAACTGAGATAGCTGCTAGCAACTGGAGAGAATGTCTTCCAATCCATAGCAACACATGTCATTAGTGCCGACATGAGCCACCACCTGCAGTTGGCTGCACTCTGTACCCTTCATGGCATCTGGAAGGACCCTTTCCAAATCTTGGGTGACTCCCCCCAGTACGTACATGGAGGGCACATACGATAGCCTTCCTCTCACATAAGAAATGAATGCCTATCCGACAGTCCATGATTAATGCCTTGACTATGTGCAACATTTCCATCATTGCTATATCACTACCACTACTAAAACACAGGTCTGTCAGTTAATTATCTGAGATTGTGCACTGTGCCTATCACTACTATGATCCTACAACAATTGATCAGCAAATTGGGCATGACATGATTTTTTAAACAAGCCATGGGAAATAACATTTGGTGCGTCACCTATGTCTGTTGTTACGATAGTAGTTATGGCTCCCACTATAGAATGTGAACCTGCCTGCAACACAATTTGTGATGAACTGACAGTTTATGTTATCATTGGTCAGATAAAAAGCTACTCACCAATAGGTGGCAGGAAAACTCTCCAAAAAAAAAAGAAAAAGAAACATAAATCAAAAAAGGCTTTTACTTATGCATGACTTTGGAGCTAGTGGCTCCTCCTCATGGGAGAAGGGTTGATGGAGAAGGTAGAGGGGTGAAAGGAAAGGAACTGGAGAGGTTTAGGAAAATGGGTTGAGTTCAGAAAAGATGCCCAAAACCCTCGGTCTGAGGAGACTTAATGGACAGGATGAGAAGGAAAGGTGGATTGCTGGGAAATGCACTGGAAGAAATCTAAACCTGGGAGCATCAAGGTGGAGGACATGGTAGTATGCAAGACACAGTTTTCTATTAAAACACCATGCATCATTTAATAAGAGTGATGAGCTGAATTCATTGTATATAACAGAGATGGGAGGGGACAGCAAAAAGTAGGCAGGTCAGAGAGTGAAAATTGTAGGAAAGTAAAATGGAATGAGGAAAGGACTAGTTACTGTGAAGAAATGCTAAAATGAAAAGTATTTATGTAAATTAAGGCCAGATGCATGGCAAGGATCAAGAACATTTTGTAGCTCTAGTCCCCACCTGCCGAGTGCTGAGAAACTGGTGTCTGGGGGAACAATTGCAATGGCACAGGTGTGCACTGAGGTCACAACCGTCATGTTTTAGAGCACGATCGGCAACAGGGTATTGTGTGTTACTGTTATACACTTCCTGCATATGCCCATTCATCCTGCCAACTTGGTGCTATTCATGCTGATGCAAAAGGTAAAATATTGTTTACGTAACAGCCGATATGACATGTGGTGCTTCACAGGGGGATCTCCCTTTGATGGTATATGTTTTGCCACTTACAGAGCTGGTATAAGTGGTGGCAGGAGCATGCATAGGGAAAGTCTAGCACCAGGGACTGTCACAGTGCTAGGAGCCACAGGGTAGGGAGATGGGTGCAGATGGAGCATAGAGTCTTACAAGAATATTGCAGAAATTGAGAGGACAAGGAAAAGCTATTCTAGGTATGGTGGCCACTATGTTAGACAGGATGGATCTGACATCAGGGCATGGTTTTAGGAAATCATGGCCTTGTTGAAGTAGCTGATTACTACATTCCAGACCAGGATAATACTGGGTGACAAGTGATGTGCTCAAAAGTTGTTTTTTTTTGGAGCAATTATCAGTACCAGGATTGGATGTGATAGCCTGGGAAACCAGCTTTTGAACTAGGCTGGTAGGGTAATTACATCCAGTGAAAGCTGAGGTGAGGATGGTGGTGTAAAGTGTCTGCATCCAAACAAATATGTTTGCCCTGAATGTCAAGGCTGTATGGAATGGAACGTTTGACCTGGAGAGGATGGCAACTGTCAACATGTAAGTACTGTTGTTTGTTAGTGAATTTAATATGGACTGACACCTGTAGCTGGCCTTCAGTGAAGATCAGATGAACATCAAGGAAAGTGGCATGGAATTCAGAATAGTACCATGTGAAATGTAATTGGGAGAAGGTATTTAGAGACACCAGGAATTTGAGCAGGTCAGCCTCAACATGAGTCCATATGGTAAAGATGTCATCAATGTATCTAAATCAAAGTAGGGACTGGATTCTTATGGATTACAGGAAAGGCCCATACAAGCAGATCATGATAACTTTGGCATATGAGGAGGTATCCTGGTTTTCTATGACCGTACATGTGGTCTGATAGTACATCACCCATCACAAAGGTTAAGTAGTTGCTGGTAAGTATGAAATTAAGGTAAGCAGGAAGAATATCATAGGTTTTGAATCAGGTGGACACTGACTGAGAAAATGTCCAGGAGCAGGAAGACCATGCTCATGGGGATTTTGGTCCAGAGGGAGGTGGCGTCAACAGTGACAAGCAAGATGTATGATGGGCGTGGGATTGGTATGGATTTCAGATGAACTAGGAAATTGTTGTTATTTTAATATAGAAGGGAAGTCTTTGTACTATGGGTTGCAGCTACTGGTCCATTAATGCAGATATACATTCAGTGGATGCTTTGAAGCCAGTAACTACAGGATGGTCATGACAAATGGTTTTGTGGATTTAAGGAAGAAGGTAAAATGTAGGGGGGGGGGGGGGGGGGGTTTGGGTGGTGCAAGAAGTTTTATGGATTGCAGTATTCGTCTTTGTGAGGGGTGTGAGGTTTTAAGGAGGGACTGTGGATCAGTTTGAATAACAGGAATAGAATCATGATAGCAGATGCTGTGTGTAAAGGGTGCAGACAACTGGCACAAACCTTCACTAACATGCTT
Organism: Schistocerca gregaria; assembly: GCF_023897955.1. NCBI lineage: Eukaryota > Metazoa > Arthropoda > Insecta > Orthoptera > Acrididae > Schistocerca > Schistocerca gregaria. The sequence goes on along the minus strand of NW_026062139.1, from coordinate 174,213 downwards.
CTGTCAGTCAAGCACCACAGTGGTAGATGGTTCATCTGCTAGGGGGATAATGGTGGAGTCATTTGCCTTTGGAGAACATAGCCTGCAGTTCTGCAGCAGACAGGCTAGGGTCATGTTGTAGAAAACTGAGGAAGGATGAACCTTCTGCCAGGCACTTGAATGTGATTTGCAGAGTAGCCATGTAGATGTAGATGTAGATCGTGAAACAATAATGGATGTGAGGAATTCTTGGAAGGCTAGTGAGGGATGAGGTAAGGGATGATTTTGAGGTAGTGGTTGTGGACCATGTTTGGTTCTTGATCAGAACTGTTTATGACAGGGCTCAATGTCAGGCACACTTTTGAAAAGATTTTGGGGTTGGGTTGACAAGTGATATTTCCAGTTGACATAGTGTGTGAAGGAAAGTGGTATCTTCACCATAGCAGCATGATGAAATGCAGGCTTAGATCTGAAAGTGAGACCTTTAAATAATACACATAATTCAGGAGGGGAGAGTGCTATAGGTGAGAGGCTAAGATTTCTGTACTGATTTGGCTAATTCTTGTGATTGAGTTATTATTGATTGAGGAAGCAGTGGCAAAGGCTGTGGTATGTTAACGAGGTTGGCCAAGCTCAGTTTGTAGGATAGTAGTGGTGGCTGATGGTGTCACTGTTTAGGGAGTTGCAGAGGAACAGGAAAGGAAGCATCACTGTTGTAGTTTAGGAGGAGGAAGGAAAGATTTTTGTGGTGATGTCTATCATGTTGTTGCAGTTTGAAGTCAGCTTGGCAGATAATACTGTAAAAGGAAACATGAGGGGCACATAACAACAGGACTTCATAGAAGGAGAAAGCCTGGTGGAGTGGAAATTGGCAGATGAGTCATGTAGATCACAAATAAGCAAGGTAACAGCAAGAGATTGCTATATTTGAAACTGTAAAAGAGCCCAGTGTAATGCAGGATTACATCCAGAAACAGAGTTTCAATGTTAAGCCTGTTGGAGTAACTCAGAGTCAAGCAGGTTTTGAGAAACAGTATATGGGACGTTAGCTCTGATACTGCATTATGAAAAGAGTGGATGTAACATGCAATTCATCATGGCCAGGGACGACAGTATGCAGTATTAGAAATGGTGGGAGTTAAAAAAAAATGAGAAGCAGAGGGTGAAAAAGATTGACAAATGGAAGAAAAGTAAGGAAATGTTTTTTTTTTTTTTTAAATCAGAAAAATTCATACAAAAATCATGAGAACAGACAATAGTTAACAAGAGATAAGGAGTGAATGAGAATTTCTTGCCAGAAAAGTGGTCTATATGAAGTATGAGAATGGACAGCTCCTTCCTATGGCAACCTTTTCATGGGCCACTTGGAGGGGGATTTCCTGAAATTCACAAGCTTCCAGCCCTTGATTTGGTTTAGGTACATTGATGACATCTTTGCCTTATGGACTCATGGTGAGGCTGACACATTAAAATTCCTGCCATCTCCAAAGACGTTCTCCCAATTAAATGTCACATGGTCCTTTTCTGAATCCCATGCCACTTTCCTTGATGGTCATTTCACCCTCACTGAAGGCTATCTACACACTTCTGTTCACATTACCCCTACTGACAAATGACAGCACTTACATTTTGATGGTTGTCATCCTTCCAGTGTCAAACGTTCCTTCCCATACAACGTTGGTATTCGAGGCAAACATATTTGTTCAGATACAAATTATTTACAACATCACTCCACCATTCTCACATCAACCTAGACTGGTTGCAATTACCCCACCAGCCTAGATGAAAAGCAGGTTTCCCAAGCCATCACATCCAATCCTGGTACAGCTGATCACTGCAAAAGAACAGCTTCAGAACATATCACATGTTACTCAGTGTTATCCTGGTCTAGATGTAGTAATCAGGTACTTCAACAAGGTGATGACATCCTAAAATCATGCCCTGAAATGAGATACATTCTGTCTGAGATTTTGCCCGGCACACCTAGAACAGCTTTTTGTCACTCTTCCAATTTCATCATGTGGCACTGATGGCAGGGGGGACCCCATCTGGGAAAGTTCAGCCACTGAGTTGCACGTCTTACTTCATGTGATGCAACATTGGGCAACTTTTGTGTCAATGATGATGAAATGATGATGATAACAACACAACAACAGTCCACAAGCAGAGAAAATCTCCAACCCTTCATGATAGGTGAACATGTTACCACTAAGCTAAGCAGACAGACAGCTCCACAATATTCTTATCAGACCCGATACTCCTTCTGTCCCCATCTTCGTACCCCATGGCTCCTACACCTGTGACTGTCCCTCTGTCCCTGCTGCAAGTTGCCCTATGTACCCTCTTACCAATGCCTATACCAGCCCTGTAATTGGCAAAATGAATACTATCAACGGGAGGGCAACCTGTGAAACAACATGTGTCATATATCAGCTGTTACACAAACACTGCTGGGCCTTTTACATCAGCATGGACTACCACCAGTTAGTCAGTTAGGTTGAATGGGCAAATGCAGAGGGTATATACTGTCAATAGACAATACCCTGCTGCTGAATATGCTCTACAATATTACAGTTGGGATGTCAATTCCTGTTTCCCTACAGGTGTCATCTGGATTCTTCCCAGATACCAGCTTCTAAAATCTCCACAGCTCTCAGGTTTTCAAATTTCATCCAGTACTGTCCCCAATAATTAATCTTTCCTTGATATCCTATCTACTAAGTCTCACCTGACCTGATGTTCTGGGTGACTTCTCCGAACCCTATGTCTGTTTCTTAAACCTCTCCAGTTTCTTTCCCTTCACCTTCCTCCCTCCTTCTTTAACCGATCTGCCAGAAGATGGAGCCACTGGCACCAAAAGGTTACAGAAGTAAGACCTTCTTTATATTTTTGTTGTCCTGCTGCCACTTTGTGAGTAGACTTTTTTATCTATTCATTTACATTATATTGTCAAAATTGATTATTTTCTGTGTTACAGTTTGTGTTGTCAGCTATGAATTGTTCCCAAGATCACTACACTTGTCACATCATATTTAGTTAATCTTGTCATGCCTCTCCCCTTGCCATTCTTTGACTGAATATTTTGCCCAAGCAGAGTCAAATGCAGATTTCTGAATGTGGTACATACAGTTGTTCCACTCAGATGCTCATTATCAACACTACTATTATTCATCCAATTATGGTCTGCAGCTTAGTTAACTGGCTGATATTGCCACTGTGGAGCACAGTTCCTGTTCAGCTGCCAAGACTCTGTTCATGTGTGTGGCTTACTGTGTGATAGTCTTTTTGTCGTGCCTACCTGCAACTTAGTATCTCTGTCATATGGCAAGCAAAACCATCAGTTTCATAATATTCTTACAATTACTGTTTGCACATGCAAGATGAAATCTGTAATTTTGCTTCTTGTGTTTCTGTGATTGAAGTGGTTATTGTGGTTCCTGTATTACCATTCCACTGACCATTATAATTTCATGTTTGCTTTCTGTCCCTTTTATTATTAATGTTATAAAAATTAGCAACATTGTTCCTTCCATTTTGATAAGTTTTTGTGTGTTAATTTATCATATCTATGAAATCTAATATCAATATGGAGTCTATAACAATCAATTATCTTATGTTAATTATTTTTTCCTTAGTACAAATGAGCAGTTCAATTTTTAAAGTTATTACAATATCTCACTGTAAAATCAGATTGACCCACTGTCAAATTTTATTCAAGTATTAATCAAAATATTTTCTTAAGTTTCCCTGAAGTTCTTACATGGGGTCAGGGTTAACGACTTCTTCTCTGTATGGCTACTGACCAGTATTTAGACATAAATACACATTCAAAATAATCACAGCTTGAGCAGTATTGAGCAACATTACTACTTAATATGCAGTCATCCACAAATCTGACTCAGCTCCTTGGAAGGCTTTTATCGACGTTATCAGATAAGAGCAGGGAATCGGTGATGCCTAATCAGCTTTTCTTGTAACTTCAGATTGGCAAAATAGGTCACTGCTGCAGGTGGTGATTATTTGGAGGTGTGGTAAATTAATGGTGTGTGAGGAAGCACTATCCCAGTTAGCCAGTAGAGTTCCTCAGGGAACTCAGCATCAGTCCCAAAAGTGAATGAATGATCATGAAGTGACAATGTTCATTTAGATTAAGTCTGTATACCAGACCGAGACTCAAACTTGGGACATTTGCCTTTTGTGGCCAAGTACTCTACCATCTGAGCTACCGGAGCACAACTCGCACTCGCAGCCCTACTTCTGCCAGTACCTTGTCTCCTACCTTCCAAACTTGCTTGTGAAAGACAAAGGTTCCAAGTCTGAGCCTTGTTCTGGCACACAGTTTTCATCTGCCAGGAAGTTTCAAATTGGCACACACACTACTGCAGAGTAAAAATTTCATTCTGGAATTGTTTATTTACACTATTATGAGTTTTAACATTATTAGCACCAAATAGAATGAGAAAGGCAGACTGACATTAAAAATTGGCATCCATTCAAGGATTTAAAGAAAATGACATTAAGTGTTTTATTCTAATGCCAATTCATTTTCTGTTGCATGCAATTCATGCAAGCACTTCTCCAATGGGAAATACAAAGGGTTGAAGCCAAGCAGTGGTGGAGCAGACAACTTCACACAGGCACAATTACACCTTTCGAGGTATGTTTTCTGTATCAAGCAATAGAGTGCCTCACACTACAATGTGGTGCAATTAAGTTTTCAAAGCTGCACACAGACAGTTTCAATAGTTTTAACTTTAGTTGCTGCCATAACAAAATAAAAAAATCAGCCATCCACTACATGACTGTGTTGTATACCAGACATCATGTGTCATTATTATTGCTTAATAATGTCCTCAGTAATGACAGTATTACTAGTAGCTTTATCAAAGAGACCCAACATTAGTGATTTTCCCTGTAGTCGTGTGCTAGTAAAACTCATTTGTAAATGGATAATTTAGAATCCAGATCAGATCAATTATTTGAGGAATCTTTGGATCTAGCATAACTTTGGCAACAGCTAGTCCAGCTCACAATATTTTAAATGCTTTATTGCAAAAGTCAGATGCTATCATGAATCATGAGAATGAACTTATGAGTCAGCAAATTGCTTTTTCAGCTGAGAGTACTGGAATTATGAACTGGCAAAGTACCATTGTGACTGATATTATGGTACTTTGGCTCATCAGGAAGCTATGCCACAAAGCAAAGTGAAATGATTCCATAACATATAGCTGAAGTCACTAAGATTGCGAAGAGACTGGATAATGTTACAAAACATTTAACTGAGGAAATTAACATACTAAAGCATACATACACATGTTTACTGGAATTTGTGCAGCAACATTGCACAGGATTAGGGGATGTTTGGAAAAATCAGAATGAATTGCTTAACACAGTTCAGTGTGTAAGTAGTGAAACAGAAAATATCACTATTGAACAAAAGTAGATCTACACAATAGAAGTATAGAAGAATTTAACACTTGGTCTGCAAACAAGGCAAAACTAAACTAAATTAGTTGACACAAAAGTACTAGAATAAGTAGGGAAAATCTCTGGAGAAATTCGCAACATAAAAATAATAATGGATACTTCAGTGGGAAGTGAATTACTGGTGGTTAATGGAAAAAGTAACCAACAGTGTTCATGTCAGTGAAACATAGACAATGGAAAACTTGGAGAAATGGAAAAGGATGTATCAGGTATTTAAGATATTACCAGAATGACATATCATTGTTTAGTCCTCAAAGGAAATTTCATGACGAACCAACACATGGAAAATTACCGTGTATGCATCCCAATTCATTAGCAAACATATTTTGAACAAAACATGTAACATGCTTCCACTCACAAGACTGGAAGAGTTGAGAAGCATCTGCTGGTTGTAGTTGGTTGGGATGCATGTGCAGATCCAGGTGTAGTATTTTTCTGCATGATCAGTGTGGTCTGCCAGTCTCTTGCAATAGGTTCTGGATTGATTTGTTAGGACCTTAAAGCATTTTCTGGTGAACTGAGCAATGTTTTCAGTTGTGTGGGAATGTTTTGGAATGTTTTTTGACTTGTTAAAAACAGGTCATGTATGATGCCATGTTCAGACTGAGCATTGCGTGACCCTCTTTGCTGGCACTTTGATACCATTAAACTTTTCAGGAAGCAACTGTCCATCCTTTTTTGTGACTTTGCTGTCACACAATTTTCCATAAAAAATATCCACTGCTCCACTATGAATACCATTATCCCCTTTTCAACACTCAACTCACACTGGCACAACCCGTGTCTTCATGATCTGGGCTCAGGTCCAAGACCCCCTATCTTTGTTCCTTCACAACCTCAACACCTTCTCTCCCATCCACTTTAGGTGGTCCTCCTCAGTCCAGTGTGCCACCTTCCCCTATGTTGACCCCCTCATCTCTGATGGCTTCAGCTCCACCTCTGTCCACATTAAAGCATTTTGAGGGCTGTCATCCCTTTCACACCAAAAAATCCTTCCTGTACACCCTGGCCATCCATGGACTGCATATCTGCAGTGACAAAACCTCCATTGTTCTGTATGCTGATTACCTATCATTGTGCCTTCAAATGAGGGGCACCCTCCATGAGATACTTCCCACCCCTCCAACGGTCATGTTCAATCACCCACCCAACTTCCACAACATCCTTGTCCGTCCCTATGCTGTCCCCAATCCCAAATGCATGCCACAAGGATCTTATTGTTGTTGAAGACCCGGGTGCAAAACCTGCACAATCCACCCACCCAGCACAGTCCTGTCACAGGTTTATGCTTTCCTCATCAAGTGCTGGGTCTCCTGTGAGAGCAGCTACATCATTTACCAGCTGTGTGGCAACCGTTGCACAGATTTTTATATTGGTAAGAGTACCAACCAGCTGTCCAGCAAGATGCCAAACTGTGGCTGAGACCAAAATAGAGCACCCAGTGGCACAACAAGCAGCTGAACATCACACCTGATGTCAATGGCTGGTTCACTACCCGAGCTATCTGGATCGTTCCCTCCATCACCAGCTTTCCTGAGCCATGCAGATGGGAATTATCCTTACAACACAGTCTGTGCTCCCATAATAATGCCAGCCTCAACAAATGGTAACATACCATACCAACATCCTCCACACAGTAGGTTTTCACCCCCTCTACCCATCATCTCCTCCCCATTCTCATCTCCCATCCTGTTTATTTGCAACCATCTTTCCCTGCTCTTCTCCTTATTTTGCTCCTTTTTTTTCACAATTTTCCTGACACTGCACCTGTTGGCAGTCTAGTCCATGCACACTCCAATAGACATGTTTCATCACTCTCCCCACCACCCCTTTCCCTTGCCCGCCCTCTCAGATTGATGGTTGCATCCCACATCATAGTTGCATTCCAGCCTGAGACTCTGAACTTGGCAGTCATATGTGCATGAGGCTTTCTTGCTTGTATGTGCTGTGAATATGTGTCTTACTGATAAAGGCTGTCATCACAAGCTTTATATAAGTGTCTTCTAATTGTGCCTGTCTGCAAATTGACATATCCTCTTCATGGTAAATAGCAATCTGTTTTCCTACATTGTTGATGATGTTACCAACTTCAGCTGTGGGAACATGGCACTATACTTAGTGAATATAATCACACCTGGCCAATTTATGGAATACAGATACACTGATACCGAGTTAAAATTCACTAGTGACACAGTGGTGAGACAAATAGAGTTAAGGACAATATCACTGAGCATTGAACCACTTCAATGCGAGATGCCTTTAATAGGTTCCACAATGAAACATTTTCTCGAAATTTGGTAGAAAGTCCAAAGAAATTCTGGTCGTATGTAAAGTACACAAGTGACAAGACGTAGTCAATACCTTCGCTGCGCAGTGCCGATGGTACTGTTACCGATGACTGTGCCGCTAGAGCGGAGTTATTGAATGCAGTTTTCCGAAATTCCTTCACCAAGGAAGATGAATGGAATATTCCAGAATTTTAAACAGGAACAGCTGCTAGCATGAGTTTCTTGGATGTAGATACCTTAGGGGTTGCGAAGCAACTCAAATCGCTTGATATGGGCAAGTCTTCAGGTCCAGATTGTATACCGATTAGGTTCCTTTCAGATTATGCTGATACCATAGTTCCCTACTTAGCACTCATATACAACTGCTCTCTCACCTATAGATCTGTACCTACAGATTGGAAAATTGCGCAGGGCACACCAGTGTTTAAGAAGGGTTGTAGGAGTAATCCATCTAACTGCAGACCTATACCATTGATGTCAGTTTGCAGTAGGCTTTTCGAGCATATACTGTATTAAAACATTATGAATCACCTCAAAGGAAATGATCTATTGATACGTAATCAGCAGGGTTTCAGGAAACGTCTCTCTTGTGCAACGCAGCTAGCTCCTTATTCGCATGTAGTAATGGCCGCTATCGACAGGGGATCTCAAGTTGATTCTGTATTTCTAGATTTCCAGGAAGCTTTTGACACCACTCCTCACAAGCGACTTCTAATCATGCTGTGGGCCTATGGGGTATCGTCTCAGTTGTGCGACTGTATTCGTGATTTACTGTTGGGAAGGTTGCAGTTTGTAGTAATAGATGGCAAATCATCGAGTAAAACTGAAGTGATATCAGGTGTTCCCCAGGGAAGTGTCCTGGGACCTCTGCTGTTCCTGATCTATATAAATGACCTGGGTGACAATCTGAGCTGTTCTCTTAGGTTGTTCACAGATGATGCTGTAATTTACTGTCTAGTAAGGTCATCAGAAGACCAGTATCAGTTGCAAAGTGATTTAGAAAAGATTCCTGTATGGTATGGTAGGTGGCAGTTGACGCTAAATAATGAAAAGTGTGAGGTGATCCACATGAATTCCAAAAGAAATCCATTGGAATTCGATTACTCGATAAATAGTACAATTCTCAAGGCTGTCAATTTAAAGAAAGTACCTGGATGTTAAAATTATGAACAACTTCAGTTGGAAAGACCACATAGATGATATTGTGGGGAAGGTGAGCCAAAGGTTGCATTTCGTTGGTGGGACACTTAGAAGATGCAACAAGTCCACAGAAAAGACAGCTTACACTACACTCGTTCGTCCTCTGTTACAATATTTCTGCACGGTGTGGGATCCTTACCAGGTGGGATTGACGGAGGACACTGAAAGGGTGCAAAAAATGGCAGCTTGTTTTGTATTATCATGTAATAGGCGAGAGAGTGTGGCAGATGTGATACGCGAATTGGGATGGAAGTCATTACAGCAAAGACATTTTTTGTCGCGGCAAGATATTTTTACGAATTTTCAGTCACAAAGTTTCTCTTCTGAATGTGAAAATATTTTGTTGAGCCCAACATATATAAGTAGGAATGATCATCAAAATAAAATACGAGAAATCAGAGCTCGAACAGAAAGGTTTAGGTGTTCATTTTTCCCACGCGCTGTGAGGGAGTGGAATGGTAGAGAGATAGTATGATTGTTGTTCGATGAACCCTCTGCCAAGCACTTAAATGTGAATTGCAGAGTAGTCATGGAGATGTAGTTTAGGCACTCTCTAAATCAGTGGTATTCAACCTGGGGTTAATTACTCCCAGTAGGATAAAATGAAATTTTCTGATGGCTAAAGATTAAGCAATTTAAATATTTCTATGTCGGTTATTTTCAAAAGATCATTAGCATCATCACAATGTTGTAAGACCCTAATATTTAACATATGATACCAATAATTACTCTATCTCAATTTTTGGCATTTATGCAGTGGAGGTTACAGGTTCCACACATAGTCCACCCACTACGTATATATCCTGTGCTTTGTTCATTACATGGCTTATGAAAAAAGTGAAGACATATTCATAACAAAGGCTAAATATCTGAAGAAATCTTCTTATTCTTCTTCTTCTTCTTCAAGTTTTAGGTAGTACCTACAGTAGCCCATAAATTGCTTCATTACTCACTTCAGAACAAATAAATGAATTACTTTGCAGCACAACACAGCTAAACAGCAGTAACATAAGCTGTACTATAATGCTGTAAACATTGTTGTTATTATTATTATCATTATTTAAGTAGTTAGACAAAAAGCATTAACAGCCTGAAGTCATCCAGCATCTGTCAGGTCAGAAGCAAGGGGCACAGCAATCAAGTGGTTTACAAACAGCCAGTATAGTGCACACATCTGAATTTGTTTGATTTTAAATGCAGTTGCAGTGCTCAGGTCAATCAAGTGCCACAATGGAGAGGAGTAATAAAGGATAAGTATGACTTGTAACAGTATCTACGCTCACTGTGGATAGTTGGTTTTCTTATCTGAGAAGGAATTGTGGAAATCACTTGTGATACACCATGAATTCGTATGTTATTCATCATTTTGAAAATAAGTGTTCCAGTGAAAGTCTTTCATTTTACAGTTTAGTAACGTGCTGTAGTTGGTGATAATGTGGGGTGGGGTGGGGGGTCAGCAGATGCCAGGGGCCATGGTAGCTAATGTCTGTTTGCACTCAGGGGTAATGGTCTAAGAAAGGTTAGGAACATCTATTCTAGATAGTCTATCTGCTATTGACAGTCACCACACAATACAAAAACTCTTATCATTTGCTAAGTTTGAAATGGGGATTGATGCAAAAAAGCCCTTACAAATGAGCCATTGTCACATTTGGATATTCTTCCTGTAGTCCATTTTTAGAAATTGAGGTCGAAGTTTTTTCAGAGTTTGGTATTTTCATGGTTGGCTGTAAACTAAGAGTATATTATTTAAAACCTTGCAGTTCTGTTATTAATTCATCCTTATCAAGGGGGTTATTATTAATATCCACTAACTTCATTTCCTGAACATCGTCATCATCATTTAATGTCTGCAGCTGAGCCCCATGTAGAAGCCCAAACAAATTCTTTATGTTCTTTGATGCACAAAACCTGTCCCTATGTTCACTAAAGATCTGTCTATTATTTCTAGACTATGTTATGGAACGTTTTTCACGTATCCAATATGAGCTGTCGTCTTAACATTATTTATTGACTATCCTCTTCTATTTCAGTTCCCACAATTCCTTGAATTGAGGATCCAAAGTGAAATTTTCCAGCTATGGTCTTAGGTTCTTCGATTATATCTATTAAAATTTTGGTTTTCTGAAACACCTCAATAAATTTGTGACATGCTTGTCAGATGGGTCAGTGTTGGCAATTTATTTTTGTTATCTTTTGTTTGCAGTATCAGTTCTTGCTAGGTGCTTGAACCAAGAACAAGGAGATGTAATAAATTCAAAAGTAATGACATTTTTCAGAAGCTTTGTAGCTTCTGTTTTCATCTCAGTGATAGATGATGTACAAGATAAAAGCTAATTTAAAGCCCTGAGTACCTTATAAAGATGATTTTACACAACTGTTGCAGATTCTCTCTTTGTTGGCCATCTATTAGAATTATGGTAAATTCAGAGATAAATGGCACATACTTCAGCATAATTTTCCATCTGTTACTAGGTGATACAAAGAATAAATAAAGATGTTTTCTATCCTAAATAACTTTCTATGCACTTGCAGTGTTTTCTTCAGTCAAATTTAATGAATGTGCAGTGCATGACATGTAGTATGCTAACATATTTTCTTGCAAACACAATTGAATATCTCTACATTTTCCAGCCATTTTAGTACCATTGTTGTAAGATTGGCCTCAACAATTTTAAACATCCAACCCATCACTTTTGATTTTCTGCAGTATTACCTCGAAAAGCACCTGGCCCATCTTATCTCCTATTGTTAAAATGTCAGTGAAGTTTTTACAGAAATCTGTACCACTCTAATTAAATTTTACATATTTGATAATTTGTGACATCTGCTCAAAACGTCAGGAGTATAACAAAAGATAATAAAAATTATCTTGTTATTTTAACATCACTCACTATTTGATCCCTTTTTTGGCTCCATTTATTACCAAAATTTCATCTTTGATGACCTTTTTCATGACATCTTGCATGCACCATCAGTGTGAGGTAGTGGCAAGACAATTGAGTCAATGGTGTTTAAGAAAGTCACTAATTTTGCCACACAAAAGTAAAGGCTTTCATTTAAACCTCTGAAAGGGCTGCTCTGCTTTGGCAAATGCAGAAGCACTTCAAGACTGACAGCTAAAACTGTTTTCCAATGCTTCCTCATCTCTGATATTTGTTGCTACAGCTCTTTCTCAATGCGAACTTTATTTCAAGATATCTCCAATGCTTACGAAGAGCAAAGCTATTTTTTGTGGCTCAATGCATTTCTGTGCTGTGTAACCTATTCATTTAACTTTTTCCACTGAGTGAGACCTTAGTTAACCACATGGGAAACAGATAAGTTACCTATAAATACTTTGCCTGATATGCAAAACAAAGCATTTTTTATTTATTTTTGGTCAACAAAGAATTTATACATTAAGAAGCTTTTTCTAAAATCAGTCTTCTGTTTCCTTCTGTCTCCTTGAGAATTGCTTATGTCTGCATCAGATCTGTCTTTGCTTCATAATTTTTCAACGGCATGGCATCTTTCTGCAGATGAAACCCCTCACTGGCCAGATACCTGGATCCTTAAAATCAAGTAGTTCTTTGTGTTGACCTGCGGAGGTATCGTGAACAAAAGTACTGGTTGTACCCATATTTGAAATTCCCAACATTTCCTCTGCTGCAGTAAAGACACCAAACCATTCTTCTCCTCAGAAGAATTAGAAAGTACTACATCATCATCTATAGGTACATGTTTGTACATACTCCATGTGTAGCTCTGCATTCGTCTCGAATAAAAACACAACCAAAGTTCATCTTACATTCAATAAACCATACACCCAAAGGCATGATATATTAGTGTCTCCCTTCATACCTGTACATTTTTTAACCTGCTGCTAAAAGTAGCCAAATGCTTTCTCTGCTTAAAGTAGCTGAGCGTTCCTGATTGCAGCTGAATTTGGGTGCAAATTTCTCGGTGAATAGATAATTTCAAGTATGCCTTTAAGCTGTCATTGTAGAAAGGTTGCCAGTTTGTTGAAGCAAGACCTCAAGTACTTGACTAATAATTTACTCATCTCACATATTTCTTCTCTACTAAGTTGACATTAACAAAGATTATTTCTCTGCATTTTCTCTTTCTTCTTCTGCTTCCTTCCTGAATTGAATTTTTTTATCATCCCAAATATTGCATGTAAATAATGGGCTGTTATTTGACATTGGTTTATGATTGTATCACTTTACTGCAGCCAATTTATGCCTTACAGAATATATTTATAGATTGTCTTAACATTACGTTGTTACAGTAATATTATAAGTGAGCCAACCCATTTCAGTTAGATTATTTTATTTTCCCCAGCCTCATTGAAAAATCATGAGGCTACACCCTCTTCTTCCAAGAACATTGGCAGATGTGGCTAATTTTGTATTTCTAACCAATCTCGCTCACTGTCCATAGAGATGATGAGGTGCTGTTGATGGTGACTGACAGTCCGTACCATTATCGTGCCTGTACAGAGGAAGAATGTTTAATCAGTATTTGGAAGTCACAAATGGAAATGAATTTGTGAATATTGTTCATAATATGAAATTGTAGAATAAATGACTGGTATTACAGTCAACTGAAACACAGATGTACTTGCCTTACCAATTGTACCATCACCTGGAGCAAAAGTTTTCTCTAGTGGTATCTTCTGTTTCTGATTCTGCATCTACAAATACAATATGTAAGATCTGATTCTTCCAGCTCACTATGTGCTATTTCTGCCTTTGTAGATGCCCTTAATGACTAAAAGTCATTATTATCTTTAATTTATATCAACTTCTGCTTTGTTTGGGTGCCAGCAAGTGTTGCACAACAGAAACAAGAAAAGGCACTCCCTCCATATTAACTGCCAACACACAAAATGGGTTAGAACACTGTTGCAGAAACAATGAAACAAACATTCCAAATTTAAACAGACGCAAAATCTCCAAGATTGGCGATCTTTTACAGAAGCTCAAATTTTAGTGCGGACTTCAAAGCGAGATGCTTATAACAGTTTTCATAACAAAACTTTGTCTCAAAACCTGGCAGAAAATCTGAAGAGATTCTGGTTGTATGTGAAGTATGTTAGTGGCAAGAAACAATCAATGCCTTCTCTGCATGATAGCAATGGAGATACTATCAAAGACAGTGCTGCCAAAGCACAGTTACTAAACACAGCCTTCTGAAATACATTCACAAAAGAAGATGAAGGAAATATTCCAGAATTCGAATCAAGAACAGCTGTCAACATGAGTAATGTTGTTGTTGTTGTTGTTGTTGTTGTTGAAGTTGTTGTGGTCTTCAGTCCTGAGACTGGTTTGATGCAGCTCTCCATGCCACTCTATCCTGTGCAAACTTCTTCATCTCCCAGTACCTACTGCAACCTACATCCTTCTGTATCTGTTTAGTGTATTCATCTCTTGGTCTCCCTCTACGATTTTTTCCCTTCACGCTGCCCTCCAATACTAAATTGAAGATCCCTTAATGCCTCAGAACATGTCCTACCGACCAATCCCTTCTTCTAGTCAAGTTGTGCCACAAACTTCTCTGCTCCCCAGTCCTATTCATGAGTAATGTAGAAGTAAATATCCCAAGAGTAGTGAAGCAACTTAAATCACTTAATAAAAGCAAGTTTTCTGGTCAAGACTGTATACCAATTAGGTTCCTTTTGGAGTATACTCATGCATTAGCTCCATACTTAACAATCATATACAACTGTTTGCTTGATAAAAGATCTGTACCCAAAGTCTGGAAAGTTGCACATGTCACATCAATATTCAAGAAAGGTAATATGAATAATCCACTTAATTACAGTCCAATATCGTTAATGTTGATATGCAGCAGGATTTAAGAACATATATATTGTGTTTGAACATTATGAATTACCTTGAAGAAAATGGTCTGTTGACACACAATCAACATGGGTTTCGAAAACATCATTCCTTTGAAACACAACTAGCTCTTTATTCACATGAAGTGCTGAGTGATATTGACAAAGGATTTCACATTGATTCCATATTTCTGGATCTCCAGAAGGATTTTGACACTGTCACACACAAGCAGCTCATAGTGAAATTGCGTGCTTATGGAATATCATATCAGTTATGTGATTGGATTTGTGATTTCCTGTCAGAGAGGTCACAGTTGATAGTAACTGATGGAAAGTCATTGAGGAAAACAGAAGGGGTTTGTGGCAGTCCCCAAGGTAGTGTTATGGGACCTTTGCAGTTCCTTATCTATATAAGTGATTTAGGAGACAATCTTGCAGATGACGTTGTCATCTGTCGACTAATAAAGTCATCAGAAGATGAAAATAAACTGCAAAATGATTTAGAAAAGATATCAGATTGTGTAAAAAGTGGCAGTTGAACCTAAATAATGAAAAGTGTGAGGTCATCCACATGAGTGCTAACAGGAGCTCGTTAAACTTCAGTTACATGATAAATCAGTCTAATCAAAAAGTTGTAAATTCAACTAAATACCTAGATATTACAATTATGAACAACTTAAACTGGAAGGAACACATGGAAAAGGCTGTGCAGGAGACTAACCAAAGACTGCATTATATTGGCATGATACTTAGAAAATGTAACGTACCCATAAGTAAACTGCCTACACTATGCTTGTCCATCCTCTTTTAGAATACTGCTGAACAGAGTGGGGATCTTTACCAGATAGAACTGACAGAGTACATTGAAAAAGTTCAAAGAAAGGCAATACATTTTGTGTTATTGTGAAATATGGGAGAGAGTGTCACATAAATGATACAGGATTTGGGCTGAAAATCATTAAAAGAAAGACATTTTTCTTTATGACAGAATCTTCTCACGAAATTCCAATCACCAACTTTCTCCTCTGAATGTAAAAATATTTTGTTGACACTGACCTACATAGGGAGGAATGATCACCATGATAAAATAAGGAAAATCAGAGCTGGTAGAGAAAGATATAGGTGTTCATTCTTCCTGCATACTATAAGAGATTGGAATAGTAGTGAATTGCAAAGGTGGTTCGATGTACCCTCTGCCAGGCACTTGAATGTGATTTGAAGAGTACCCATGTAGATGTAGATGTAGATGTAGATGTACATGTACATGTACATGTACATGTAGACAAAACAATTTTGATGAAATATTAAGTGATTCTAAAAGTCAGATTTTCCCCATAGCAGGAACTTAGTGCTGCATGGTCTTTTGTATCAATAGGAACATGAAATCACAGAAAATCATGAATTTATTTTCCTACAAAATGAAACCTCAAGAGCATCAAGTATTTAGTCTGTATGTGCTGTCTGGGAAGAGCCTTTATCTACAGTGTTGTTACTTTATCAAAAAGTTAACATTATGTATTACATTGATGAACCACATGGTGAGTTTTTTCAAATTCGATATTGTGTATGGTGAACCTGAAGTGGTTTATGGAGGTGCCGTTTAGTTCTTGTGTTGTTCCTGAGAAAATTGAAGAAAGCATTTTTCACATTTTTTGCTGTCAGCGATGCATAACTAAAAATCTAACTGCAGCAAATTGTTTACATTTAAACAGTATCTTATCAAAGAGTTTATCTGGAAGTGCTATTTCCCCATTTTCAAAAATCTTCAATCACTCTAAAACATCAGTTTTGGATACTGGAACTGAGGAAAAGTTTCCAAGATGACTGTACACAGCAAATGGCTGAAATTCTTACAACATATTCCTAAGATCCCTATGCTGAGTAACCATATAAATTTCTTGTATGTATTTATCAGTTTCTGTGGTAAAGTAGTTCGAAGATACCACAATAGAAAATGTTAAATAGCCATATAATATCCTGTTTGAGTCAAAAATGTAATTTATGTGACATAGCATCAATAAATATGTTATTAAGTTTCTCCATTACATATCGTCAGGATTCTGGGAACTGAGTGCTGTGTTACTGAAGCACATGCAGAATCTCTCTGCATGTAAATTTCAGTATGAGGTGAAATTAGTTTTCAGCTATTTCAAACAATGGAAAATCCATGATGGACTAATGACAGTATTATGAAAAGGTTAGATTAATACTCACAATGTAGGGGAGATGTTGAGCTGCAGGTAGGCGTAACAAAAGAGTGTCAAACAAGTAAACTTTCAGGCAAGAAGCCCTTCATTGGAATGCTGATGAAGGCCTTTTTGCTGAGAACTTACTTGTTTGAGGCTTTCTTGTGTCTGTCTGCAACTCAGCATCTCCAGTATTTAAGTTATTTCGGTCTCAGATAAATAAACAATCAAAATTTTACTGTCCCATAAAGTTCCTTTCAAAAGACATATTCCTGCCTGTAGGAGGAAAATGAAGACAACAAGCTGTAGCACTTAAAACAGGCAATTGTGCTCCTTCTTCAAAGATGCTGACAGGAAGGTGGCATTGTAGCTGCCTCATTCTATGTTCCTCAACACCTTTAAAAAATTTCCAAAAAATTTGGTATACAAACACATTCATGCTTTTTTATGCTGAGAAGTAAGCAGACAGTGGCAATGGGAAAGAGATGGGAATGTAGTAAGTACTGGAATATAGCAGACAGTGGTTGTTGCACGAAAATAACATAGGAGACAAGGGCAGTGTTACAGAAAGAGAGGAACACAGTGTCAACGGAATACAGAACAGTGCACGCAAAAGAGTGAAGCAGATAGGGATAGTTGGAGAGGAATGAAGAAAATTGGGAAGTGGAAGTAGGTGAGAACCAATGATAATGCACACAGAGTCTGTGACAATTGCAAAAAAGAAGAGAGACAGTGTGTCAGTGAGAAGATACAGCAGCAGTAGGAAGGAGTGAAACAGATAGTAGCAGTAAGATAGAGCAAGCCAGAGACAGTGACAGCAAGAGGAAATAATAATACTGCTGCTACTACTAATAGTAGTAGTGAGTGAGTGAGAATGGGCAAAACAGAGTGAGGGGTATGAGTTACATATTAATGAGAAGAGAACAAATATATTTGTGTACCAAAAGTTTTGGGAAATTTTTAGGAAGGTGCTGGGTAAAGTAGGATGAGGCAGCTGGAATCAGATTTTTCAGTCAATTATTTAAAAAGGAGCATATACACTTATTTGTGTTTAGAGAGGAGCATTTTCCCAATGGTAGATGAAACACTCAAAAAAATATTACGTGTAACTGAACCAAGACATCAGATTCTTCCATTTTCTCCATATATAACACTTAAAATGCTGAGATGAAGTGGGAGATATGATACTGCGCGAAGAGTTTGACAGAGCACTGAAATACCTAAGTCGAAACAAGGCCCTGGGAGTAGGCAACATTCCATTAGAACTACTGACAGCCTTAGGAGAGCCAGTCCTGACAAAACTCTACCATCTGGTGAGCAGGTGAAGTACCCCCAGACTTCAAGATGAATATAATAATTCCAATCCCAAAGAAAGCAGGTGTTGACAGATGTGAAAATTACTGAACTATAAGTTCAATAACTCACAGCTGCAAAATACTAACGAGAATTCTTTACGGATGAATGGAAAAACTGATAGAAGCCGACCTCGGGGAAGATCAGTTCGGATTCCGTAGAAATATTGGAACACATGCAGCAATACTGACCCTATGACTTATCTTAGAAGCTAGATCAAGAAAAGGCAAACCTGTGTTTATAGCATTTCTAGACTTCGAAAAAGCTTTTGACAATGTTGGCTGGAATACAGGGAGTCGTTTCTGAAAGTATTTGTATGGAGTGTAGCTATGTATGGAAGTGAAACATGGATGATAAATAGTTTGGACAAGAAGAGAATAGAAGCTTTCGAAATGTGGTGCTACAGAAGAATGCTGAAGATTAGATGGGTAGATCACATTACTAATGGGGAGGTATTGAATGGAATTGGAGATAAGAGGAGTTTGTGGCACAGCTTGACTAGAAGTAGAGATTTGTTGGTAGGACATGTTCTTAGGCATCAAGGGATCACCAATTTAGTATTGGAGGGCAGTGAGGAGAGTAAAAATCATAGTGGGAGACCTAGACATTAATACACTAAGCAGATTCAGAAGGATGTAGGCTACAGTATGTACTGGGAGATGAAGAAGCTTGCACAGGATAGAGTAGCATGGAGAGCTGCATCAAACCAGTCTCAGGACTGTAGATCACAACAACAACAACAACAACAACAACAACACAACAAACCTTGAAAACAGCTTGTGTGTTATTATCAAAGAAATAGAAGACAAAAGTACTCTGTCTTCATCAGTGACCCATTATAAAGTTAGTCAGTTACACATTCCATGGACGATTTTGCATGATAGGTTGTAGTGATGTGGAGAAAGTCATTTTACATTGACATTCCAAGTTAATTTGTACATATAACTACTTTCTGATCACTTCCTAGTTTGTGTTTTTTCTTTATTATTTACAAAAAGAGAAAGTGTGTTCAGATTTGAGTTAGTAATTCCTGTTCACCATAGTATCCTTTGCATCACATACATGATGTAGGTATTGTCATAATAAGGTACAGCATACATACAGCACAATTCTAGATGTTAATATAAATAATATGAAATTAACATTTTACAATGTGTTTAAAAAATTTCATAATGGACTAATGGATTGGTATTAGATGTGCCCTATAACAGTTCTGACGTACAAGCAGTACACTTCAAGAAATAAGAATATACAAACAGTATTTAAAATTAACAATGAGAACAGCATGTATGAATGACAATGAGAAGAAAACAAGAGGTTATTAGTCATCAAGGAATTCAAAATACTCATCCATGATACTTCTATCAGACATACTTTTGAATATGAACAACAATGGTACTGTAAGTATTATTAACTGCATGAATAAGGGCTTGCAGTGTCTTTGTGGAGAGCTGCATTTAATAATTTTAATAACATTTTCCTGTCATTTCAAAGTATCTGAAAGTGAGGTTTTTTGACACCTCAGAACATTCTTCTATAAGATACAGTGGACTGGAAATAAGCAAAATACACTAACCTTGTACATTGTTTGCAACAAATTCCATAAATTATGCTTGGTGCAAAACAGCAACCACAGTGACTATAATCGATTGACAGGTGGAGTTTGCGTTTATGTTCTAAACTCAGTCTGTAGTGAACAGGGGCCATTCAAAACTCTCTTGAAGCTGTGGCTGTCAGAGTAAGGATGATGCAGGAAATAACTGTCTGCAATGTTTATCTTCATCTACATGGTGCAGTACCCCTGAATGTATTAGCTGCACTAATTGATAAACTGCCTAAACCTTTCCTTCTTCGGGAAGATTTTAATGCCCATAACCCCTTGTGGGGTGGTAAAATAGTTACTGGGCGAGGCAGAGTTGTCGAAACTTTACTGTGGCAAGTCGACCTCTGACTCTTAAATACTGGGGCCACCACATGTTTAAGTGTGGCTCATGGGAGTTACTAGGCCATTGACGTATCAATCTGCAGCCCAGAACATCTCCAATCTCTCCACTGAAGAGCACATGTCTGTGTGGTTGTGAGCACTTCCCCATCTTCCTGGCAGTGTCCCAGCATCAGGCACACAGATGCCTGCCCAGATGGGCTTTGAACAAGGCCAATTGGGTAACTTTCACGTTAGCTGTCACCGCTGAATCTCCCCCACGTTATAACATCGATGTGATGGTTGAGCAGATGACTAGCACAATTGTTTCTGTCACAGAAAACGGAATCCCTGGCTCTTTAGGGTGCCCAAGGTGTAAGGTAGTCCCTTGGTGTCGCCGCAAATCGTTCAAGCAATTGAGGGGTGTCTGCAAGCTTTACAGCCCGTAAGTGGCACCCTTCCCTGGAGCACATCATAGTCTTTAAATGGCTCCGTGCCAGTGTTCGCTACCTTATCGAACAACGGAAGGAGTGGCGTTGGGAGAGATAAGTCTCCACCATTGGAGGCCACATGTCTTCCCAAGTCTGGAAAAAGATCAAATGTCTCTTTGGATACCAAGCCTCAATGGCTGTCCCTGGTGTTACCATAAATGGCGAGTTATGTACCGACACAAACGCAATTGCCGGGCGCTTTGCCGGACGCTTTGCCGGGCGCTTTGCCGGGCGCTTTGCCGGGCGTTTTGCCGGGCGCTTTGCCGGGCGCTTTGCCGGGCGCTTTGCCGGGCGCTTTGCCGGGCGCTTTGCCGGGCGCTTTGCCGGGCGCTTTGCCGGGCGCTTTGCCGGGCGCTTTGCCGGGCGCTTTGCCGGGCGCTTTGCCGGGCGCTTTGCCGGGCGCTTTGCCGGGCGCTTTGCCGGGCGCTTTGCCGGGCGCTTTGCCGGGCGCTTTGCCGGGCACTTTGCCGGGCACTTTGCCGGGCACTTTGCCGGGCACTTTGCCGGGCACTTTGCCGGGCACTTTGCCGGGCACTTTGCCGGGCACTTTGCCGGGCACTTTGCCGGGCACTTTGCCGGGCACTTTGCCGGGCACTTTGCCGGGCACTTTGCCGGGCACTTTGCCGGGCACTGCATTGGATAATCACCCCCCAAGGTGTTGCACACTGGAATGATGGCTGAAAGGTAATGTACTCTAATGCACTTCATGCTGTGGTGAATCCTATAACGCCCCATTTACAAAGTGGAAGCTCTTCTGTGCTTGTGCACATTGCACCGACACAGCTCCTGGGCCTGACCGCATCCACAGCCAGGTGATTAAACATCTCTCATCTGACTACAACCGACATATTCTCATCATCTTCAACTGGCTATGGTGAGATTGTGTCTTTCCATGCAATGGCGGCGAAGCACCATCATTCCTGTGCTCAAATTCGGTAAAAACCCACTTGATGTTGATAGCTATCACCTCATCTGCCTCACCAATGTTCCTAAAAAGCAATGCCACAAGAGTGAGAATAAAACGGATGAAATGTGTTACACAAAACAGAAAGAAAGGAAAAGCCATAAGAATGAAGGGCATACTATGAACACTAAAAGGAGCAAAAGAGGACAAGAAAACAACAGAAGACAGTAAAAGATGAAAGCAGATTACAGTGGCTGGCAACCACGTGAATAGGAAGGGAAAGCCAGTGACTCTGCAACACATTAAAACCTCAACCCTAAAGCACTAGGCTGGAGGACACAGAGGGGTCAAAGGATACACTAAACCCTACTTAGAAGTATAAAACCCACTCTCACGGATAAAATGTAAAACTAAAGCTGCTGTGGAGTCATTGTGTCCAAAACCGAAGGCAGGTTGGTGGGAAAGTTGAAAGTCTGTCACAGAGTGCCTAAATGTGAGTAGTCCAGCAAGAGGTGGACAACTGTCATTTGGAACCCACAGTGACACTTAGGTGGCTTCTCGCAACAGAGTAGTTAACCTTGCATTAGCCTCATATAGTCAATGCAGAGCTGGCAGAGGATGACTGATTCCCTGGGAGAGGCCTGCCTGGAAGACTTCCACACATTCATAGCCTCCTTAATGATATGCAGTTTGTTGTGTGTGCTGTTATGCCAGTCCATCTCCCAAAGCCAGAAAACCCCATGGTGTGAGACACAATGTAGGTCAGCTTCAGAGAATGCCTATCTCCAGAATCAGTTTCCACATTGCCTGTTTGGGAGCCATTCCGTGGTTTTTCGGTTGACCCCAGGACACGTCATTATCCCTGGCCATGAACTTGCAGATAGGCAGATGTGAGGAAACGCAAATCACCAAAATGTAAGTAGTTACTCTTTTTTAAAAAAATTGTGAAGTTAACTGTTTAAGAATATAAAACGAACACAACTGTATCGTTATAAATCCCACTGATGATGGCTTAGAACAGGAGAAGGTGAAAAGTGTACGGGATAAATAAAGTAACTATCAGTAGTAAAAGGCAGCTTTATTTACAAAACAAAATTTTATATGCTTGCTGCAGAGGATGGCCACACAAACAGACTTGTTATTCAGGCCATGCCAGGCATTTCCACATGGCCCATACCAGAAATTCAGAAGATTCTTTTGAACGTCCATGAAACCATACAACACACATATTTCAACAACATATGCAAATGTAACAATCTGGTACCTAAATATTCAATGTAAAAATTAAAAACAGTTCACCCATGACCCAAAAAGCAATGCATTCTGCACAGAAAATATGGTTAAAATACGAGAAAAAATCCCTAGACTCTCAAAAACAAGAGTTAAATTACGAGTTGTATAAGACATATTTACAACTCGCAGACACCATAAATAATATGAAAGTTTTCTCACATCTGGTCAACAGGGTCGAAAAGCTTACAAAAACTGCTGCACAAAGAATAGAAACAGTTCATAGAAGAAAGATCAACCAACTCAAACTCCAGTTACAACATATTACCTTTACTCACACACACAAATTCTACCAAAGATCAGTGAACCTTACGGACACACAGTCAAACAGTAAAGAAAGACAGCTGTTGGCGAAAGGATTAAAATACAATGTAAATTCAGAAGTAGATGAAGATTGCTTAGGAAATCTAATTATAGAAGCAGGAAGTGTTTTGACAAGGGATGATAGGAAAGGAAATTAACTAGAGAACTAGTAAAAAAAGAAATCCAGAATATAATAACCAGCATAAAAATGCAACAACAAAAAATCAACAAAAACTCAGATCTGCAACACTAGGAAAAATTACGAGAAAACTACAAAAACAAAATGTCATCATTTTAAAATAATAATTCCAAACCAAAAGAAAGCAGATGTTGACAGATGTGGAAATTACCAAACAATCAGTTTAATAAGCCACAGCTGCAAAATACTAACATGAATTCTTTACAGATGAATGGAAAATCTAGTAGAAGCTGACCTCGGGGAAGATCAGTTTCGGTTCTGTAGAAATACTGGAACACGTGAGGCAATACTGAACTTACGACTTATCTTAGAAGAAAGATTAAGGAAAGGCAAACCTATGTTTCTAGCATTTGTAGACTTAGAAAAAGCTTTTGACAATGTTGACTGGATTACTCTCTTTCAAATTCTAAAGGTGGCAGGGGTAAAATACAGGGAGCCAAAGGCTAGTTACAATTTGTACAGAAACCAGATGGCAGTTATGAGTCGAGGGGCATGAAAGGGAAGCAGTGGTTGGGAAGGGAGTGAGACAGGGTTGTAGCCTCTCACTGATGTTAATCAATCTGTATATTGAGAAAGAAGTAAAGGAAACAAAAGAAAAATTCACAGTAGGTATTAAAATCCATGGAGAAGAAATAAAAACTTTTAGGTTCGCCGATGACATTGTAATTCTGTCAGAGTCAGCAAAGGACTTGGAAGAGCAGTTGCATGGAATGGACAGTGTCTTGAAACGAGGATATAAGATGAACATCATCAAAAGCAAAATGAGGATAAGGGAATGTAGTCGAATAAAGTCGGGTGATGCCGAGGGAATTAGATTAGGAATTGAGACACTTAAGGTAGTAAATGAGTTTTGCTATTTGGGGAGCAAAATAACTGATGATGGTCGAAGTAGAGAGGATATAAAATGTAGACTGGCAATGGCAAGGAAAGCGTTTATAAAGAAGAGAAATTTGTTAACATCGAGTATAGATTTAAGTGTCAGGAGCTCTTTCCTGAAAGTATTTGTATGGAGTGTAACCATGTATGGAACTGAAACATGGATGATAACTAGTTTGGACAAGAAGAGAATAGAAGCTTTCGAAATGTGGTGCTAGAGAAGATTGCTGAAGATTAGATGGGTAGATAACGTAACTAATGAGGAGGTATTGAATAGGATTTGGGAGAAGAGAAGTTTGTGGCACAACTTGACTAGAAGAAGAGATCGGTTGCTAGGACATGTTCTGAGGCATCAAGGGATCACCAATGTAGTATTGAAGGGCAGCGTGGAGGGTAAAAATCGTAGAGGGAGACCAAGAGATGAATACACAAAGCAGATTCAGGAGGATGTAGGTTGCAGTAGGTACTGGGAGATGAAGCAGCTTGCACAGGATAGAGTAGCATGGAGAGCTGCATCAAACCAGTCTCAGGACTGAAGACCACAACAACAACAACACAGTCATGCCCGAGACAGGATTCGAAACTGCAACCTTAGTGGCTGCGTGGTTCCTGACTGATGCGCCTAGAACTGCTTGGTCACACCGGCCAGCAGTACCAGAAGTAATAGAAATTATAGATAAGTACCTGGAAACTTATAGTCACCTACCTGATGAACAGATTAAGGAAATATGCACACTAATAAAGCTCATAACACAACAAAATTACTTCAAATTCAGTAATGAATTTTATTTAGAAGAAGGTGGATTACCAATTGGGTCCCCAGTTTCAGAAGCCTTAGCAGATATTTTTGTAAACCACATTTAACAGATCATTTTCACAAAAATATTAGCAAAAGAATACAACATATTATATTGGTTCAGATGCATGGATAACATCCTTTGCTTAACAGATGTACCACAAAGAAAAATTGAAAAACTACATACTGACATCAGCAAGATCCATAAAAATATAAAATTCACAATTGAAAGAGAACAGAACAACCAAATTAACTTCCTGGATATAACAATAAAAAAACAGAACCATAAGCATATGTTTGAAATTTACCATAAACCCACAGCAACAGACAATATGATTCCTCAATCCTCTAACCACCTGCACACACAAAAGCAAACAGCACTTCAACACATGCTCCATAGACTCAACACAGTACCACTTGCCAAAGAAGGCTACCAAAAAGAATTGGACATAATGATGCAGGAGGCACAAAATAATGGTTACAACAGTAACACTCTAACAAAGCTTAACAACAAAATTAAAAGTAAAATAAAAGCAGAGAGCTCCAAACCACAGACAACAACACAACAGAACCAAACACAAACATGCAGTCCCATAACAACAGCACAGGATAATCAGTAAAAGTTGAAAGAAAACAATAGATGGTACTCAATGACATACAAACACAAACTCACCCATTAAATCACCAATATTTTCAAGAGACAAGGAATAAACATAGCAGACACAACAGACAGTTCTATGCAAAAATACACCCCAAAACTGACAAATAACAGAGACATATACCAGAAAGCATTTACATATCAGCTACAGTGTAACACTTGTGAAGGCAGTTACATAGAGCAAACAGGGAGAACATTTGATGTCAGATACAAAAAAGACATGAGAGTTGGGAAATATGGGACAAACCACATCACATTTGCAGAATGCCTAAGAGAAAATGACCACAAACCAACCACTAGAGACAATGACATAAAATAATTAGAATCGACAGTAAAACAACACCTCCTAATAATGCAAGAAAATTACCACATACAGAAAACCAAAGCAGAATGGAAAATCCTGTTGAATGACCAAGTACACATGCCAAGCAGTTCATTATTTAAAACAATAGAATAACATCTGCAAAAAGGATTAATAAAATAATACAGTCCAATATAATAATAGAATCCAAATCTCTACACCCATTCATCCATGAAACCCTCCACAGAATATTGAAAGGAAAAGTCAAATCAGCTGTCGCTGTTACCAAAGTTTTCAACCACTCACTAATAGCTTGTACTCCCGCCTCCTCTGCCGTGCCCCAACCCCCCCCCCCCCCCCCCCCAAATTAAAACTCGTCAGCTCTATCCCCCTCCCTCCCTCTCTCTCAATCATATGCACACACAGTGTAAACATCAAAAATAGAAGTTAGTCTTGAACATATACTTCGCTACATTTGCAACAAATAGGTAAACTTCGCAAAGAAGATGAAACAAATAATGGAGTTGCAATATTTATGTTGAGAAAAACAGTGTACGATGACATAGTTGTATCGAGTGACAAAAGAACAGTAGTCGACCACAAAAAGGTGAGAAATATGGTGAACGGTGTATGGAAGGTGAGAACACAAAGATATGATTATATGGCAGTGATAAAAGTGGTAGTGTGACCTCCAGACCAGATGTGAGGATAAGCAAATTAGCAAATCATAAGTAATGACTTTTTTTACAAAGTGAACTGTTTAATAATCTAAAACTAACAAAATCGTATCAATATATATCCCACTGATGATGGCTTAGAACAGGAGAAGGTGAACACATATGGGATAAATAAAGTAACTAGCAGAAAGAAAAGGAAGCTTTATTTACAAAACAAAAATGTATACCCTGGAATGGGGAATGTATTAAGCACTATCTTTTACATCCCTTCCACAGTAGTATTCCACTGACCACTGAACCTAGAGAATATCACTACTACACAACCCCTGCTCGCTGCCCTTTACCTCGTGGCTCATGCCCATGTAATAGACATAGATGCAAAACTTGTCCCATACATGATCCCTCCACCACCTACTCCCGTCCACTCACAATTGTCGCTTGTCCAATCAAAGACAATGCTACCTGTGAAACCAGTCATGTGTTCTACGAGCTAAGCTGCAACCACTGAGCTGTATTTTATGTCGACACGGCAACTGATAAAATGTATGTTCACATGAACGACAACCAAAAGCCTGTGATGAAGAAACAGTTGGGCCAATCAATTGCTGAGCATGCTGTGCAGCATGACGTTTGTCATTTCAGTGACTGCTTCACAGCCTGTGCCTTCTGGATTCTTCCCACCAACACCAACTTTTCTGAATTGGACTAGTGGGAACTCTCCCTACAGTATAGCCTACATTTAAGTAACCCTCAACCTTCATTAGTCACTGTCTACCACCAAACTATACCATTCCTTGTTCCCATTCCAGCACTCAATTCCAGTAACGCACCCACAGTTTTTATACTACCTCCTTTTCTGATGGCCCTCCCGCCCCCCTGCCGACATCTGTCTAATCTCCCGACTCCAACTAGCTGCCGTACCCTCTCTCCACTTTGTCCTTGTAACTGTCCACAAGCAGCACATAACTGTCCCCCTACCCTGCTGTCTCTCCCTGCCCCATCCTCCTCCTTCCCCACCACCTGTTTGCTTCTCCCACCATGTGCTGCTGCTTGCAGTCTGGCCTTGGGTGCCAGAGCGTGTGTGCTTTTGTGTTTGTTTTCCTTGCTCTGGTGAAGATTTGTTATGATTATTAATATGCAGCCAATATGCAAGGTATCAACATTCTATTAAGGAATGAGATTATCATTGTCTACCTTCAAAGAAAAGCTCTGCAGTTGGGTGCATTTCCTTGAAGAAGCTTCTGGCTTTGAAACATTTAAAACACTGTGGGCTCAATCTTATTTCTGTTATCTGTCTCTGAAAATAATGCTAATAACCAAGAACATATATTTAAGATTATTTCTATTTCCTTTCATCTGTGATCAGATTCTACATATTTCCAAAAATTTACTTCTTTTCAGTTTTAATATCTACTGAGCAATAGTGACTGTTTACTAGCACTAAAGTTAACCAAAACAAAACAGTAGTTGTTAGCAACACTACCCCACAAGGATTTTTGTGCATGATCTTTCAAACAGCGCTGAAGATGAGTTCCCACTGTTGTATTTGTAGTCCTCTACTATTTCATGTTTCAGGTTCAGAACCCACTGAATTATTGAGATGTTCATCATCATGATGATGGTTCAAGTAAGGTTAAACACTGTAATGGATAGAATGGGAACTTCATTGCAGAAGACAATAGAAAATATACCATAGGTGTTATGTCACATCAATAGTTGTGATACAAGCCATTCAGAAGCTGTACAGTTTCAGAGGATCAGCACCTGAAATTGCTGTTGATAGTTCCATCCTTAAAATGGATAGCCAGAAGTTTCTTTTATAAGTTCAAAATTATGAGCTCACCAATCTTTAATCGTGTCTGTAAGATCCTATTGGGGATGACCAGATCTCTTACAGTTTCTAATGATGTATGCAGACAGGTACTTAGTATGGACATCTGTGGAACACAATACTTATTATCTCTTCAGAAAGTAAATGTGCACACAATACAGATGAAGTGATCAAAAGTTGTTTCACATACAGTTAAGTAAAACACGGCAAAGAATGGTTGTTGTAAACACAAATATTATTAAACAATACTGAAACACACACATAATGATATTTATTGCTCATAATTGTAAAATAAGTTCTCTCAGCCTGACTTAAATGTATGGAGAGGCAACACAAATAGTTCCCAAGAGCTGTCTAGAATGCAGCCTAGCTAAACTGAAGCCATACCTGAAGAAGATTAACAGCAGAATCAAGAGTGGAGTGAATGTAGGGCATAAACAGATTTGTTCTATGGTATTAATGAACTGTGTTAATTTATTATTGTTTACAAAACCTGTGAGCCAGAAGGCTAATTTTTATTGGCTGTGGATATTGTCATTATATTTTGTTTGTAGCAGTATGTTACTTCGCATGAGAAGCGTCTATTCAAAAGTTCAATTCTAATTTATGCCAATGCGTTGGTAATCAAGGGCTTATTATTATTATGGGACCCATCTTGCGTATTGAAATGTAGTTACTGAAAAATCTGTAATTTTTAATTCAGGACTCTTGCTCATTAGTACTAGTGTCAATAGAAATTAGAAAAATCAGATGATCAAAAGTGTATCAACAGATCCTGGAAATTCACAGCAATATGTCCATAACTGGCACTACAAATCTGGATAAAGTTAAACTAACAATTATCAATATCTGTTAATGCATATAACAAAGAAAGTTGCTGTGACTTAACAAACGAGAAAGTGCTGGTAGATAGACACAATAAAAAATACACAAACACAGACACAAATTTCAAACTTTCGCAACCCAAAGTTGAAGCAACCTTGGGTTGAGAAAACTTGAAATTTGTGTATTATTTATTGTGCCTGTCTACCAGTGCTTTATCATTTGGTGAGTCACTGCATCTTTGTTTTTTATGTATATTTTTACCATGTGGAATGTTTCCCCCTATTATATTCAATATCTGTTAAGATAGTTAAGTTTACTGAAAAGAGGAAAAATAGCCCTTTAATTTGAAAGTGATCTTTCCTTCAAAATATACCTATTAACTCGTAAGACTTTGCATAATGTATGAACTTCATCAGCAGAATTTTGAAAATAAAGTTACCAAAAGCTTATGTGGATCTTAATATACGATACGGGAGTGGTGCCACCACTCCACACTTCTCTCCAGTGCTAAACTAGTGATCCATTAACATCTTAGAATGCATCCTGTCAACTAATCCTTTCTTTTAGTCAGCTTGTGTAGAAAATTTCTTTTCTCTCCAAGTCCATTTACCCATCTTATGTTCAGCATACATCTGTAGCACCACATTTCAGAAACTTCTATTCTCATCCTCTCTAAGCTGTTTGATATCCATATTTCACTTCGTATATGACAACAATCAATACAAATGTTTCCAGAAAAATTTTTGTAACACCTAAATCTATAAACATGTTGTGAATATTGCAGTTCCATGTTGTGAATATTGCAGTTCTCTTTATTTCTGTGTCTAAGAAAATTAGAGAGAAATTTCCCCTCTCTTTTTTTTTTTCGGGCATGTTCATAGCTGTGTTTTCACACAAACCTGTTTCAGCATTTTCTGTACTATCTGAAGATAGCAAAAAAAAGTGCTGAAAAATGTCTCACTGAAATCAAAGCTACAAAGGTGTCTTGCATAAGGTGCAATTACTCTACAACCTAAGTTTATATTCAATGTTCCAAAATTTTCTTCTTCAGAAACACTTTCCTTTCCAATGTCTGCCTAGATTTTATATCATCTCTACCTTGAACATTCATTTGTGATTTTGCTGCCCAATTAGCAAAAATCATCACCTTCAAGTGTCTCATTCATTAATCTAATTCCCTCACATCACCTTATTTAATTTGACTACATTCCATTATCTTCTTTTGCTTTTGTTTATGTTCATATCATATCTTCCTTTCAAGAACTGTCCATTCCGTTCAACTGCTCTTGCAGATCCTTTGCTGTCTCTGACAGAATTACAATGTTGTCAGCAAACCTCAAAGTTTTTATTTCTTCTCCATGTACTTTAATTCCTATTCTGAACTTTTCTTTTGTTTCCTTTACTGGTCGCCCAATATACAGTTTGAATAACATCACGGATAGGCTACAACCCAGTGTCACTTGCTCCCCAACCACTGCTTCCCTTTCATGCCCCTCAACTGTTATAGCTGCGATCTGGCTCTGTAAAAATTTTAAATAGTGTTTCACTCCCTGTATTTGATCCCTGCTTCATAATTTGAAGGACAGTATTCCAGTCAACATTGTCAAAGGCTTTCTCTAAGTCTACAAATGGTAGAAACGTAAGTTTGCCTTTCCTTAATGCATCTTCTAAGATAAGTTGTAGGGTCAGTACTGTCACATGTGGTCCTACATTTCTCCAGAATCCAAAGTTATCTTCTATGAAGGCAGTTTCTGCTGGTTTTTCGTTCCTTTTATAAAGAATTTGTATTTGTCTTCTGCAACGACTCTGTAAAAATTTTAAATAGTGTTTCACTCCCTGTATTTGATCCCTGCTTCATAATTTGAAGGAGAGTATTCCAGTCAACATTGTCAAAAGCTTTCTCTAAGTCTACAAATGGTAGAAACGTAAGTTTGCCTTTCCTTAATGCATCTTCTCCAGAATCCAAAGTTATCTTCTATGAAGGCAGTTTCTGCTGGTTTTTTGTTCCTTTTATAAAGAATTTGTATTTGTCTTCTGCAACGACAAACTCCTAAACTGACAGTTTGGGAATATTCACACCTCTCAGCACCTTATTTCTTTGGAACTGAAATTAATACATTCCTAGTGAAATTTGTGGATATTTCACCTGTTTCGTACATCTAGCACAGCAAATGGAATAATTTTGTCATTGCTGTCTCTCCCAATGCTATCGGTAGTTTTGACAGAATGTTGTCTACCCCTGGGTACTTGTTTCCTTGTTTCAGTGTGAGTCTTCAGTGCTCAGTCAAATGCTTCTCACAGTATATCTCCCTTGTTATCTTCATCTGTCTCTTCTACCATTTGTATGACGTTGCCCTCAGTTATATCTCCCTTGTATAGATCCCCTATACACCAATGAGTCAAAACATTATGTCCACGCCCCACTGTGATGTCGGATGCCACCTGATACCGTTACAGGCATATGACACTCTAAAAACAGTAAGTAAGTGGGAAGCAGATGCATATGGGGATCACCCTAATGAAGATACAGGCTGCAAATGGCGAAATTCATTGAAATAAATGACTTTCACAGGTGGCAGTATTAAAGGTGTATTACGTTAGTTGGGCTGCTATTTCTAAGTTAATTATTAATTTTGGTATTTGAATGTTCAGTACACAGAGGATACAATAAGAGTAGTTTAAACACTAACTTTTTCATTCAGTACATGCCTCAAGATAACCATGTGATGTGTCTCATTACAGCATTAGCTCTCCAGCACAGAGTGCGGTCTGGCCACTACTTGGACAGAGCTGGTAGACTCCCTGCAACAGGAGGCTGAGAAAATCAGAGCTGAGCACCCCAAGGAAAGAGAGCTGATCTGGGAGAGGACTGTACATATCAAACTCGTGTAGGAGCAGCTAACACAGATGGTGAGTAGCTGCAGCAATCTCTGTTATGCACTATGTACTGTGCCATTAAACTTTAGTTACACAATAATTGTCAGTCCACCTGTATCTCTGCACAGATAAACCAAAACGTAATTATCACTGTTGAGGATGAGACTGAATGTCGCCTGGTGGTGTTGCTGGCACATAATACGGCGACGGAAGTATACAAGGAGGGCAGAGATGAATGGGGACTCATTCTGGAAGTGATAGGCGTCACAAATGAGGGAAATTGTCTGGGGAAAATGACTTTGAAAGAAAGCAGTTTATAATGGCCGGCCCTTGCTACAAATTCTCAGAAACACTGAAGCTCATGTGCTGTATGTGTGCTGCTGCTGTTGTGAGTGAATGTAGAAAGTGATCGAAGGACGGTGTCACCTTGAGTAGGTGGTGAAGTGTTGCATGTCTTTGCATCTTCACAAAATGTGGAGGTCAGATACTTTCCGACTGTGTAGAGAAGAAGAGGTGGCAGGGCATACCAGATATGATGACAGAGTATAGTATCGCCACAAAGACAAGTTTTTCAGAGCACTCAGTTTGGTGTAGATTGTCAGGAGAGGCAATTTGTAGCAGACCAGCTCTAAAAGGTACTGTGTCAAACCGATGACATTTGGATTATGACATGCAGTGGGTATGAGATCATAGAGATGAGACTGTGAAATCATGTAAACTTGTTACACAAACTGACAACATTGTTACTTATTACACTGGATTGATATCTGTGTGCAGGTATGTGATCATTACAGTGAGATGGTGCTTACAATAAAGAAAAATAGTGTTGTGTTCGCAGGCTAGTGGCAGTGAGATTATGGTACGAGAAATGTTCCTTAGCAGAATATTTGCGTGCGTTGAGAGACCAGACTTCTGCTGCACTTAGCAATTGTGAATCGAGATAATGAACTGACACTGAGATGAATGCCAAAAAATTTGCTGATGTAAAAATGAGTGCCACAAGTGAGAGAGGAGCTTTCTGGTGCTTCCTTCAAAAATAATTCACATCGGGTTACGGATAAAATGGGATGATTGTGGGTTGGTAGTAATTATACCGACAAAGTGATAGTAGTGTGAGAAGAGAATTCTGCAGGTTCTTTCAGATATAATTGACATAGGGTTATGGAAGAACTGCAATGATTGTTGCTTTTTGTAAACTATAAGGACAGAGTGACAGTACTAAGAAGGGGAGCTCTCTGTAGCTTCTTTCAGAAATAATTCTCATAGAGTTATGGATGAAATGAAATCATTGTGGCTTGTAGTAACCATACTGACAAAGTGATAGTATTGCGAGAGGAGCTTACTGCAGCTTTTTCCAGAAATAGTTCACATACTTTCATGGATGAAATTTAATGATTGTAGCTTTGTGTAAACTATATGAACAAAGTGACATTACTGAGAGAGGAGCTTTCTGTGGCTTCTTTCAGAAATAAATCACATAGTGTTCTGGATGAAATGTGATGACTGTCTTTTTGCATTAACTATACCAACAAAGTGATAGTATTGTGAGGGGAGCTTTCTGCAGCTACTTTCAGAAAAAAATCACAAAGGGGTAACGATGAAATGTGATGATTGTCGCTTTGTAGTAATTACAACAGCAAAAAGATTGTAGTGTGAGATGAGCTTTCTGTAGCTTCTTTCAGAAATAATTCACATAGGTTTATGGATGAGATGTGATGATGTGGCTTTGTAGTAACTATACCAACAAAGTGGTAGTATTGGGAGGGGAGCTCCCTGCAGCTCCTTTCGGAAATGATTCACATACCATTATGAATGAAATGCATAGATTGTGGCTTTTTAGTAATTAACCAACGAAGTGAAACTTCCCGGCAGACTGCAACTGTGTGCCCAACCTAGTCTCGAGATCGAGAACTTTGCCTTTGCGGGCAAGTGCTCTACCATCTGAGCTACTGAAGCATGACTCACAGCCAGTCCTCACAGCTTTACTTCTGCCAGTATCTCATCTCCTATCTTCCAAACTTTACAGAAGCTCTCCTGTGAACGTTGCACAACTAGCACTCCTGAAAGAAAGGATACTGTGGAGACATGGCTTAGCCACAGCCTGGGGGATGTTTCCAGAACAGTTTTAATCTGCCAGAAAGTTTCATATCAGTGCACACTCCACTGCAGAGTGAAAATCTCATTCTGGAAACATCCTCCAGGCTGTGGCTAAGCCATGTCTCCGCAATATCCTTTCTTTCAGGAGTGCTAATTCTGCAAGGATCGCAGGAGAGCATCTGTAAAGTTTGGAAGGTAGGAGCCGAGATACTGGCAGAAGTAAAGCTGTGAGGACTGGGCATAAGTCATGCTTTGGTAGCTCAGATGGTAGAGCACTTGCCCACACAAGGCAAAGTTCCCGAGTTCAAGTCTTGGTAGGGCACACAGTTTTAATCTGCCAGGAAGTTTCATATCAATGCACACTCCACTGCAGAGTGAAAATCTCATTCAGGAAACCAAAAAAGTGATTGTATTGTGAGGGGGCTTTGTGCAGCTTCTTTCCCATTAAGCACTTAGGATTATGGATGAAATGGGAAGACTGTTGCTTTGTAGTAACCATACCAACACAGTGTAATAGAGTGAGAAGAGCTTGCTGGAGCTCCTCTCAGAAATAATTCACATAGGGTTTTGGATGAAGTGTGAAGATTGTGGCTTTGTAGTAACTATACCAACATGATGATAGTTTTGTGAGGGGAGTTTTCTGAAGCTCCTTTCAGAAATAATTCATATAGGACTATGAATGAAATGCAATTATTGTGGCTTTTTAGTAACTGTACCAAACCTCATAGTATTGGTCGGGAAGCTTTTTGCAGTTTCTTTTGAAAATAATTCACATAGGACTACGAATGAGATGAGATGATTGTGGCTCACTAGTAATTATACTGGCAAAGTGATAGTATTGTGAGGGGAGCTTTCTGTGGCTTCTTTCAGGAATAAATCACATAGGGTTATGGATGAAATGCTATGATTGTGGCTTTGTAATAGCTATTCCAACAGATTGATACTTGAGTGAGAGGAGCTTGCTGCACCTTCTTTCAGAAATAATACACATAGGGTTATGGATTAAATGCAATGGTTGTATGTCTTCAGTAACTATAACAACAAAGTGATAGTATTGTGAGGGAATCTTTCTGCAGCTTCTTTAAGAAATAAATCTCATAGTGTTATGGGTGAGATGCCCTGTATGTGGTTTTGTTGTAGCTATGGCAACAAAATGATTCTACAGTGAGAGCACCTTTGTGCAGCTTCTTTCAGAAATAATTCACATAGTGTTATGCATAAAATACGGTGGATATGGCTTTGTAGTAACTATACCAACAAGGTGATAGTATTGTGAGCTTTCTGCAGCTTCTTTCAGAAATAATTCACATACCATTATGAGTTTAGTGAAGTGCAATGATTGTCACTTTTTAATAACTATACCAACACTTTGGTTCTAGAGTGAATGGAACTTTTTGCAGATTCTTTCAGAAATATTTCAAAGCATGCTATGAATCAAATGCAATAATTGTGGCTTTGTAGTAACTACACCATCAAGGTTTATATTATTTTGAGGGGAGCGTTCTGTGGCTTCTTTCAGAAATAATTCACATGACGTTACAAATTAAATGCAATTATTGTTGCTTTGTAGTAGCTATACGAACAGATTGATTGTTAAGGAAGAGGATATTACTGCAGATTCTTTCAGAAATAATTCACATAATGTTATGAACGAAATGTGATGATTTTGGCTTTATGGTAACTACACCAAGAAAATGATTGTAGTGTGAGAGGAGCTTTCTGCAGCTTCATCCAGAAATAATTCACATAGTGTTATGGCTGAAATGCGACGATTGTGGCTTTGTAGTAACTAACTGTGAAAATGATTGTAGTGTGAGAGGAGCTTTCTGGAGCTTCTTCCAGAAATAATTATCGTAGTGTGAAAGATGAAATGCGATGATTGTGACTTTTTTGTAACTATACCAACAAAGGGATAGTAATTTGAGAGGAGCTTTAGTCAGCTTCTTTCAGAAATAATCTTCATAGGGTTATCGATAAAATGCAATGCTTGTTGCTAGTTGTGGACCTTTCCTACAAGAGAGTGCAAGAATTCAAATACCTAGGGGCACTTTCCACTGTGAACTCATCATGTGAAGCAGAGATCAATGCCAGAATACAAGCAGGAAACTGATCTTTCCACAGCCTAACACAACTGCTTTGGTAGAAATATCTCTCCAGACAGCTCAAGATTCAACTGTACAAAACCTTTATCCAGCCTCTTGTTCTATATGGCTGTGAGACATGGAGTATCCGGAAACAGGGCTTCCATGAGCTCCTTGTTTTCGAGAGGAAAGTGCTTCAGAAGATTTTTGGTACAGTTCTGGATGCAGATACCAGGGAATGGAGGATCAGATACAATGAAGAGCTTGAGGAACTATACCAGCGGCCCAACATAGCAGGTACTCTCAAAGCCAAACAAATGCAGTGGGCCAACATTGTAGCTTGGATGAAGGATCACAGATGGCCTCGGAAGCTCTTGGATTTCACACCTACAGGAAAGAGACTGCCAGGGAGACCCAAGAACCATTGGAGGGGTGAACCCCATGAAGATTTAATCCAAGTGTCAGAAGATGTGGACGAATGGCAGATAGCAGCATTGGACAGAATACAGTGGAGAAGGAAACTTGTAGATGTGTGTGGTCTATTGGGCCTGATCATGTAGTAGTAGTAGTAGTAGAAGTAGTAGTAGTAGTAGTAGTAGTAGTAGTAGTATTGCTTTGTGTAAAATTTCAAAGAAAGTGACAGTACTGAGAGAGGTGCTTCTGCAGCTTCCTTTAGAAATAGATCACAACTGTACCAACAATGTGATAGTAATGTGAGAGAATCTCTCTGCAGCTTCTTTCAGAAATAATTTCCACAGGGATATAGATGAAATGCGATGAATGTGGCTTTGTAGAAACTGTACTAACAAAGTGACAGTACTGTGAGCAGAGCTACAAGCAATTCATTTCAGCAATAATTAACGTATGGTAGTGGATGAAATCAGAAGATTCTGGCCTTGTTGTAACTATACCATGAAAGTGATAGCAGTGTGGTAGGAGCTCCCTGCAGTTCCTTTCAGAAATAATACTCGTAGGGTAATGGATGAAATGTAATGATTCTGCCTTTGTAGTAACTGTACGATCAAAGTGTAGTAGTGTGAGTGGAGCTTTCTTCAGCTCCTCTCAGAAATATTTCAGGTAGTGTAATGGATAATATGCAATGATTCTGGCTTTTTTGTAATCATACCAACAATCTGAAGCTGCTGTGGTATGAGCGTTCTGCTGACTCTCTTGAAAAAAAAATTCACATACGGAAATGCATGAAATGCAATGATTCTGGCTTTGTAGTAATCATACCAACAAAGTGATGCAAATGTGGGAGGAGCTTTCTGCAGCTTCTTTCAGAAATAATTCTCACAGTGTAATGGGTGGAATGCGATGATTCTAGCTTTGTAGTAATCATACCAACAAAGTGACCTAAGAGTAGGAGGAGCTTTTTCAGGGTCTATTAGAAATAGTTCATGGTGTGTAACAGATGAAGTTCGATGTTTCTGGCTTTGTGGTAATCATATCAACAAAATGCCACAAATGTGGGAGGTGTACTCTGTAGCTACTTTCAGAACTAATTTGCACAGTGTAATTGATGAAATGTGGTGATTCTGGCTTTGTGGTAATCATGCCAACAGAGTGATGCTACTGTGGGTAACATAGGGTAATGGATCATATCCATTGATTGCGGCTTTGTAGTAGACATACGAACAAAGTGACGCTGTTGAGGGAGGAGCATTCTGCAGCTTCTTTCAGAATTAATTCACATAGGATAAAGGATGAAATTGCAATGATAAGTTCTGTGTAGTACTAAAGTCAACAAAGCGACGCAAATGTGCGAGTAGCTTTCTGCAGCTTCATTCAGAAATAATTCGCATAGGGTTATTCATGAAATTCGATGACTTTGGCTTTGTAGTAATCGTATGAACAAAGTGATGCGAATGTAGGAGGAGCTTTGTGCAGCTTCTTTCAGCAATAATTTGCATGGTGTAATTGATGAAATGTGATGATTCTGGCTTTGTAGTGTGACGCAAGTGTGGGAGGAGCTCTTTGTAGCATCATTTAGAAATAATTCTCATAGGGTAATGGATGAAATGAAATGATTCTGGCATTGTTGTAATCATAGCAACAAAGTGACACAATTGCGGCAGTACCTTTCTGCAGCTCCTTTCAGAAATAATTCACATAGGGTAAATGAAGAAATGCGATGATTCTCACTTTGTTGTAATCATACCAACAAAACAACGCAAATGTGAGAGGCATTTTCTGCAGCTCCTTCTGGAAAAAATTCAAATAGGGTGACAGATGAAATGTGATGATTCAGGATTTGTATTAATCATACCAACAGAGTGACGCCATTGTAGGTGGAACATTTTGCAGCTTTTTTCAGAAGTAATCACATAGGGTAATAGATAAAAATGATGATTGTGGCTTTGTAGTAATGAGAGCAACAAAGTAAGGCAAATGTGGGTGGAGCTTTCTGTAGCTTCTTTCGGAGAAAATTCACGTAGTGTAATGGATGAAATGTTTTGATTCTGGTTTTGGAGTAATCATACCAACAATGTGACGCTGCAGTAGGAGGTTCTTTTGGCACTGTCTGTGAGAAATAATTCACATAGTCTTATGGATGAAATGAGATGATTCTTGCATAGTAGTAATAATACGAAGAAAGAGATCCTGATGCGGAAGGACCTTCCTGCAGCTTCTTTCAGAAATAATTTACGTAGTGTAATGGATGAAATGCTATGATTGAGGCATTGTAGTAATCATACCCACAAAGACATGGTGCTGTGGGAGGTGCTTTCTGCAGCTCCATTCAGAAATAATTCACATAGGGTAATGGATGAAATGCGACCATTCTCGTTTTGCAGTAATCATATGAACAATGTGACACTGCTGCCTGAGGAGCTTTCTGCAGCTTCTTTTAGAAATAGATCAGATATGGTTATTGATGAAATGTGACGATTCTGGCTTTGTTGTGATGATACCAACAAACAGATGCTGCTGCAGGAGGAGCTTTTGGCAGCTTCTTTCAGAAAATAACCACATACAGTAATGGATGAAATGGGAGGTTTCTGGCTTTGTAATAATCATACGGAAAAAGAGACATTGCTGTGGCAGATGCTTTCTGTAGCTTCTTTGAGAAATAATTCACATAGGGTAATGGATGAAATGCGATGATTCTGGCATTCTTGTAACCTCACCAACAAAGAGACACCTATGAGGGGGAAGCTTTCTGCAGCATCTCTCAGAAATACTTCACATAGGGTAATAAATGAAATGCGATGATTCTGTCTTTGTAGTTGTCATACCAACAAACAGACAAGATGAGGGTCTAGCTTTCTGCAGCGTCTCTCATAAATACTTCACATAGGGTTATGCCTGTAATGCGATGATTCTGACTTTGTAGTAACTATACCAACAAAGAGATGCAAATGAGTGAGGAGCTTTCTGTAGCTTCTGCCAGAAGTACTTCACTTAGGGTAATGGATGAAATGCGATGATTCTGGCTTTGTAGTAACCATACCAACAAAGAGACGCTAAATGAGGGAGGAGCTTTCTGGAGCTTCCCCTGGAAATACGCCACATAGTGTAATGGATGAAATGCGATGATTCTGCCTGTGTAGTAACCATACCAACAAAGAAATGCAAATGAGGGAGGAGTTTTCTGCAGCTTCTCCCAGAAATATTTCACATAGGGTATTGGATGAACTGCGATGATTCTGGCTTTGTAGTAACCATATCAACAAAGAGAACCAAATGAGAGTGGAGCTCTCTGCTAATTCTTTCGGAAGTACTTCACATAGGTTAAA
The DNA here is from genome assembly GCF_023897955.1 of Schistocerca gregaria. NCBI lineage: Eukaryota > Metazoa > Arthropoda > Insecta > Orthoptera > Acrididae > Schistocerca > Schistocerca gregaria. Next base: position 134,026 of record NW_026062139.1, on the reverse strand, counting down.
GGATGAAGTGCGATGATTCTGTCTGTGTAGTAACCATACCAACAAAGACACGCTAATAAGGGAGGAGCTTTCTGCAGCTTTTCCCAGAAATACTTCACATAGGGTAATGGATGAAATGCTACGATTCTGGCTTTGTAGTGACCATACCAACAAACAAACGCAAATAAGGGAGGAGCTTTCTGCATCTTCTCTCAGAAATACTTCTCATAGGGTAAAGAATGAAATGTGATAATTCTGGCTCTGCTTTAACAATGCCAATTAAGAGTAGTATTGTGAGAGGAGCTATCTGCGTCTGTTTTCAGAAATAATTTAGGTAGTGTATTGGATGTAATATGATGATTCTGGGTTTATAGTAACTATGCCAACAAACTGATAGCAGTGTGAATAGTGCCATTGGCAGCTCCTTTCAGAAATAAGCCTCATATTCTTATGAATGCACTGTGATGATTGTTGCTTTGTAGTAACTATACCATCAGTGTGATAGTATTCTGAGAGGTGCTATCTGCTACTCTTTCCAGAAATAATTTACACATGGTAATGCATGAAAGGCTTTAATTCAGTCTTTGTTAGATCTACATCAACAAGCTGACAGTAGTGTGAGAGGAGCTATCTGCAGCTCCTTTCAGAAATAATTCACATGGGGTAATGGATGAGACGTGATGATTCTGGCTTTGTAGTAACCATACCAAGAAAGTACCAGTATTGTTGTAGGAGCTTTCTGCAGCTTCTTTCAGAAATAATTCACATGGCATAATAGATGGAGTGCAATGATCGTGGATATGTGGTAACTATACCCACATAGTGGTAGTAGTGTGAGAGGAGCTTTCTGCAGCTCCTTTCATATACAATTTTGCATAGGTTAATGGATGAAATGCAATGATTCTCACTTTGTAGCAACTATACCAACAAAGTGATAGTAATGTCAAAAGAGCTTTATGCAGCTTCTTGAAGAAATAATTCTCGTAAGGTTATGGATGGAATGCAATTATTCCGGCTTTGTTGTAACTTGACCAACATAGTGATAGGAATGTGAGAGGAGTGTTCTTCAGTTCTTTTAGAAATAATGCACATAGGGTAACGGAAGAAATACAAAGATTCTGGCTTTGTTATAACTATACCAACAAAATGGCAGTACAGTGGAAGGAGCTTTCTGGAGCTTTTTCCAGAAATATTTCTCATAGGTTAATGGGTGAAATGCAATGATTTTGGCTTTATCATAACTATAGCAACAAAATTATAGTAGTGTGATAGGAGCTTTTTCCAGCTCCTTTCTGAAGTAATTCACATAGGGTAATGGATGAAATGTGATGGTTTGCAAATGTACTGGACTTGTTCACTACCTATTATTCATGTGGCTTATCTGCTAATTGGGTTGATAGTGAATGGTTGCATTTGCACCCCTATTACTGAGTCATATATTGGCTAGCTTTTTAACAGCAATGAACTGAACTATACATGTTCAGATTGTAGCTTATTTATTTAAAAGAAACACTTTAACTCTTGGTCATGCATTTTTAAGTTCACAAATAAACTTGATTTTTTAAAATAATAATCGGTGCAATTCATACACTGTTTGTCCCGCACCTACACACTTTCACATTGTTCCTTCACATACCATGGCCTCCACACTTACACTTGTGGTACTTTGTTCGTTGTCCATTGAGGTGGCAAGCTGGGAGCAAAAGGACCCAATTTTCCCACTCATATCCACTGTCCTGAGTCAGGTCACATGACACCACATTAGTCAAAATCCCTAAACATGGCCACAGTTCGGTTATAATATTTTATAATATTTAAATACTTAAGTCTAAATTCATTATATAATTTTACATATTTATCACCACACTTTTATAATTTGTTTCAATTAATAGGAAACCAAAACACTAAGCAACGGAAATACAATTCCCATCAAAACACAAAACAAGTATTTTCCGGTCTATTTTGTCCAGCATGTCATCTCTACATCGGTTCTTTAAATTTAAATTATGAACTACTTGAAAGGGCTCCATATTATCCCCTGTTACCATACATACCCCCACTTCATGGAGACATCCTGTGTTCACTGATCAGCTCTTATTGAGGTTTATACATAAAACTTATACAAGCAGCCACTTAGCCATTATTGTTCTTTCCTCCACTTTCCTCATGAACATCGTATAATAAGCTAGTTAATTATTTCCCATATACCTCTACAATTTGCAAATTTAGTGAGCACCATACATGACTGTCCCCACGCACCAGTGTCAACTCCAGATGCCACAGATAAATTAGAAATTTTAATAAAATCTCAACTATTTTTAAACAAACTATTTGCAGTTTTCCTCCCTCCTATACTCTCCACACATTTATACACAAATAATGACTATATATACAGTAGGTTTAAGTTCCTTTATGACCTTTTCAAAAAGGCTTCCATCACATCCACACCAGTTGCACAAAACCATGGGACAACAGATTCCCTTATTGCAAATACATACAGTATAATGAAGTTTGTTGACCACCAACAATGGCATTGCAATATACACAGTAACATAAATAATACTCTAATTATAAATACACATGTACATAGCCCCCAATAATTGTTTTAACTAGACAATAGTAAACATGGGAATCTCACTTCCTTACTCTTTATTCTTTCACCACATATTTTTTGAACTCCACTACATTTCTCAGTCCAAATGGCTTTTTGGACACTGATTATACTAACCTATATGCCTTAGGTTGTTGACAACCCATTATCTCAAAGGGTCCATGGTATAATTCAAATAACTTTTTGATTTTGCCGTCAGTGTCACTGTATTTTTTCTTGCTCCTCACTAGCACTTTATCTCCCTCCTTGAACTTTGTTGTCTTATATCTTTCTCCATGCCTCCTCTGTCTCTCATATCCTTTCTTTAACATTTCCTGTCTGGCCATCTGCATATTCTCTTGACTTTTCAAGCCTTGCGATGGAGGAAACTCTGTGTTCTGCTATTAGATTGTCTGGCTTGATATTTTTCATGAGATAATAGGGTGAGAATCCTGTAGCAAAACTCTCCACTGTGTTCATAAGATCCTCAAACACAATTATATATTCTGTCCAAGTACTATGATTTTTACTGCAATAAGTCCTACATAGCCTACCCAGCTCCCTTATATACCTCTCAGCCATGTTAACCGCAGGGTGATACACTGAAATCCTTATATGCTTGATCCGAGATCTTTGCATAAACTTCCCCCACACACTAGATGCAAATTGTGCTCCATTATCAGACAGAATATTCTCTGGTTTTATAACATTCACAAAGTAATCTTTTCCCCCTGTGGGTCCAGGGGTAAGAATAGGCCCGAGGTATACTTGCCTCTCGTAAGAGGTGATTAAAAGGAGTCCTACCCCCTCAAAGGGGTACTTTGTGCCTGCGTCCAGACACGGATGGTTTAACGACTTACATTTGAAGTCTTATTGGTTTTTCACTTATTCTGGTATCTTCCTTCCTTTGTTTGTTCCCTTTTTTCCTTCTTCTTCTCCCCCTTACTGTCTTCCTTACTTTTTACCTTGTCTCCTTCCCCTTGCCTCATTCCCCTTGCCTCCTTTTATTTCAATTCTTGCCCACCCTATGGTGTCCGCCTTGGCGTTTGAGGCAGTGTGTCCTTTCTCTCCCTCTCTCCCTTTTTTCCTATTCTTCTTTCCTCTCTGTGCATGCCTGAGGGCTGGACCCATGCATTCGCACGCATATCCGGTGATGGGGTTACCAGCCCTAGGTAGACAAGTAAGGCACGCACGTACCCCCTGGTAAAGGCCAGGCCCCGGGGAGGGGTGATTGCCTGAGCTGACACCTTCCGACCATGACGACTGGTCTATTTCTCGGGAGGTGTGACCTGAGGTGTAAACATTCACCGAAGGTAGGAGCGCCCTCTGAGAGGGTCCCCACAAGGAAGGAGTGCATCATCAGAGACGCTGACAATCATGGGGGATTCATCTGCAATAGATTTCTCTCCTCCTCCTCCTTCTTCTTCTTCTCTCCTGACTTCTGCCCAAAAACGGAAGCATGACCAGTCACCAGTGACAAAAGTATTACCGCCTGCCTCGAAGTTCCTAGTACTTTCTAGATCTGAGGATGGAAAGGTTTTTTCGTCTGTCAACCCTTTCGTTATTCAGAAGGGCATAGATGCCATAGCCGGACCTGTCAAGTCTTGTACCAAGATGCATAACAGTACCTTGTTGTTGGAATCTGAGAGCGCTACTGAGCGAGGTGGCGCAGTGGTAGCACACTGGACTCACATTTGGGAGGAAGATGGTTCAATCCCCTGCCTGACCATCCTGATTTATTTTTTCCATGATTTCCCTAAATCTCTCCAGGCAAATGCTGGGATGGTTCCTTTGAAAGGGCAGGGCCGACTTCCTTCCCCATCCTTCCCTAATCCAATGAGACTGATGACCTCGCTGTTTGGTCTCTTCCCCCAAACAACCCCAACAACCACCACCCTACCCCCCTGACAGCACTTTACAAGCACAAAAACACCTTTGGGCCCCACTCTTGTACACATTCCCCATTCGGGTGCAGGTTTACCACACTTTGAATTCGTCACATGGTGTGGTATATACTAGATTACTTGACGGATTGACTGACTAGGGGATTCTGTTTTTCCACGCTGAGCAGGGTGTGACAGCTGTCTATGGCGTAATGAAAAAGGTCGAAAATGACCTTATACTGACCCGGACACTTTTTTGACCTTTCATAGTGTTCAGCTGCCATCACGCTTCAAAGAGGGCTATGAGGTTATCTCTGTTCGGCCCTATGTCCCAACACCTACACGCTTCTACCAGTCTCAGAGTTTTAATCACACCTCCCATTCTTGTTCTAATGTGGCTAAATGCATCACCTGTGGCAGGGATGCCCATGAGGGTGACTGTCCACCTCCACCTCCTCATTGCATGAACTCTCAGGGTGACCATGCAGTGTCCTCCCGCGACTGCCCCATCTACAAGGATGAATGCTGTATACAGGAAATTTGGGTCAAAGAGAAAGTGTCCACCTCGGCTGCTCTCAAGCTTTTTGCTAGTAGGAAGCCCACGCTGCTCCCAGTGGGGAAATACAGTACTGTCCTCGACTCTCCTCGGACTACCAGGTAGGTGTTGATGCAGACATGCGATCTGACCTTTAGCCCTATGGTCGTCCATTCGGCCAGTGTTAAGATCACCCAGTGAGCGTCTCCTCTTCCTCCCATCACCCCTAAGACACAAGCACCTTCATCAACTTCTGCCAACACTAATACCCAGAAGTTACAGGCACAGGCCTTCAAGAAGTAACTCTCCCATGCAGACTTTCTACATACTTCAAACTCCCAGCCATCGGCCAGTACTTAAACTAAACGACCTTCCAAGAAGGCTCATAGGAAGCAAAGTTCTCCTTCTCTGCCATGGCACATTTCTTTTCCTGTGCCACCCAGCAGTTGCTGCCCCAGGCCGTCATCCATTTGGCCTGGCCGCACTGCTGGTAGCCGATCATCTTTCCGTTCACCGGCGGAAGAAACTCCCACTCCCGGCCTTCTTAACAAGATGGCTGATGGACCTATTGAAGCAATGGATGATGACTGTCTGCCTATTGATAGTGGTGGCAGTGCTCGCTCGAAGCCAGGCCCTCAGCGGCCTTCCAGGTGACCCCTTCTTGCTTCTCCTTTTTCTTTTTCTTCTCACAATGGCACTTCTTCATTTGAATATTCACGGCATTTGTTGAAACCGAGAGGACTTAAAGTTGCTGCTACACTTGCACTCTCCACTTGTCGTAGCCCTCCAGGAAATGAAGCTATGCCCATGTGATCAAATTGACTTGGCACACTATTCCTCTGTGTGTTTTGACCTACCACCTGAGGCAAGTAGTCCGGCTTATGAAGGGGTTATGTTGCTAGTACGGGATGATATCTTCTACGATCCCATCACCGACGTGCAGGTGGTTGCCGTCCAAATTATTCTCCCCACTTTTATATTTTCCATCTGTACCATTTACACTCCATCGTTGTCTGCCATTACTAGGGCAGGCATGATGCAAATTATTGCTCAGCTACCTGCACCATTTTTGTTGACTGGAGACTTCAATGCCCACCATCCCCTTTGTGGCTCCCCAGCATACTACCTGAGAGGCTCCCTGTTCACAGACCCTTTCAACCACCTCAATCTTGTCTACCTCAATTCTGGCTCCCCTATTTTTCTTTCAGACACAACTCACCACTATTCCCATTTATACCTCTCTATATATACTACCCAACTTGCAAGCCAATTTGAGTGATACGCACTTTCTGATATGTATTTGAGTGACCACTTCCCTTGTGTTATCCATCTCCTGCATCATACCCCATCTCCATGCTCAACTAGTTGGCACATCTCCAAAGCAGACTGGGGGCTCTTCTGTTCCGGACGACTTATCGGGATCAAAATTTCGCAAGCTGCGATAGTCAGGTAACACACCTCATGGAAGTCATTCTCACTGCTGCTGAATATTCTATCCCTCATACTACCTCTTCTCCACATTGCGTACTGGTCCCCTGGTGGATCGCAGCATGTAGAGACGCTATACATGCTCGTCAACGTGCTTTACGCAACTTTATACGCAACCATACGACGGCGAATTGTATTAATTATAAACGATTACATGTGTAGTGTCGTCATGTTATTAATAAAAGCAAGAAAGCCAGCTGGGCTGCTTTCACAAGCTCCTTATACAGTTTTACTCCTTCTGTTGCCTGGGGTAGCCTGCGCCGGCTATCTGGCACTAAGGTCCACTCACCACTTTCTGGCTTGACGGTAGCGAATGACATCCTTGTGGCCCTTGAGGAGGTCTCCAATGCCTTCGGATACTTTTTCGCAGAGGTTTCGAGCTCCACTCATTACCACCCTGCCTTCCTCCCGCGAAAACAGGCAGACGTGGCTACGTCACCTAGCTTCCTCTCCTCTAATCGTAAAAGTTATAATGCTCTATTCACCATGCAGGAACTCGAAAATGCGCTTGCCCAGTCACGGTCCTCCACTCCAGGGCCTGATTCTATTCATATTCAGATGCTGAAGAACCTTCCTCCTCTGGGTAAAGGTTTTCTTCTTCGAACTTACAATCGCATCTGGATTGAGGGTCATGTTCCCACATGCGTTCGCAAATCTATTGTTGTCCCGATTCCTAAGCCGGGGACAAGCACATGCCTTCCAGTTATAGACCAGCTTCCCTTACCAGCTGTGTCAGTAAGGTGATGGAACAAATGGTTAACCTTCGTTTGGTTTGGCTGCTCGAATCTCAATGCCTGCTTAGCAATGTACAATGTGGATTTCGTAGGCGCCTGCCTCCCTGGTTGCTCCACAGGCCCAGCGTCCATTTAGATTCGTCGGAGTACAGGAGGAGCTGCACTCCTGCGGCGTTTGTTTTTACCTCCTTATTTTCCAATACTTTACACCAGCATCCCGACCATGTACCAATATTTATGGATGGCTCTAAACAGGGGGACTGGCTGGCCGCAGTGGTCTCGCGGTTCTATTCATGCAGTCCGGAACCGTGCGACTGCTACGGTCGCAAGTTCGAATCCTGCCTCAGGCATGCATGTGCGTGATGTCCTTAGGTTAGTTAGGTTTAAGTAGTTCTAAGTTCTAGGGGACTGATGACCACAGCAGTTGAGTCCCAAGATGCTCAGAGCCATTTGAAACATTTTGAGCCAAACAGGGGGACTCTGTTGGTTGTGCTGTTGTTTTCCCTGACCGAGTCGTCAAGTTATGGCTTTCTGCGGCGTTTACCATCCTCGATGCCGAATTGTTTGCGATCTTGCGGGCATTGGAGCAGATGAGATGTGTTCCCAGTCTTAAGTTCCTCATTTGTTCTGACTCCCTGAGTGCCCTTCAGACCAACACTTGTACCCAGCGGATATGGACATCCAGAACATCCATGATGCCCTACTCCACCTGCAACAGCAGGGGAAGGAGGTTTCTTTCGGCTGGGTGCCGGGGCACGTGGGTATTAGGGGAAACGAACTGGCGGATGTGGCTGCCAAAGATGAATGTTCCCTCCCTCAAGTTGTTGAATGTGCCATCCCCCTCCATGCTGTTACCTCCCTTTTCGTTTCCGTGTTATGCATCAATGGGAAGAGGAGTGGCTGGCAGTTGGTGACAATAAGCTGCCTCTGGTCAAGGCCACTATGCGACCATGGCGTACGTCCTACCAGTGATGCAGGCGGAATGAGGTTCTCCTCACTCGCCTCCGCATTGGGCACAGTCCCTTAACGCATGGTTTTTTACTCCTGCGGGAGGACCCCCCAATATACAGTGTTTGTGGCGTCCAGATTACTGTCCACCACATTTTACATGACTGTCTTTTATTCTCTGACCAGACTGTGATGGTTTCTTGGCCACCAGATTTGCCCTCTGTTTTGCAAGACGATGCAATGACTGTAGTTAAGGTCTTATGGTTTTGTGTCCTGTCCAATTTGTTGCCTCGGATTTTAGGGAGAGGGTTTTAATGTGCTGCTGGGTGACTGGCTCACCCAGGGTTTAGGTAACAGGTCCGCCAGTCAGGATTACGTCCTTGTTTCCCTTCGGTTTCTGTTCTCTTTTCCTTGTGTTTCCTTTCCTTTTTTAGTGTGTTCCTTGTCCTTTTGTTTTGCCTCCATATGTGGGGATTTGGAACTGCATCAGATCTGCATCTTTTAGAAATTCTCCTTGTTCGCTGTTCGTCTTAGTCCCTTTACCACATGTCTTTCTGTTTTTATGCGCATGGGCGCTGATGACCACACTGTTTAGCGCCCGTAAACGTCACACACTCATAGGCGCCGCTCTGCTGTTGACCATCTGGTTACCTTGTCGAGCTTCATTATGAATAACTTCTTGCAGAAGCGCCCAACCCTGGATGTGTTCTTTGATTTGGAGAAGGCTTACGACACCTGTTGGAGAGCGAGCATTATCCGACCCATGCATACATGGGGCCTTTACGGTCGCCACCCTCTTTTTATTCATGCCTTTTTAATGGATCAACAGTTCAGGGTACGTGCGGGTTCTATCCTCTCCGACGCCTTTCGTCATCCCTCAGGGGGCTCAGCATTCATTTGCTGGGTACGGGCTATGCAAACCCGGGTTCCTCGAGCTGTGGACTGGTGTGCGCCACCAGTCTGCTGATACCGTAAGCTCTGTGCATGTTTCAGCGACTACCGTGTGAGTAACAGATGAACGTTGTGTGTCTTAGGGACTGGGGATTTTGGCTTGATTGAAGGTTTTTTTATAGAGGTATATACCATCCTCGCGATCCAGGCAATCTTAAGGTGTGCTGTGTGCCAATAAGCTGCATGGCTGTTGAGATGGAACAGTTGCTAGCGGGCAACCTCTGGGGAACCTGCCACACCTCAGTTGTACAAGGCTTATCCAGACATGCAGGGCTCTGTCTGGATGGACATAAGTTTCCCTAGCTGCTTGTGGGATGACCATGGATACCACGAATTCTTCCTCGTTTCCTCCTCCTAATTTTTCGATGGCCAGTGGGATGGATGGACCGCTGGTAGGCACTTCCACCCAATCAAACAAGAGGGCTAGGTTAGTCAGTCCTCCTGACTCAGGCGTCAGCAAACGTACAGCAGTTCAGAGTAACAGAGCACATACTGACAACCAAAATGTGTTTTTAATAATAAAAAGGACAGAGGGTTTCTTTGAAAAGGTTTCGCCATTCTATATTTAAAAGGGTCTACAAGGAATAGCTGAAACTTTAAAATCAGTGAAGCGTTTACGGAATGGGACACTGCTTGTTGAAACATCAGCTTCTCAGCAAGCAGTTAACCTTCAAACAGCTAAAAGCTTGGGCGAATATACTATCGATACAGAGCTTCACAGCACCCTGAACTCCAGTAAGGGTGTTATTACCTGTAGGGATCTCGTTGATACTCCTGTAGAAGAATTAAAGAGTGTGTGGGCTCAGGAGGGAATGGTTGACGTTCAGAACATCATGAAAAAGGTGGGTGGGAACCTGGTGAAATTTGACTCCTTCATTCTTACTTTCAATACCCCCAAACTGCCAGAACACGTCAAGGCAGGAGTTCTTCAACTAAACGTCAGATCATATGTCCCAAACCCAATGCGCTGTTTTAAGTGACAGCGTTTTGGGCATACAACTCTAGGGTGTAAAGGAGAAGCGATGTGTGGCAACTGTAGTAAGGCTGCCCATGACAGAATTGACTGTTCGTCGCCTGTCAGATGTATAAACTGTTCTGAAAGCCACCCTTTTGGAGTAAGGACTGTGGAATGTTCCTAGAGGAATGTAGAATACAAGAAATAAAAACAACTAAGCGTATCCCCTACAGTGAAGCCAAAAAAGATCTTCAAGTTCATGTAGCCCCCCAACATTTGTTACATCTTTTGCTTCCATTGTTCAGAAGCCGCCTCCAAAGGTCGATGCATCTACACAGACGGAGGTTGTTAGTGTTGTCAAGAACACCTGCACATGTCAGAGCACTTGCAAGGCAGCAAGTGTATCAGAGCCTGTAGGCCCTCCTAGAACAGCAGAGAAAGTTTCAGTAGCTAACATTGAAGAGCCCCAGGCATCTCCGATTGCTGAGGGTGTTCCAAAGCCCAGCATGGTCATAAACACCCCAGCTTCGGTTCCAGCAGAGCCCTCTAAACAAAGGAAAGCACATGTGAAGCAGCACCTACAGATTAAATCGGCTGGTTAACCCTCGGGTCATGTCAATGTGGTCTCACTAGACACTTCATCAGACCCTTCCCCCGAGCTGATGGGGCGATATGATTGCCCTATATTCTCAGACTCCATGGCTGAGCCTCCACCTGCTGCAGTGTCCCCACCTCGGCAGAAAGAGAGGCAGAAAATAAAACCACCGTGATGGGTCCCATACTGCAAGGGTTCAGGACACATGTGAAGGAACTACATCTATTGATTCAGGATAGACCTATGTGTGTAGGTCTGCAAGAGACAAATTTCAGTGAAACGTACACCTCTGAGCTACGTGGTTATGTTCTCCACAAAAAGGACTACCTGATTGGACAGAGAGCTCGAGGAGGAGTAGGTATCTTCATCAACACCGACTACCACACCTCGCCTCTCTCCCTCATGACGGATTTACAGGCAGTTGCAATATTAGTAAATGTGCGTCATATGCTAACACTGTGTTCGCTTTACCTGCCCCCACATGACGTGCTCGACGAACAGGCTCTCAGTGATCTTCTTACACAGCTCCCCCACCCCTTCATCCTCTGTGGTGATTTTAATGCACACAGTATGCTTTGGGGCTCTGTGAGTACTTGCCCAGGGGTAGAGCAATCGAGAGGCTTCTTCTGTCTACCAGTGACAATTTGCTAAATAAAGGTCACAGCACGCATTTTTGCTTTGCAACTGGGTCGTTCTCTGCCATTGATCTATCACTTTGCTCTCCAGCGATCGCCCACACTGCTGCATGGGAAGTGGTTGATGACTTACATGGCAGCGATCACTTCCCCATCCGGATTCACCTGCCACATGCAGTGGAACCGGAAAGGAAACCGCCTTGATGGGTGCTTGGTAGAGCCAACTGGGCACGGTATAGTCAACTCGCCCAGTTTGAACATCGGGTCAGTGTCAAGGAATGGGTGGATCATATTACTGAAGTGATCCACTGCGCCAGTGAAGCGTCCATCCTACAGTCCATGGGACAACCGAAGTGGCAGCCTGTCCCTTGGTAGAGCGAAGAATGCCGTTGTGCAATCAGGGCTAGGCGGGCAGCTCTGCATAGGTTCAAATGCCGGCCAACTGTAGGGAACCCTGCTGCCTTTCGGGTGGCGTGGGCAAAGTGTCATCGGATTATACAAGAGAGCAAGAAGCGGTTGTGAGAGCAGTTCCTTAACACCATTAATGATTCTACACAAAGTTCCATTGTATGGGAGACCATCAGGAGGATTTCTGGGAGAGGTGGAAGGTGTCCTATGGCTGCTATAATGTGGAATGGTACTCTCCAAACGACCTCAAAAGATATTGCCTAGTCTATGGCGGCTCATTTTGCAGCTATTACTGCAACCGACAGTCAGAATCCAGCTTTCCAGCCCCACAGAGTGGCTGCCGAGAGGAGCAGATTTGGCTTCCGCTTACCCCATACAGAAGAGTACAACTGCCCTTTTTCCATGTGGGAACTGGATTCTGCATTGTGTGGGGCTCATGATACATCCCCTGGTCAATATAGAATCCACTAGAGCTTGCTGCAGCACCTCACAGGAAGAAATAAGGAAATCCTTCTCCGACTTTTTAATCTTGTTTGTATGTCCGGTCACTTCCCTGACTTGTGGCATGAAGCGATTTTAATTCCTCTTTTAAAAACTGGGAAAGACCGCATGTGCCCGGGTTGTTTCCATAGTGTTGCCCTCACTATCTGCATGGGAAAGAACTTGGAGCAAATGGTTAACCGCCGCCTTGTCTGGATGTTAGAATCCAGACAACTCCTTAGTCGCTTTCAGTGTGGGTTGAGGAGGTATCGCTCCACCGTTGATAACCTGGCCCTCCTGGAGGCAGCTATACAACAGGCTTTCCTGAGCCAGCATCACCTGTTGGGAATATTTTGTCATGAAAAATCCTGTGCAGTGTTCCTTGTTTGTGGACGATTTCTCTGTATTTTGCTCTTCTTCAAGCCTTCCAACGATGACCTGTCAGTTGCAACTCACTCTGCGACATTTGGATGAATGGGCACAGAAGAGTGGTTTTAAGTTTTCAACTGATAAGTCAGTGTGTGTTCTTTTTAACCATTCTCGTTCCATTCTTGACTTGCCCGAGTTGAGGATGACGGACACTGTTCTGAATTTTAAAGAAACGGTGATGTTTCTCGGCCGCAGTTTTGATTCTAAGCTTACGTACCTAACACTTGTTAAGGAACTGAAAAAACGGTCTCTTAAGGTGCTGTCTATTTTAAAATGTCTTAGTCACCACGCGTGGGGAGCTGACAGACTTGTCTGCTCTGGTTTTACAGAGCCTTTGTGCAGTCCTGGCTTGATTATGGATGCATGGTGTATGGGTCTGCAAGACCCACTTATTTGAAGCTGCTGGACGTGCTGCACCATGAAGGGATTCGGATGGCCACTGGAATGTACAGAACGAGCCCCATACCGAGCCTCTGTGCAGAGGCAGGTGAAACGCCACTTCACCTCCGGCAGCATCTACTAATGGTGCGCCACGCCTATCAAACATTATCCACACCAACCACACCTGCATACCACAGTGTAGCTTGGCCTCCATTGGAAAGGCTTTTTCGCAACTGGCAACAAGCAACAAGGCCCTATGGGGTTCGTGCAAAGGATTGCATTTTAGAGATGGGTGTGGCCGGTTTTAATGTTTCACATCAAGGTTGGAGCAGATATCCACAATGGCTCCTCCAGAGGCCCACACTGATTTTAGATTTGGCAAATTTTAAGAAAGACAGGACATCAGATTTTCCTTTCAAATCTTTGTTTTTTAACATTTTAGACAGGCATCACGATTTTACAGTAGTCTACACTGATGGATTCCAACAGGGGGATTTTCTTGGCTGCTCAGTAGTGTTCCCCGAATGTGTCATCAGGATTCACCTTCCCCAGAAATACACTGTTTTTTCCACAGAAATTCACATGATCCTGAAGACTTTGGAGAAGATACGGTTTCCTCAGGGCGAACACTTTCTAATTTGCTCTGACTCACTGAGTGCATTACAGTCACTGCAGAAATTGTACCCAGCAGAGAAGCTGGAACAATGATTTACGACCAACTGTACATCCTCCAACGACAGGGCCAGCAAGTATCCTTTTGCTGGGTGCCAGGGCATGTGGCCATACGTGGAAATGAACAAGCTAATAGAGCAACCAAGGACACCGGCAGATTACCGGAGGTGACACAATGTTCTATACCTTTGCAAGGTGTCGTTTTGTGCTGCAGCACAAGTATATACGATTGTGAGAGGAGGAATGGCTTGCGGTGAGGGAAAACAAGCTGCGGTTGGTGAAACCCACCATCAAGCCATGGTGTTCTTCCTGCCGGTCACCTAGGCATGATGAAGTGACCCTTACACGTCTTCGCATAAGGCACTGTCCTCTTATGCGTGCCTTCTTACTACGGCAAGAGAAACCCCCACTGTGTGATGCCTATCACGTACAAATCACTGCACGCCACATTTTAGTTGGGTGTGATTTATATAGTTCTGTCAGGGCAGAAGTTAATATAAGTGGGGATCTGCCTCGATTTTAGCTGATGACGAGCCGACTGTCAAAGTTTTAAAGTACTGTCATGTTTCTGGGCTTCAGCCTAATATTTCAGGTTGGAATTTTTAGTGTGTTGCCGAGTGGCTTACCACTTCCTCTTATTCTTGTAATAGGCCAGTTCCAAACATGTCCTATGTGTTTCATTTTACTCCTTCCCCCACATTCTTTTGCAGGTATACTCTTTATGTGCTGCTTTCCACTTTGCTACTGTAGATGGGCAAACTGCCTATATAGACTATAATTTTTAATTTTAGTTCTATTTTTGCACATGCTACAATTTAGTGACACTTGTCCATAGTTGTTTCCTTTCAGGCAATAAAGACTACACTGTTTAGCACCCATAACAGCATATCCATCCATCCATCAATCCGTCACTCAGAAATAATTCACATTAGATAATGGATTAAATGTAATGACTCTGTCTATATAGTAATCATACCAACAAACAGTCCCAGATGAGAGAGGAGCTTTCTGCACCTTCTTTCAGAAATACTTCACATAGGGTAGTGGATGAAATGCATTGATTCTCACTCTGTAGTAACCTTACCAACAAATAGACATCTACGACGGAGGAGCTTTCTGCAGCTTCTCTTTGAAATGCTTCACATAGGGTTATGGGTGAAATGCGATGACACTGTCTGTGTAGTAGTTATACCCAGAAACAGACCCAAATGATGGTGGAACTTTCTGCAGCATATCTCCGAAATACATCACATAGGGTAATGGCTGAAATGCGATTATTCTGGCTTTATAGAAACCATACCAACAAAGAGACGCGAATGAGGGAGCCACTTTTTGTAGCTTCTATCATAAATACTTCACATCAGGTAATGGATGAAATGTAATGCTTGTGTCTGTGTACTAATCATACCAACAAACAGATGCAAGTGAGGGAGGAGAATTCTACAGCTGCTCTCAGAAATACTTCAAATAGGGTAATAGACGAATTGCGATGTTTTGGGCTTAGTAGGAACCATACCAAAAAACAAACGCAAATGAGGGAGGAGCTTTCTGTAGCTTCCCTCAGAAATACTTCACATCAGGTAATTGATGAAAAGTAATGATTGTGTCTGTGTACTAATCATAACAACAAACAGATACAAGTGAGGGAGGAGCTTCCTGCAGCTTCTCACTTAAATACATCACATGAGGAAATAAATGAAAGGCGATGATTCTGGCTTTGTAGTAACCACACCAACAGACAAACGCAAATGAGGGAGGAGCTTTCTGTAACTATTCCGAGAAATGTTTCACATAGGGTAATAGATGAAATGCATTGATTCTTGCTTTGTAGTAACCATACCAACAAAAAAAGCAAATGTGGGAGGAGCTTTCTCTAGCTTCCCTCAGAAATACTTCACATCATATAACAAATGAAATGTAAGGATTGTGTCTGTGTACTAATCATACCAACAAACAGATGCAAGTGAGGGAGGAGCTTCTGCAGCTTCTTTCTGAAATACATCACATAGGGAAATAAATGATATGGGATGATTCTGGCTTTGTAGTAACCACACCAACAAATAAATGCAAATGAGGGAGTAGCTTTCTGTAGCTTTTCTTATAAATACTTCACAGCAGGTAATGGATAAAATGTAATGATTGTGGCTGTATACTAACCATAACAACAAAAAGATGCAAGTGAGGGAGAAGCTTTCTGCAACTTCTCTCTGAAATACATCACTTAGGGTAATTGATGAAATGCATTGATTCTTGCTTTCTAGTAACCATACCAACAAAAAAAGCAAATGAAGGAGGGGCTTTCTGTAGCTCCCCTCAGAAATACTTCACATCATGTCATAAATTAAATGTAATGATTGTGTCTGTGTACCAATCACACCTATAAACACATGCATGTGAGGGAGGACCTTTCTGCAGCTTCTCTCGGAAATACGTCACATAGGGTAATGGATGAAATGCAATGATTGTGGCTTTGTAGTAACCATTCCAACAAACAAATGCAAATGAATGAGGAGCTTTCTGTAGATTCCCTCAGAAATACTTCACATCAGGTAATGGATGAAATGTGATGATTGTGTCTGTTTACTAAACATACATACAAACAGATGCAAGTGATGGAGGAGCTGTCTGCAACTTCGATCTGAAATACTTCACAACCGGTAATGGATGAAATGTAGTGATTGTGTTTGTGTACTAATCATAACAACAGCAGATGCAAGTGAGGGAAGAGCTTTCTGCAGCTTCACTCAGAAACACTTCACATCCGGTAATGGATGAAATGTAATGATTGTGTCTGTGTACTAATCATAACATAAACAGTTGCAAGTGAGGGAGGAGCTTTCTGCAGATTCTCTCTGAAACTCATTACATAGGATAATGGTTTAAATGAATGATTCTGGCTTTATAGTAACCATACCAACAAACAAACGTAAATGAGGGACGAGCTTTCTGCAGCATCTCTCAAAAATACTCCACATCATTTAATGGAAGAAATGAAATGGTTGAGTCTGTGTACTATTCATACCAACAAACCAATGCAAAAGTGTGAGGAGCTTTCTGTAGCTTCCCTCAGAAATCCTCCACTTCAGGTAATGGATGAAATGTAATAATTGTGTCTCTGTACTAATCATTCTAACAAACAGATGCAAGTGTGGGTGGAGCTTTCTGCAGCTTCTCTCAGAAATACATCACATAGGGTAATGGATGAAATGCAATGATTCTGGCCATACCAACAAACAAAGGCAAATCAGGGAGGAGCATTTTGTAGCTTCCCTTGGAAATACTTCACATCAGGTAATGGATGAAATGTAATGACAGTGTCTGTGTACTAATCATACCAACAAACAGATGCAAGTGAGTTTGGAGCTTTCTGCAGCTTCTCTCTGAAATACAGTACAATGGGTAATAGAGGAAATGCAAAGATTCTGGCTTTGTAGTAACCATACCAACAAACAAACACACATGAGGGAAGAGCTTTCTGTAGCTTCCCCCAGAAATACTTCACATCATGTAATCAATGAAACGTAATGATTGTGTAAGTGTACTAATCATTCCAACAAACAGATGCAAGAGCTTTCTGCAGCTTCTATCAGAAATACTTCACATAGGCTATTGGATGAAATGTGATGATTCTGGCTTTCTAGTAACCATACCAACAAACAAACGCAAATGAGGGTGGAGTTTTCTGTAACTATTCCCCGAAATACATGACACCAGGTAAAGGATGAAATGTAATGATTTTGTCTGTGTACAAATCATACCATAAACAGATGCAAGTGAGGGAAGAGCTTTCTGTAGCTTTCCTCAGGAATACTTCACATAGCATAATAGATGAAATGCTATGATTCTGGCATTGTAGTAACCATACCAACAATCAAACGCAAATGAGGGAGGAGCTTTCTGTAGCTTCCCCCAGAGATACTTCACATCATGTAATCAATGAAATGTAATGATAGTGTCAGTGTACTAATCATTCCAACAAACACATGCAAGTGAGGGAGGAGCTTTCTGCAGCTTCTATCAGAAATACTTCACATAGGGTATTGGATGAAATGCGATGATTCTGGCTTTCTAGTAACCATACCGGCAAACAAACGCACATGAGTAAGGAGCTTTCTGTAGCTTCCCTCAGAAACATTACACATCAGGTAATGGATGAAATGTAATGATTTTGTCTGTGTACTAATCATAACAACAAATGGATGCAAGTGAGAGAGGAGCTTTCTGCAGTTTTTTCTGAAATACATCACAAAGGGTAATAGATGAAATGCGATGATTCTTGCCTTGTAGTAACCATAGCAACATAAATTGCAAATGACGGAGGGGCTTTCTGTAGCTTCCCTCAGAAATACACGACATCAGGTAAAGAATGAAATGTAATAATTCTGTCTGTGTACTAATTATACCAAGAAACAGGTGCAAGTGAGGGAGGAACTTTCTGCAGCTTCTCTCTGAAATACTTCAGACGAGGTTATAGATAAATTGCTATGATTCTGGCTTTGTAGTAGCCATACCATCAAACAAACGCAACTGAGGGAGGAGCTACTGTAGCTTTCCTCAGAAATATTTCACATAGCATGGTAAATGAAATGCTATGATTCTGGATTTGTAGTAACCCAACCAACAAACAAAAGCAAATGAGGGTGAAGTTTTCTGTAGCTATTCCCAGAAATACATGACACCAGGTAATGGATAAAATTTAATGATTGTGTCTGTGTACTAATCGTACCAACAAACAGACGCAAGTGAGGGAGAATGTTTCTGCAGCTTCTCTCTGAAATACATCACTTAGTGTAATGGATGAAATGCAATGATTCTGGCATTGTAGTAACCATTCCGACAAACAAATGCAAAATTGGGATTATCTTTCTGTAGCTACCCTAGAAATACTTCACATCATGTAATCAATGAAATATATTGATTGTGTCTGTGTACTGATCATACCAACAAACAAACACAAATATGGAAGGATCTTTCTGTAGGTATTCTCGGAAATACTTCACATACGGTAATGGATTAAATGCGATGATTCTGCCTTTTTAGTAACCATACCAACAAACAGATGCAAGTGAGGGAGGAGCTTTCTGCAGCTTCTCTGTGAAATATTTCACATAGGGTAATAAATGAAATGCGATGATTCTGGCTTTGTAATAACCATATCATCAATCAAACGCAAATGACGGAGGAGCTTTCTGTAGCTTCCTTGAGAAATACTTCACACCATGTAATAAATGAAATGTAATGATAGTTTCTCTGTACTAATCATACCAACAAACAGATGCAAGTGAGGGAGAAGCCTTCTGAAGCTTCTCTCTGAAATGCATCACATAGGGTAATAGATGAAATGCGATGACACTGGTTTTGTAGTAACCATACCGAACAAACAAACGCAAATGAGAGAGGAGCTTTCTGTAGCTTCCCCTCAGAAATACTTCACATTTTGTAATAGATGAAATGGGATGATTCTAGCTTTGTAGTAACCACACTAACAAGCAAATACAAATGAGGGAGGAGCTTTCTGTAGCTTTCCTCAGAAAAATTTCACTTAGCATAATAGATGAAATGCTATGATTCTGGCTTTGTAGTAACCATACCAACAACCAAACGCAAATGAGGGAGGTGGTTTCTGTAGCTTCCCTCAGTAATACTTCACTTCAGGTGATGGATGAAATATAATGATAGTGTCAGTGTACTAATCTTACCAACAAACAGTTGCAAGTAGGGGGGGAGCTTTCTGCAGCTTTTATCTGAAATATTACACATGGGTAAAAAATGAAACCCGATGATTCTGCCTTTGTAATAACCCTACCAACAAACAAACACAAATGTGGAAGGATCTCTCTGTAGGTATTCTCGGAAATACTTCACATAGAGTAATAGATGAAATGCGAGGATTGTGGCTATGTTGTAACCATACCAACAAACAGATGCAAGTGTGGGTAGAGCTTTCTGCAGCTACTCTCTAAAATACATCACATAGGGTAATAGATGAAATGCAATGATTCTGGCTTTGTTGTAACCATACCAACAAACAAACACAAATGAGGTAGGAGCTTTCTGGAGCTTCCCTCAGAAATACTTCACATGAGGTAATGGATGAAATGTAATGATTGTGTCTGAGCACTAATCATATCAGCAAACAGATGCAAGTGAGGGAGGAGCTTAGTGCAGCTTCTCTCTTAAGTACATCACATAGGACAATGGATTAAATGTAATGAATCTGGCTTTGTAGTAACCATACCAAAAAACAAATGCAAATGAGGGAGGGCTTTCTGTACCTACCCTCAGAAATACTTCACATCAGGTAATGGATGAAATGTAATGATTGTGTCTGTGTACTAATCATACCAACAAACAGATGCAAGTGAAGGAGGAGCTTTCTGCAGCTTCTATCTGAAGTACATCACATAGTGTAATAAATGAAATGTGATGATTCTGGCTTTGTAATAACCATACCAACAAAGAAACGCAAATGAGGGTGGAGTTTTCTGTAGGTATTCCCAGAAATACGTGACACCACGTAATGGATGAAATGTAATGATTGTGTCTATGTACTAATCGTTCTAACAGGCAGATGCAAGTGAGTGAGGATCTTTCCGCAACTTCTCTCAGAAATACTTCACATAGGGTAATAGATGAAATGCGATGATTCTGGGTTTGTAGTAACCATACCAACAAGCAAACGCAAATGAGGGAGGAGCTTTCTGTAGCTATTCCCAGAAATACTTCACATAGGGTAATAGGTGATAGGTGATGATTCTTGTCTTGTAGTAACCATAGCAACATAAAATGCAAATGAGGTAGGAGCTTTCAGTAGCTTCCCTCAGAAATACTTCACATCATGTAATAAAAGAAATGTAATGATTGTGACTGTGTACTAATCGTACCAACAAACAAACGCAAATGATGGTGGAGCTTTCTGTAGCTTCCCTCAGACGTAATTCACATGAGATAATTGATGTAATGTAATGATTGTGTCCGTGTACTTATTATAACAACAAACAGATGCAAGTAAGGGAGGAGCTTTCTGCAGCTTCTCTCTGAAGTACATCTTATAGGATAATAGATGAAATGCAATGATTCTCGTTTTGTAGTTACCATACCAACAAACAAATGCAAGTGAGGTAAGAGCTTTCTGTAGCTTTCTTCAGAAATACTTCACATAGCATATAGATGAAACGCTATGATTCTGGCTTTGTAGTAACCATACCAACAATCAAACACAAATGAGGGAGGAGCTTTCTGTAGCTTCCCCCAGAAATACTTCACATCATGTAATCAATGAAATGTAATGATTGTGTCGGTGTACTAATCATTCCAACAAAATGATGCAAGTGACGGAGGAGCATTCTGCGGCTTCTCTCTGAAATACATCACATAGGCTAATGGATGTAATGCAATGATTCTGGCCATACCAACAAACAAACGCAAATGATGGAGGAGATTTTGTAGCTTTCCTCAAAATACTTCACATCAGGTAATGGAATGAAATGTAATGACTGTGTCTGTGTGCTAATCATACCAACAAACAGATGCAAGTGAGGGAGGTGCTTTCTGCAGCTTATCTCAGAAATAAATCACATAGCATAGTAGATGAAATGCGATGATTCTGGCTTTGTAGTAACCATACCAACAACAACGCAATTGAGGGAGAAGCTTCCTGTAGGTTTCATCAGAAATAATTCACATCATGTCATAAATGAAATGACATTATTGTATCTGTGTACTAATTATACCAGCAAAGGGATGTAAGTGAGGGAGGAGCTTTCTGCAGGTTCTCTCTGAAATACCTCAGATGAGGTAATAGATAAATTGCGATGATTCTGGCTTTGTAGTAACCATAATAACAAAGAAATGCAAATGAGGGACGTGCTTTCTGTAGCTTCCCTCAGAAATAACTCATATCAATTCCTCAATGAAATGTAATGATTGTGTCTGTGTTCTAATCATACCACCATACAGAGCAAGTGAGGAAGGAGCTTTCTGCTGCTTCTCTCGGAAGAACATCACGTAGGGTAATAGATGAGATGCGATGATTCTGGCTTTGTAGTAACCATACCGACAAACAAATGCAAATTATGGAGGAGCTTTCTGTAGCATCCCTCAGAAATACTTCATATCAGGTAATGGATGAAATGTAGTGATTGTGTTTGTGTACTAATCATAACATGGAACAGATGCAAGTGAGGGTAGAGCTTTCTGCAGCTACTCTCTAAAATACATCTCATAGGGTAATAGATGAAATTCAACGATTCTGGCTTTGTAGTAATCATCAAAACAAACAAACGCAAATGAGGGAGGAGCTCTCTGTAGCTTTCTTCAGAAAGAATTCATGTTAGATAATGGATGATATGTAATTGTTATGTCTGTGTACTATTCATACCTGCAAACACGCGCAAGTGAGGGGGAAGCTTTCTGTAGCTTCTCTCTGAAATACTCCACATCAGGAAATGGATGAAATATAATGATTGTGTCTGTGTACTAATCATACCAACAAACAGATGCAAGTGAGGGAGAAGCCTTCTGAAGCTTCTCTCTGAAATGCATCACATAGGGTAATAGATGAAATGCGATAATACTGGTTTTGTAGTAACCTTACCGAACAAACAAACGCAAATGAGGGAGGAGCTTTCTGTAGCTTCCCTCAAAAATACTTCACATCAGGTAATGGATGAAATGTAATGACTGTGTCTGTGTACTAATCATTCCAACAAGCAGATGCAAGTGTGTGAGGATCTTTCCGCAGCTCCTCTCAGAAATACTTCACATAGGTAATAGATGAAATGCATTGATTCTGGGTTTCTAGTAAACATACCAACAAGCAAACGCAAATGAGGGAGTAGCTTTCTGTAGCTATTCCCAGAAATACTTCACATCATGTAATAAATGAAATGTAATTATTGTGTCTGTTTACTATTCGTAACAACAAACAAACGCAAACGTTGGAGGAGCTTTCTGAAGCTTCCCTCAGAAATAATTCACATGCGGTAATTGTCGAAATGTAATGATTGTGTCCGTGCACTAATTATAACAACAAACAGATGCAAGTAAGGGAGGAGCTTTCTGCAGCTTCTCCCTGAAGTACTTCTTATAGGATAATAGATGAAATGCTATGATTCTGGCTTTGTAGTAACCATACCAACAATCAAATGCAAATGTGGGAGGAGCTTTCTGTAGCTTCCCCCAGAAATACTACACATCATGTAATAATTGAAATGTAATGATTGTGTCAGTGTACTAATCATTCCAACAAAATGATGCAAGTGAGAGAGGATCTTTCTGCAGCTTCTCTCTAAAATACATCACATAGGCTAATGGATTTAATGCAACGATTCCGGCCATACCAACAAACAAACACAAATGAGGGAGGAGATTTTGTAGCTTTCCTCAAAATACTTCACATCAGGTAATGGAATGAAATGTAATGACTGTGTCTGTGTAATAATCATACCAACAAACAGATGCAAGTGAGGGAGGAGATTTCTGCAGCTTATCTCAGAAATACATCACATAGATTAATAGGTGAAATGCGATGATTCTGGCTTTGTAGTAACCATACCAACAACAACGCAATTGAGGGAGAAGCTTCCTGTAGGTTCCATCAGAAATAATTCACATCATGTCATAAATGAAATGTCATAATTGTGTCTGTGTACTAATCATACCAGCAAAATGTTGTAAGTGAGGGAGGAACTTTCTGCAGCTTCTCTCTGAAATACATCACATAGTGTAATGGGTGAAATGCAATGATTCTTGCTTTGTAGTAACCATACCAACAAACAAACGCAAATCAGGGAGGAGCTTTCTGTAGCTTCCCACAGAAATACTCCACATCAGGTAATTGATGAAATATAATGATAGTGTCGGTGTAGTAATCATACCAACAAAGAGGTGCAAATAGGGGGGGGGGGGGGGGAGCATTCCGCAGTTTTTATCTGAAATACCACACATAGGGTAAAAAAGAAACTCGATGATTCTGCCTTTGTAATAACCATACCAACAAACTACCTACAGAAAGATCCTTCCACATTTGTGTTTTTCTCGGAAATACTTCACATAGGGTAATAGATGAAATGCGAGGATTGTGGCTATGTTGTATCCATTCCAACAAACAGATGCAAGTGAGGGTAGAGCTTTATGCAGCTACACTCTGAAATACATCACGTAGGGTAATAGATGAAATGCAATGATTCTGGCTATGTAGTAATGATCAAAACAAACAAACGCACATGAGGGAGGAGCTCTCTGTAGTTTCCTTCAGAAAGAATTCATGTTAGGTAATGGATGAAATGTAATTGTTATGTCTGTGTACTATTCATACCTGCAAACACGTGCAAGTGAGGGGGAAGCTTTCTGTAGCTTCTCTCTGAAATACGTCACATAGGGTAATGGATGAATGCAATGTTTCCGGCTTTGTTGTAACCATACCAACAAACAAACACAAATGAGGTAGGAGCTTTCTGGAGCTTCCCTCAGAAATACTTCACATGAGGTAATGGATGAAATGTAATGATTGTGTCTGAGCAGTAATCATAGCAACAAACAGATGCAAGAGAGGGAAGAGCTTTCTACAGCTTCCCTCAGTAATACTTTACGTCAGGTAATGGATAAAATGTGATGGTTGTGTCTGTGTACTAATAATATTGTCAAACAGATGCAAGTGAGGGAGGAGCTTTCTGCAGCTTCTCTCTTAAGTACATCACATAGGATAATGGATGAAATGAAATGATTCTGGCTTTGTAGTAACCATACCAACAAACAAATGCAAGTGAGGGAAGAGCTTTCTGTAGCTTTCTTCAGAAATACTTCACTTTGCATATAGATGAAACTCTATGATTCTGGCTTTGTAGTAACCATACCAACAATCAAATGCAAATGAGGGAGGAGTTTTCTGTAGCTTCCCCAAAAATACTTCACATCATGTAATCAATGAAATGTAATGATTGTGTCTGTGTACTAATCATTCCAACAAAATGATGCAAGTGACGGAGGAGCTTTCTGCGGCTTCTCTCTGAAATACATCACATAGGCTAATGGATGTAATGCAATGATTCTGGCCATACCAACAAACAAACGCAAATGAGGGAGAAGATTTTGTAGCTTTCCTCAAAATACTTCACAGCAGGTAATGGAATGAAATGTAATGATTGTGTCTGTGTACTAATCATACCAACAAACAGATGCAAGTGAGGGAGGAGCTTTCTGCAGCTTATCTCAGAAATAAATCACATAGCATAGTAGATGAAATGCGATGATTCTGGCTTTGTAGTAACCATACCAACAACAACGGAATTGAGGGAGAAGCTTCCTGTAGGTTCCATCTGAAATAATTCACATCATGTCATAAATGAAATGACATTATTGTGTCTGTGTACTAATTATACCAGCAAAGGATTGTAAGTGAGGGAGGAGCTTTCTGCAGCTTCTCTCTGAAATACCTCAGATGAGGTAATAGATAAATTGCGATGATTCTGTCTTTGTAGTAACCATACTAACAAACAAATGCAAATGAGGGAAGTGCTTTCTGTAGCTTCCCTCAGAAATAACTCATATCAAGTACTGGATGAAATGTAATGATTGTGTCTGTGTAATAATCATACCAACAAACAGATGCAAGTGAGGGAGGAGATTTCTGCAGCTTATCTCAGAAATACATCACATAGATTAATAGATGAAATGCGATGATTCTGGCTTTGTAGTAACCATACCGACAAACAAATGCAAATGAGGGAGGAGCTTTCTGTAGCTTCCCCCATAAATACTACACATCATGTAATCAATGAAATGTAATGGTTGTGTCTGTGTACTAATCATATCACCAAACAGATGCAAGTGAGGGAGGAGCTTTCTGCAGCTTCTCTCTTAAGTACATCACATAGGATAACGGATGAAATGCAATGATTCTGGCTTTGTAGTAACCATACCAACAAACAAATGCAAGAGAAGGAGGGCTTTCTGTACCTACCGTCAGAAATACATCAAATCAGGTATAGGATGAAATGTAATGATTGTGTCTGTGTACTAATCATACCAACAAACAGATGCAAGTGAACGAGGAGCTTTCTGCAGCTTCTCTCTGAAGTACATCTTATAGGATAATAGATGAAATGCAATGATTCTTGCTTTGTAGTAACCATACCAACAAACAAATGCAAGTGAGGGAAGAGCTTTCTGTAGCTTTCTTCAGAAATACTTCACATTGCATATAGATGAAACGCTATGATTCTGGCTTAGTAGTAACCATACCAACAATCAAATGCAAATGAGGGAGTAGCTTTCTGTAGCTTCCCCCAGAAATACTTCACATCATGTAATCAATGAAATGTAATGATTCTGTCGGTGTACTAATCATTCCAACAAAATGATGCAAGTGACGGAGGAGCTTTCTGCGGCTTCTCTCTGAAATACATCACATAGGCTAATGGATGTAATGCAATGATTCTGGCAATACCAACAAACAAACGCAAATGAGGGAGGAGATTTTGTAGCTTTCCTCAAAATACTTCACATCAGGTAATGGAATGAAATGTAATGACTGTGTCTGTGTACTAATCATACCAACAAACAGATGCAAGTGAGAGAGGAGCTTTCTGCAGCTTATCTCAGAAATAAATCACATAGCATAGTAGATGAAATGCGATGATTCTGGCTTTGTAGTAACCATACCAACAACAACGCAATTGAGGGAGAAGCTTCCTGTTGGTTCCATCAGAAATAATTCACATCATGTCATAAATGAAATGACATTATTGTGTCTGTGTACTAATTATACCAGCAAAGGGATGTAAGTGAGGGAGGAGCTTTCTGCAGCTTCTCTCTGAAATACCTCAGATGAGGTAATAGATATATTGCGATGATTCTGTCTTTGTAGTAACCATACCAACAAGCAAACGCAAATGAGGGAGTAGCTTTCTGTAGCTATTCCCAGAAATACTTCACATCATGTAATAAATGAAATGTAATTATTGTGTCTGTTTACTAATCGTAACAACAAACAAACGCAAATGATGGAGGAGCTTTCTGAAGCTTCCCTCAGAAATAATTCACATGCGGTAATTGGTGAAATGTAATGATTGTGTCCGTGCACTAATTATAACAACAAACAGATGCAAGTAAGGGAGGAGCTTTCTGCAGCTTCTTCCTGAAGTACATCTTATAGGATAATAGATGAAACGTTATGATTCTGGCTTTGTAGTAACCATACCAACAATCAAATGCAAATGAGGGTGGAGCTTTCTGTAGCTTCCCCCAGAAATACTACACATCATGTAATCAATGAAATGTAATGATTGTGTCAGTGTACTAATCATTCCAACAAAATGATGCAAGTGAGGGAGGAGCTTTCTGCAGCTTCTCTCTAAAATACATCACATAGGCTAATGGATTTAATGCAGCGATTCTGGCCATACCAACAAACAAACACAAATGAGGGAGGAGCTCTCTGTAGTTTCCTTCAGAAAGAATTCATGTTAGGTAATGGATGAAATGTAATTGTTATGTCAGTGTACTATTCATACCTGCAAACACGTGCAAGTGAGGGGGAAGCTTTCTGTAGCTTCTCTCTGAAATACGTCACATAGGGTAATGGATGAAATGCAATGTTTCCGCCTTTGTTGTAACCATACCAACAAACAAACACAAATGAGGTAGGAGCTTTCTGGAGCTTCCCTCAGAAATATTTCACATGAGGTAATGGATGAAATGTAATGATTGTGTCTGAGCACTAATCATAGCAACAAACAGATGCAAGAGAGGGATGAGCTTTCTAGAGCTTCCCTCAGTAATACTTTACGTCAGGTAATGGATAAAATGTCATGGTTGTGTCTGTGTACTAATCATATCAGCAAACAGATGCAAGTGAGGGAGGAGCTTTCTTCAGCTTCTCTCTTAAGTACATCACATAGGATAACGGATGAAATGCAATGATTCTGGCGTTGTAGTAACCATACCAACAAACAAATGCAAATGAAGGAGGGCTTTCTGTACCTACCCTCAGAAATACATCACATCAGGTAATGGATGAAATGTAATGATTGTGTCTGTGTACTAATCATACCAACAAACAGATGCAAGTGAAGGAGGAGCTTTCTGCAGCTTCTCTCTGAAGTACATCTTATAGGATAATAGATGAAATGCAATGATTCTCGCTTTGTAGTAACCATACCAACAAACAAATGCAAGTGAGGGAAGAGCTTTCTGTAGCTTTCTTCAGAAATACTTCACATAGCATATAGATGAAACGCTATGATTCTGGCTTTGTAGTAACCATACCAACAATCAAATGAAAATGAGGGAGGAGCTTTCTGTAGCTTCCCCCAGAAATACTTCACATCATGTAATCAACGAAATATAATCATTGTGTCAGTGTACTAATCATTCCAACAAAATGATGAAAGTGACGGAGGAGCTTTCTGTAGCTTTCTTCAGAAGTACTTCACATAGCATATAGATGAAACGCTATGCTTCTTGCTTTGTAGTAACCATACCAACAAACAAATGCAAATGAGGGACATGCTTTCGTTAGCTTCCCTCTACATTTCATCCAGTAATTGATATCAGTTATTTGTATGATTTTGTCTGTGTTCTAATCATACCAACATACAGAGCAAGTGAGGAAGGAGCTTTCTGCTGCTTCTCTCTGAAAAACATCACATAGGGTAATAGATGAGATGTGATGATTCTGGCTTTGTAGTAACCATACCGACAAACAAATGCACATTATGGAGGAGCTTTCTGTAGCATCCCTCAGAAATACTTCACATCATGTAATAAATGAAACGTAATGTTTGAGTCTGTGTACTACTCATACCAACAAACAGATGCATGTGAGGTTGGAGCTTTCTGCAACTTCTATCTGAAATACATCACATAGTGTAATAAATGAAATGCGATGTTTCTGGCTTTGTAATAACCATACCAACAAATTGACGCATATGAGGTAGGGGCTTTCTGTAGCTATTCTCAGAAACACATCACATGTGTTTATATGTGAAATCTGATGATTCTGGCTTTGTAATAACCATACCAACAATCAAACGCAAATGAGGGAGGAGCTCTCTGTAGCTTCCCTCAGAAATACTTCATATCAGGTAATGGATGAAATGTAGTGATTGTGTTTGTGTACTAATCATAACATGAAACAGATGCAAGTGAGGGTAGAACCTTCTGCAGCTACTCTCTAAAATACATCACATAGTGTAATAGATGAAATGCAATGATTCTGGCTCTGTAGTAATCATCAAAACAAACAAACGCAAATGAGGGAGGAGCTCTCTGTAGTTTCCTTCAAAAAGAATTCATATTAGGTAATGGATGAAATGTAATTGTTATGTCTGTGTACTATTCATACCTGCAAACATGTGCAAGTGAGGGGGAAGCTTTCTGTAGCTTCTCTATTTAATACTCCACATCAGGAAATGGATGAAATATAATGATTGTGTCTGTGTACTAATCATACCAACAGACAGATGCAAGTGAAGGAGGATCTGTCTGCAACTTCTATCTGAAATACTTCACAACCGGTAATGGATGAAATGAAGTGATTGTGTTTGTGTACTAATCATAACAACAGCAGATGCAAGTGAGGGAAGAACTTTCAGCAGCTTCCCTGAGAAATGAATGAAATGTAATGATTGTGTCTGTGTACAAATTACACCAATAAACACATGCATGTGAGAGCGGACCGTTCTGCAGCTTTTCTCTGAAATGCGTCACACAGGTAAGTGGATGAAA
Organism: Schistocerca gregaria; assembly: GCF_023897955.1. Lineage (NCBI taxonomy): Eukaryota > Metazoa > Arthropoda > Insecta > Orthoptera > Acrididae > Schistocerca > Schistocerca gregaria. Next base: position 104,634 of record NW_026062139.1, on the reverse strand, counting down.
TGTAATGATTCTGGCTTTGTAGTAACCATACCCACAAACAAATGCAAATTAGGGAGGAGCTTTCTGTAGCTTCCTTGAGAAATACTTCACATCATGTAATAAATGAAATGTAATGATAGTTTCTCTGTACTAATCATACTAACAAACAGATGCAAGTGAGGGAGAAGCCTTCTGAAGCTTCCTCAAAATACTTCACATCAGGTGATGGAATGAAATGTAATGACTGTGTCTGTGTAATAATCATACCAACAAACAGATGCAAGTGAGGGAGGAGCTTTCTGCAGCTTAACTCAGAAATACATCACATAGCTTACTAGATGAAATGCGATGATTCTGGCTTTGTAGTAACCATACCAACAACAACGCAATTGAGGGAGAAGCTTCCTGTAGGTTCCATCAGAAATAATTCACATCATGTCATAAATGAAATGTGATAATTGTGTCTGTGTACTAATCATACCAGCAAAGGGTTGTAAGTGAGGGAGGAGCTTCCTGCAGCTTCTCTCTGAAATACATCACATAGTGTAATGGATGAAATGCAATGATTCTTGCTTTGTAGTAACCATACCAACAAACAAACGCAAATCAGGGAGGAGCTTTCTGTAGCTTCCCACAGAAATACTCCACATCAGGTAATGGGTGGAATATAATGATAGTGTCAGTGTACTAATCATACCAACAAAGAGTTGCAAATAGTGGGGGAGGTTTCCGCAGCTTTTATCTGAAATACCACACATAGGGTAAAAAAGAAACTCGATGATTCTGCCTTAGTAATAACCATACCAACAAACAAACACAAATGTGGAAGGATCTTTCTGTAGGTATTCTCGGAAATACTTCACATAGGGTAATAGATGAAATGCGATTATTGTGGCTATGTTGTATCCATTCCAACAAACAGATGCAAGTGAGGGTAGAGCTTTATGCAGCTACACTCTAAAATACATCACGTAGGGTAATAGATGAAATGCAATGATTCTGGCTTTGTAGTAATCATCAAAACAAACAAACGCAAATAAGGGAGGAGCTCTCTGTAGTTTCCTTCAGAAAGAATTCATGTTAGGTAATGGATGAAATGTAATTGCTATGTCTGTGTACTATTCATACCTGCAGAAACGTGCAAGTGAGGGGGAAGCTTTCTGTAGCTTCTCTCTGAAATACGTCACATAGGGTAATGGATTAAATGCAATGTTTCCGGCTTTGTTGTAACGATACCAACAAACAAACACAAATGAGGTAGGAGCTTTCTGGAGCTTCCCTCAGAAATACTTCACATGAGGTAATGGATGAAATGTAATGATTGTGTCTGAGCAGTAATCATAGCAACAAACAGATGCAAGAGAGGGAAGAGCTTTCTACAGCTTCCCTCAGTAATACTTTACGTCAGGTAATGGATAAAATGTAATGGTTGTTTCTGTGTACTAATCATATCATCAAACAGATGCAAGTGAGGAAGGAGCTTTCTGCTGCTTCTCTCTTAAGTACATCACATAGGATAATAGATGAAATGCAATGATTCTCACTTTGTAGTAACCATACCAACAAACAAATGCAAGTGAGGAAGAGCTTTCTGTAGCTCTCTTCAGAAATACTTCACATAGCATATAGATGAAACGCTATGATTCTGGCTTTGTAGTAACCATACCAACAATCAAATGCAAATGAGGGAGGAGCTTTCTGTAGCTTCCCCCAGAAATACTTCACATCATGTTATCAATGAAATGTAATGATTGTGTCAGTGTACTATTCATTCCAACAAAATGATGCAAGTGACGGAAGAGCTTTCTGCGGCTTCTCTCTGAAATCCATCACATAGGGTAATGGATGTAATGCAATGATTCTGGCCATACCAACAAACAAACGCAAATGAGGGTGGAGATTTCGTAGCTTTCCTCAAAATACTTCACATCAGGTAATGGAATGAAATGTAATGACTGTGTCTGTGTACTAATCATACCAACAAACAGATGCAAGTGAGGAAGGAGCTTTCTGCTGCTTCTCTCAGAAGAACATCACGTAGGGTAATAGATGAGATGCGATGATTCTGGCTTTGTAGTAATCATCAAAACAAACAAAGGCAAACGAGGGAGGAGCTCTCTGTAGTTTCCTTCAGAAAGAATTCATGTTAGATAATGGATGAAATGTAATTGTTATGTCTGTGTACTATTCATACCTGCAAACACGTGCAAGTTAGGGGGAAGCTTTCTGTAGCTTCTCTCTGAAATACTCCACATCAGGAAATGGATGAAATATAATGATTGTGTCTGTGTACTAATCATACCAACAAGCACATGCAAGTGTGTGAGGATCTTTCTGCAGCTCCTCTCAGAAATACTTCACATAGGTAATAGATGAAATGTGTTGATTCTGGGTTTCTAGTAAACATACCAACAAGCAAACGCAAATGAGGGAGTAGCTTTCTGTTGCAATTCCCAGAAATACATCACATCATGTAATAAATGAAATGAAATTATTGTGTCTGTTTACTAATCGTAACAACAAACAAACGCAAATGATGGAGGAGCTTTCTGAAGCTTCCCTCAGAAATAATTCACATGCGGTAATTGGTGAAATGTAATGATTGTGACCGTGCACTAATTATAACAACAAACAGATGCAAGTAAGGGAGGAGTTTTCTGCAGCTTCTCCCTGAAGTACATCTTATAGGATAATAGATGAAACGCTATGATCCTGGCTTTGTAGTAACCATACCAACAATCAAATCCAAATGAGGGAGGAGCTTTCTGTAGCTTCCCCCAGAAATACTACACATCATGTAATCAATGAAATGTAATGATTGTGTCAGTGTACTAATCATTCCAACAAAATGATGTAAGTGACGGAGGAGCTTTCTGCAGCTTCTCTCTAAAATACATCACATAGGCTAATGGATTTAATGCAGCGATTCTGGCCATACCAACAAACAAACACATATGAGGGAGGAGATTTTGTAGCTTTCCTCAAAATACTTCACATCAGGTAATGGAATGAAATGTAATGACTGTGTCTGTGTAATAATCATACCAACAAACAGATGCAAGTGAGGGTGGAGCTTTCTGCAGCTTCTCTGTGAAATATTTCACATAGGGTAATACATGAAATGCGATGATTCTGGCTTTGTAATAACCATATCATCAAAAAAACGCAAATGACGGAGGAGCTTTCTGTAGCTTCCTTGAGAAATACTTCACATCATGTAATAAATGAAATGTAATGATAGTTTCTCTGTACTAATCATACCAACAAACAGATGCAAGTGAGGGAGAAGCCTTCTGAAGCTTCTCTCTGAAATGCATCACATAGGGTAATAGATGAAATGCGATGACACTGGTTTTGTAGTAACCATACCGAACAAACAAACGCAAATGAGAGAGGAGCTTTCTGTAGCTTCCCCTCAGAAATACTTCACATTTTGTAATAGATGAAATGGGATGATTCTAGCTTTGTAGTAACCACACTAACAAGCAAATACAAATGAGGGAGGAGCTTTCTGTAGCTTTCCTCAGAAAAATTTCACTTAGCATAATAGATGAAATGCTATGATTCTAGCTTTGTAGTAACCATACCAACAACCAAACGCAAATGAGGGAGGTGGTTTCTGTAGCTTCCCTCAGTAATACTTCACTTCAGGTGATGGATGAAATATAATGATAGTGTCAGTGTACTAATCTTACCAACAAACAGTTGCAAGTAGGGGGGGGAGCTTTCTGCAGCTTTTATCTGAAATATTACACATGGGTAAAAAATGAAACCCGATGATTCTGCCTTTGTAATAACCCTACCAACAAACAAACACAAATGTGGAAGGATCTCTCTGTAGGTATTCTCGGAAATACTTCACATAGAGTAATAGATGAAATGCGAGGATTGTGGCTATGTTGTAACCATACCAACAAACAGATGCAAGTGTGGGTAGAGCTTTCTGCAGCTACTCTCTAAAATACATCACATAGGGTAATAGATGAAATGCAATGATTCTGGCTTTGTTGTAACCATACCAACAAACAAACACAAATGAGGTAGGAGCTTTCTGGAGCTTCCCTCAGAAATACTTCACATGAGGTAATGGATGAAATGTAATGATTGTGTCTGAGCACTAATCATAGCAACAAACAGATGCAAGAGAGGGAAGAGCTTTCTGCAGCTTCCCTCAGTAATAATTTACGTCAGGTAATGGACAAAATGTAATGGTTGTGTCTGTGTACTAATCATATCAGCAAACAGATGCAAGTGAGGGAGGAGCTTAGTGCAGCTTCTCTCTTAAGTACATCACATAGGATAATGGATTAAATGCAATGAATCTGGCTTTGTAGTAACCATACCAAAAAACAAATGCAAATGAGGGAGGGCTTTCTGTACCTACCCTCAGAAATACTTCACATCAGGTAATGGATGAAATGTAATGATTGTGTCTGTGTACTAATCATACCAACAAACAGATGCAAGTGAAGGAGGAGCTTTCTGCAGCTTCTATCTGAAGTACATCACATAGAGTAATAAATGAAATGTGATGATTCTGGCTTTGTAATAACCATACCAACAAAGAAACGCAAATGAGGGTGGAGTTTTCTGTAGGTATTCCCAGAAATACGTGACACCACGTAATGGATGAAATGTAATGATTGTGTCTATGTACTAATCGTTCTAACAGGCAGATGCAAGTGAGTGAGGATCTTTCCGCAACTTCTCTCAGAAATACTTCACATAGGGTAATAGATGAAATGCGATGATTCTGGGTTTGTAGTAACCATACCAACAAGCAAACGCAAATGAGGGAGGAGCTTTCTGTAGCTATTCCCAGAAATACTTCACATAGGGTAATAGGTGATAGGCCATGATTCTTGTCTTGTAGTAACCATAGCAACATAAAATGCAAATGAGGTAGGAGCTTTCAGTAGCATCCCTGAGAAATACTTCACATCATGTAATAAAAGAAATGTAATGATTGTGACTGTCTACTAATCGTACCAACAAACAAATGCAAATGATGGTGGAGCTTTCTGTAGCTTCCCTCAGACGTAATTCACATGAGATAATTGATGTAATGTAATGATTGTGTCCGTGTACTTATTATAACAACAAACAGATGCAAGTAAGGGAGGAGCTTTCTGCAGCTTCTCTCTGAAGTACATCTTATAGGATAATAGATGAAATGCAATGATTCTCGTTTTGTAGTTACCATACCAACAAACAAATGCAAGTGAGGTAAGAGCTTTCTGTAGCTTTCTTCAGAAATACTTCACATAGCATATAGATGAAACGCTATGATTCTGGCTTTGTAGTAACCATACCAACAATCAAACACAAATGAGGGAGGAGCTTTCTGTAGCTTCCCCCAGAAATACTTCACATCATGTAATCAATGAAATGTAATGATTGTGTCAGTGTACTAATCATTCCAACAAAATGATGCAAGTGACGGAGGAGCATTCTGCGGCTTCTCTCTGAAATACATCACATAGGCTAATGGATGTAATGCAATGATTCTGGCCATACCAACAAACAAACGCAAATGATGGAGGAGATTTTGTAGCTTTCCTCAAAATACTTCACATCAGGTAATGGAATGAAATGTAATGACTGTGTCTGTGTACTAATCATACCAACAAACAGATGCAAGAGAGGGATGAGCTTTCTACAGCTACCCTCAGTAATACGTTACGTCAGGTAATGGATAAAATGTAATGGTTGTGTCTGTGTACTAATCTTATCATCAAACAGATGCAAGTGAGGGAGGAGCTTTCTGCAGCTTCTCTCTTAAGTACATTACATAGGATAACGGATGAAATGCAATGATTCTGGCTTTGTAGTAACCATACCAACAAACAAATGCAAGAGAAGGAGGGCTTTCTGTACCTACCGTCAGAAATACATCAAATCAGGTATAGGATGAAATGTAATGATTGTGTCTGTGTACTAATCATACCAACAAACAGATGCAAGTGAAGGAGGAGCTTTCTGCAGCTTCTCTCTGAAGTACATCTTATAGGATAATAGATGAAATGCAATGATTCTTGCTTTGTAGTAACCATACCATCAAACAAATGCAAGTGAGGGAAGAGCTTTCTGTAGCTTTCTTCAGAAATACTTCACATAGCATATAGATGAAACGCTATGATTCTGGCTTAGTAGTAACCATACCAACAATCAAATGCAAATGAGGGAGTAGCTTTCTGTAGCTTCCCCCAGAAATACTTCACATCATGTAATCAATGAAATGTAATGATTGTGTCAGTGTACTAATCATTCCAAAAAACTGATGAAAGTGGCGGAGGAGCTTTCTGTAGCTATCTTCAGAAGTACTTCACATAGCATATAGATGAAACGCTATGCTTCTTGCTTTGTAGTAACCATACCAACAATCAAATGAAAATGAGGGAGGAGCTTTCTGTAGCTTCCCCCAGAAATACTTCACATCATGTAATCAATGAAATGTAATCATTGTGTCAGTGTACTAATCATTCCAACAAAATGATGAAAGTGACGGAGGAGCTTTCTGTAGCTTTCTTCAGAAGTACTTCACATAGCATATAGATGAAACGCTATGCTTCTTGCTTTGTAGTAACCATACCAACAAACAAATGCAAATGAGGGACATGCTTTCGTTAGCTTCCCTCTACATTTCATCCAGTACTTGATATGAGTTATTTGTATGATTTTGTCTGTGTTCTAATCATACCAACATACAGAGCAAGTGAGGAAGGAGCTTTCTGCTGCTTCTCTCTGAAAAACATCACATAGGGTAATAGATGAGATGTGAAGATTCTGGCTTTGTAGTAACCATACCGACAAACAAATGCAAATTATGGAGGAGCTTTCTGCAGCATCCCTCAGAAATACTTCACATAATGTAATAAATGAAACGTAATGTTTGAGTCTGTGTACTACTCATACCAACAAACAGATGCATGTGAGGTTGGAGCTTTCTACAACTTCTATCTGAAATACATCACATAGTGTAATAAATGAAATGCGATGTTTCTGGCTTTGTAATAACCATACCAACAAACTGACGCATATGAGGTAGGAGCTTTCTGTAGCTATTCTCAGAAACACATCACATGTGGTAATAAGTGAAATCTGATGATTCTGGCTTTGTAATAACCATACCAACAATCAAACGCAAATGAGGGAGGAGCTTTCTGTAGCTTCCCTCAGAAATACTTCATATCAGGTAATGGATGAAATGTAGTGATTGTGTTTGTGTACTAATCATAACATGAAACAGATGCAAGTGAGGGTAGAACCTTCTGCAGCTACTCTCTAAAATACATCACATAGGGTAATAGATGAAATGCAATGATTCTGGCTCTGTAGTAATCATCAAAACAAACAAACGCAAATGAGGGAGGAGCTCTCTGTAGTTTCCTTCAGAAACAATTCATGTTAGGTAATGGATAAAATGTAATTGTTATGTCTGTTTACTACTCATACCTGCAAACACATGCAAGTGAGGGTTAAGTTTTCTGTAGCTTCTCTCTGAGTAAACATCACATAGGGTAATGGATGAAATGCAATGTTTCTGGCTTTGTTGTAACCATACCAACAAACAAACGCAAATGAGGTAGGAGATTTCTGGGGCTTCCCTCAGAAATACTTCACATGAGGTAACTGGTGAAATGTAATGATTGTGTCCGTACACTAATTATAACAACAAACAGCTGCAAGTAAGGGAGGAGCTTTCTGCAGCTTCTCTCTGAAAAACATCACATAGGGTAATAGATGAGATGTGAAGATTCTGGCTTTGTAGTAACCATACCGACAAACAAATGCAAATTATGGAGGAGCTTTCTGTAGCATCCCTCAGAAATACTTCACATAATGTAATAAATGAAACGTAATGTTTGAGTCTGTGTACTACTCATACCAACAAACAGATGCATGTGAGGTTGGAGCTTTCTGCAACTTCTATCTGAAATACATCACATAGTGTAATAAATGAAATGCGATGTTTCTGGCTTTGTAATAACCATACCAACAAACTGACGCATATGAGGTAGGAGCTTTCTGTAGCTATTCTCAGAAACACATCACATGTGGTAATAAGTGAAATCTGATGATTCTGGCTTTGTAATAACCATACCAACAATCAAACGCAAATGAGGGAGGAGCTTTCTGTAGCTTCCCTCAGAAATACTTCATATCAGGTAATGGATGAAGTGTAGTGATTGTGTTTGTGTACTAATCATAACATGAAACAGATGCAAGTGAGGGTAGAACCTTCTGCAGCTACTCTCTAAAATACATCACATAGGGTAATAGATGAAATGCAATGATTCTGGCTCTGTAGTAATCATCAAAACAAACAAACGCAAATGAGGGAGGAGCTCTCTGTAGTTTCCTTCAGAAACAATTCATGTTAGGTAATGGATAAAATGTAATTGTTATGTCTGTTTACTATTCATACCTGCAAACACATGCAAGTGAGGGTTAAGTTTTCTGTAGCTTCTCTCTGAGTAAACATCACATAGGGTAATGGATGAAATGCAATGTTTCTGGCTTTGTTGTAACCATACCAACAAACAAACGCAAATGAGGTAGGAGCTTTCTGGGGCTTCCCTCAGAAATACTTCACATGAGGTAACTGGTGAAATGTAATGATTGTGTCCGTGCACTAATTATAACAACAAACAGATGCAAGTAAGGGAGGAGCTTTCTGCAGCTTCTCCCTGAAGTACTTCTTATAAGATAATAGATGAAATGCTATGATTCTGGCTTTGTAGTAACCATACCAACAATCAAATACAAATGTGGGAGGAGCTTTCTGTAGCTTCCCCCAGAAATACTACACATCATGTAATAATTGAAATGTAATGATTGTGTCAGTGTACTAATCATTCCAACAAAATGATGCAAGTGACGGAGGAGCTTTCTGCGGCTTCTCTCTGAAATACATCACATAGGGTAATGGATGTAATGCAATGATTCTGGCCATACCAACAAACAAACGCAAATGAGGGAGGAGATTTTGTAGCTTTCCTCAAAATACTTCACATCAGGTAATGGAATGAAATGTAATGACTGTGTCTGTGTACTAATCATACCAACAAACAGATGCAAGTGAGGGAGGAGCTTTCTGCAGCTTATCTCAGAAATAAATCACATAGCATAGTAGATGAAATGTGATGATTCTGGCTTTGTAGTAACCATACCAACAACAACGCAATTGAGGGAGAAGCTTCCTGTAGGTTCCATCAGAAATAATTCACATCATGTCATAAATGAAATGTCATAATTGTGTCTGTGTACTAATCATACCAGCAAAGGGTTGTAAGTGAGGGAGGAGCTTTCTGCAGCTTCTCTCTGAAATACATCACATAGTGTAATGGATGAAATGCAATGATTCTTGCTTTGTAGTAACCATACCAACAAACAAACGCAAATCAGGGAGGAGCTTTCTGTAGCTTCCCACAGAAATACTCCACATCAGGTAATTGATGAAATATAATGATAGTGTCGGTGTACTAATCATACCAACAAAGAGTTGCAAATAGGGGGGGGGGGGGGGGGGGAGCATTCCGCAGTTTTTATCTGAAATACCACACATAGGGTAAAAAAGAAACTCGATGATTCTGCCTTTGTAATAACCATACCAACAAACAAAAACAAATGTGGAAGGATCTTTCTGTAGGTATTCTCGGAAATACTTCACGTAGGGTAATAGATGAAATGCAATGATTCTGGCTATGTAGTAATCATCAAAACAAACAAACGCAAATGAGGGAAGAGCTCTCTGTAGTTTCCTTCAGAAAGAATTCATGTTAGGTAATGGATGAAATGTAATTGTTATGTCTGTGTACTATTCATACCTGCAAACACGTGCAAGTGAGGGGGAAGCTTTCTTTAGCTTCTCTCTGAAATACGTCACATAGGGTAATGGATGAATGCAATGTTTCCGGCTTTGTTGTAACCATACCAACAAACAAACACAAATGAGGTAGGAGCTTTCTGGAGCTTCCCTCAGAAATACTTCACATGAGGTAATGGATGAAATGTAATGATTGTGTCTGAGCAGTAATCATAGCAACAAACAGATGCAAGAGAGGGAAGAGCTTTCTACAGCTTCCCTCAGTAGTAATTTACGTTAGGTAATGGACAAAATGTAATGGTTGTGTCTGTGTACTAATCATATCAGCAAACAGATGCAAGTGAGGGAGGAGCTTAGTGCAGCTTCTCTCTTAAGTACATCACACAGGATAATGGATGAAATGCAATGATTCTGGCTTTGTAGTAACCATACCAAAAAACAAATGCAAATGAGGGAGGGCTTTCTGTACCTACCCTCAGAAATACTTCACATCATATAATCAATGAAATGTAATGATTGTGTCGGTGTACTAATCATTCCAACAAAATGATGCAAGTGACGGTGGAGCTTTCTGCGGCTTCTCTCTGAAATACATCACACAGGCTAATGGATGTAATGCAATGATTCTGGCAATACCAACAAACAAACGCAAATGAGGGAGGAGATTTTGTAGCTTTCCTCAAAATACTTCACATCAGGTAATGGAATGAAATGTAATGACTGTGTCTGTGTACTAATCATACCAACAAACAGATGCAAGTGAGAGAGGAGCTTTCTGCAGCTTATCTCAGAAATAAATCACATAGCATAGTAGATGAAATGCGATGATTCTGGCTTTGTAGTAACCATACCAACAACAACGCAATTGAGGGAGAAGCTTCCTGTTGGTTCCATCAGAAATAATTCACATCATGTCATAAATGAAATGACATTATTGTGTCTGTGTACTAATTATACCAGCAAAGGGATGTAAGTGAGGGAGGAGCTTTCTGCAGCTTCTCTCTGAAATACCTCAGATGAGGTAATAGATATATTGCGATGATTCTGTCTTTGTAGTAACCATACCAACAAGCAAACGCAAATGAGGGAGTAGCTTTCTGTAGCTATTCCCAGAAATACTTCACATCATGTAATAAATGAAATGTAATTATTGTGTCTGTTTACTAATCGTAACAACAAACAAACGCAAATGATGGAGGAGCTTTCTGAAGCTTCCCTCAGAAATAATTCACATGCGGTAATTGGTGAAATGTAATGATTGTGTCCGTGCACTAATTATAACAACAAACAGATGCAAGTAAGTGAGGAGCTTTCTGCAGCTTCTTCCTGAAGTACATCTTATAGGATAATAGATGAAACGTTATGATTCTGGCTTTGTAGTAACCATACCAACAATCAAATGCAAATGAGGGTGGAGCTTTCTGTAGCTTCCCCCAGAAATACTACACATCATGTAATCAATGAAATGTAATGATTGTGTCAGTGTACTAATCATTCCAACAAAATGATGCAAGTGAGGGAGGAGCTTTCTGCAGCTTCTCTCTAAAATACATCACATAGGCTAATGGATTTAATGCAGCGATTCTGGCCATACCAACAAACAAACACAAATGAGGGAGGAGCTCTCTGTAGTTTCCTTCAGAAAGAATTCATGTTAGGTAATGGATGAAATGTAATTGTTATGTCTGTGTACTATTCATATCAGCAAACAGATGCAAGTGAGGGAGGAGCTTTCTGCAGCTTCTCTCTTAAGTACATCACATAGGATAACGGATTTAATGCAATGATTCTGGCGTTGTAGTAACCATACCAACAAACAAATGCAAATGAAGGAGGGCTTTCTGTACCTACCCTCAGAAATACATCACATCAGGTAATGGATGAAATGTAATGATTGTGTCTGTGTACTAATCATACCAACAAACAGATGCAAGTGAAGGAGGAGCATTCTGCAGCTTCTCTCTGAAGTACATCTTATAGGATAATAGATGAAATGCAATGATTCTCGCTTTGTAGTAACCATACCAACAAACAAATGCAAGTGAGGGAAGAGCTTTCTGTAGCTTTCTTCAGAAATACTTCACATAGCATATAGATGAAACGCTATGATTCTGGCTTTGTAGTAACCATACCAACAATCAAATGAAAATGAGGGAGGAGCTTTCTGTAGCTTCCCCCAGAAATACTTCACATTATGTAATCAATGAAATATAATCATTGTGTCAGTGTACTAATCATTCCAACAAAATGATGAAAGTGACGGAGGAGCTTTCTGTAGCTTTCTTCAGAAGTACTTCACATAGCATATAGATGAAACACTATGCTTCTTGCTTTGTAGTAACCATACCAACAAACAAATGCAAATGAGGGACATGCTTTCGTTAGCTTCCCTCTACATTTCATCCAGTAATTGATATGAGTTATTTGTATGATTTTGTCTGTGTTCTAATCATACCAACATACAGAGCAAGTGAGGAAGGAGCTTTCTGCTGCTTCTCTCTGAAAAACATCACATAGGGTAATAGATGAGATGTGATGATTCTGGCTTTGTAGTAACCATACCGACAAACAAATGCACATTATGGAGGAGCTTTCTGTAGCATCCCTCAGAAATACTTCACATCATGTAATAAATGAAACGTAATGTTTGAGTCTGTGTACTACTCATACCAACAAACAGATTCATGTGAGGTTGGAGCTTTCTGCAGCTTATCTCAGAAATAAATCACATAGCATAGTAGATGAAATGCGATGATTCTGGCTTTGTAGTAACCATACCAACAACAACGCAATTGAGGGAGAAGCTTCCTGTAGGTTCCATCAGAAATAATTCACATCATGTCATAAATGAAATGTCATAATTGTGTCTGTGTACTAATCATACCAGCAAAGGGTTGTAAGTGAGGGAGGAACTTTCTGCAGCTTCTCTCTGAAATACATCACATAGTGTAATGGATGAAATGCAATGATTCTTGCTTTGTAGTAACCATACCAACAAACAAACGCAAATCAGGGAGGAGCTTTCTGTAGCTTCCCACAGAAATACTCCACATCAGGTAATGGGTGGAATATAATGATAGTGTCAGTGTACTAATCATACCAACAAAGAGTTGCAAATAGTGGGGGAGCTTTCCGCAGTTTTTATCTGAAATACCACACATAGGGTAAAAAAGAAACTCGATGATTCTGCCTTAGTAATAACCATACCAACAAACAAACACAAATGTGGAAGGATCTTTCTGTAGGTATTCTCGGAAATACTTCACATAGGGTAATAGATGAAATGCGATTATTGTGGCTATGTTGTATCCATTCCAACAAACAGATGCAAGTGAGGGTAGAGCTTTATGCAGCTACACTCTAAAATACATCACGTAGGGTAATAGATGAAATGCAATGATTCTGGCTTTGTAGTAATCATCAAAACAAACAAACGCAAATGAGGGAGGAGCTCTCTGTAGTTTCCTTCAGAAAGAATTCATGTTAGGTAATGGATGAAATGTAATTTCTATGTCTGTGTACTATTCATACCTGCAAAAACGTGCAAGTGAGGGGGAAGCTTTCTGTAGCTTCTCTCTGAAATACGTCACATAGGGTAATGGATTAAATGCAATGTTTCCGGCTTTGTTGTAACGATACCAACAAACAAACACAAATGAGGTAGGAGCTTTCTGGAGCTTCCCTCAGAAATACTTCACATGAGGTAATGGATGAAATGTAATGATTGTGTCTGAGCAGTAATCATAGCAACAAACAGATGCAAGAGAGGGAAGAGCTTTCTACAGCTTCCCTCAGTAATACTTTACGTCAGGTAATGGATAAAATGTAATGGTTGGTTCTGTGTACTAATCATATCATCAAACAGATGCAAGTGAGGAAGGAGCTTTCTGCTGCTTCTCTCTTAAGTACATCACATAGGATAATAGATGAAATGCAATGATTCTCACTTTGTAGTAACCATACCAACAAACAAATGCAATTGAGGAAGAGCTTTCTGTAGCTCTATTCAGAAATACTTCACATAGCATATAGATGAAACGCTATGATTCTGGCTTTGTAGTAACCATACCAACAATCAAATGCAAATGAGGGAGGAGCTTTCTGTAGCTTCCCCCAGAAATACTTCACATCATGTAATCAATGAAATGTAATGATTGTGTCAGTGTACTAATCATTCCAACAAAATGATGCAAGTGACGGAAGAGCTTTCTGCGGCTTCTCTCTGAAATCCATCACATAGGGTAATGGATGTAATGCAATGATTCTGGCCATACCAACAAACAAACGCAAATGAGGGTGGAGATTTTGTAGCTTTCCTCAAAATACTTCACATCAGGTAATGGAATGAAATGTAATGACTGTGTCTGTGTACTAATCATACCAACAAACAGATGCAAGTGAGGAAGGAGCTTTCTGCTGCTTCTCTCAGAAGAACATCACGTAGGGTAATAGATGAGATGCGATGATTCTGGCTTTGTAGTAATCATCAAAACAAACAAAGGCAAACGAGGAAGGAGCTCTCTGTAGTTTCCTTCAGAAGGAATTCATGTTAGATAATGGATGAAATGTAATTGTTATGTCTGTGTACTATTCATACCTGCAAACACGTGCAAGTTAGGGGGAAGCTTTCTGTAGCTTCTCTCTGAAATACTCCACATCAGGAAATGGATGAAATATAATGATTGTGTCTGTGTACTAATCATACCAACAAACAGATGCAAGTGAGGGAGAAGCCTTCTGAAGCTTCTCTCTGAAATGCATCACATAGGGTAATAGATGAAATGCGATAATACTGGTTTTGTAGTAACCTTACCGAACAAACAAACGCAAATGAGGGAGGAGCTTACTGTAGCTTCCCTCAAAAATATTTCACATCAGGTAATGGATGAAATGTAATGACTGTGTCTGTGTACTAATCATTCCAACAAGCAGATGCAAGTGTGTGAGGATCTTTCTGCAGCTCCTCTCAGAAATACTTCACATAGGTAATAGATGAAATGTGTTGATTCTGGGTTTCTAGTAAACATACCAACAAGCAAACGCAAATGAAGGAGTAGCTTTCTGTTGCAATTCCCAGAAATACATCACATCATGTAATAAATGAAATGAAATTATTGTGTCTGTTTACTAATCGTAACAACAAACAAACGCAAATGATGGAGGAGCTTTCTGAAGCTTCCCTCAGAAATAATTCACATGCGGTAATTGGTGAAATGTAATGATTGTGTCCGTGCACTAATTATAACAACAAACAGATGCAAGTAAGTGAGGAGCTTTCTGCAGCTTCTTCCTGAAGTACATCTTATAGGATAATAGATGAAACGTTATGATTCTGGCTTTGTAGTAACCATACCAACAATCAAATGCAAATGAGGGTGGAGCTTTCTGTAGCTTCCCCCAGAAATACTACACATCATGTAATCAATGAAATGTAATGATCGTGTCAGTGTACTAATCATTCCAACAAAATGATGCAAGTGAGGGAGGAGCTTTCTGCAGCTTCTCTCTAAAATACATCACATAGGCTAATGGATTTAATGCAGCGATTCTGGCCATACCAACAAACAAACACAAATGAGGGAGGAGCTCTCTGTAGTTTCCTTCAGAAAGAATTCATGTTAGGTAATGGATGAAATGTAATTGTTATGTCTGTGTACTATTCATATCAGCAGACAGATGCAAGTGAGGGAGGAGCTTTCTGCAGCTTCTCTCTTAAGTACATCACATAGGATAACGGATGAAATGCAATGATTCTGGCGTTGTAGTAACCATACCAACAAACAAATGCAAATGAAGGAGGGCTTTCTGTACCTACCCTCAGAAATACATCACATCAGGTAATGGATGAAATGTAATGATTGTGTCTGTGTACTAATCATACCAACAAACAGATGCAAGTGAAGGAGGAGCTTTCTGCAGCTTCTCTCTGAAGTACATCTTATAGGATAATAGATGAAATGCAATGATTCTCGCTTTGTAGTAACCATACCAACAAACAAATGCAAGTGAGGGAAGAGCTTTCTGTAGCTTTCTTCAGAAATACTTCACATAGCATATAGATGAAACGCTATGATTCTGTCTTTGTAGTAACCATACCAACAATCAAATGAAAATGAGGGAGGAGCTTTCTGTAGCTTCCCCCAGAAATACTTCACATTATGTAATCAATGAAATATAATCATTGTGTCAGTGTACTAATCATTCCAACAAAATGATGAAAGTGACGGAGGAGCTTTCTGTAGCTTTCTTCAGAAGTACTTCACATAGCATATAGATGAAACGCTATGCTTCTTGCTTTGTAGTAACCATACCAACAAACAAATGCAAATGAGGGACATGCTTTCGTTAGCTTCCCTCTACATTTCATCCAGTAATTGATATGAGTTATTTGTATGATTTTGTCTGTGTTCTAATCATACCAACATACAGAGCAAGTGAGGAAGGAGCTTTCTGCTGCTTCTCTCTGAAAAACATCACATAGGGTAATAGATGAGATGTGATGATTCTGGCTTTGTAGTAACCATACCGACAAACAAATGCACATTATGGAGGAGCTTTCTGTAGCATCCCTCAGAAATACTTCACATCATGTAATAAATGAAACGTAATGTTTGAGTCTGTGTACTACTCATACCAACAAACAGATGCATGTGAGGTTGGAGCTTTCTGCAGCTTATCTCAGAAATAAATCACATAGCATAGTAGATGAAATGCGATGATTCTGGCTTTGTAGTAACCATACCAACAACAACGCAATTGAGGGAGAAGCTTCCTGTAGGTTCCATCAGAAATAATTCACATCATGTCATAAATGAAATGTCATAATTGTGTCTGTGTACTAATCATACCAGCAAAGGGTTGTAAGTGAGGGAGGAACTTTCTGCAGCTTCTCTCTGAAATACATCACATAGTGTAATGGATGAAATGCAATGATTCTTGCTTTGTAGTAACCATACCAACAAACAAACGCAAATCAGGGAGGAGCTTTCTGTAGCTTCCCACAGAAATACTCCACATCAGGTAATGGGTGGAATATAATGATAGTGTCAGTGTACTAATCATACCAACAAAGAGTTGCAAATAGTGGGGGAGCTTTCCGCAGTTTTTATCTGAAATACCACACATAGGGTAAAAAAGAAACTCGATGATTCTGCCTTAGTAATAACCATACCAACAAACAAACACAAATGTGGAAGGATCTTTCTGTAGGTATTCTCGGAAATACTTCACATAGGGTAATAGATGAAATGCGATTATTGTGGCTATGTTGTATCCATTCCAACAAACAGATGCAAGTGAGGGTAGAGCTTTATGCAGCTACACTCTAAAATACATCACGTAGGGTAATAGATGAAATGCAATGATTCTGGCTTTGTAGTAATCATCAAAACAAACAAACGCAAATGAGGGGGAGCTCTCTGTAGTTTCCTTCAGAAAGAATTCATGTTAGGTAATGGATGAAATGTAATTTCTATGTCTGTGTACTATTCATACCTGCAAAAACGTGCAAGTGAGGGGGAAGCTTTCTGTAGCTTCTCTCTGAAATACGTCACATAGGGTAATGGATTAAATGCAATGTTTCCGGCTTTGTTGTAACGATACCAACAAACAAACACAAATGAGGTAGGAGCTTTCTGGAGCTTCCCTCAGAAATACTTCACATGAGGTAATGGATGAAATGTAATGATTGTGTCTGAGCAGTAATCATAGCAACAAACAGATGCAAGAGAGGGAAGAGCTTTCTACAGCTTCCCTCAGTAATACTTTACGTCAGGTAATGGATAAAATGTAATGGTTGGTTCTGTGTACTAATCATATCATCAAACAGATGCAAGTGAGGAAGGAGCTTTCTGCTGCTTCTCTCTTAAGTACATCACATAGGATAATAGATGAAATGCAATGATTCTCACTTTGTAGTAACCATACCAACAAACAAATGCAAGTGAGGAAGAGCTTTCTGTAGCTCTATTCAGAAATACTTCACATAGCATATAGATGAAACGCTATGATTCTGGCTTTGTAGTAACCATACCAACAATCAAATGCAAATGAGGGAGGAGCTTTCTGTAGCTTCCCCCAGAAATACTTCACATCATGTAATCAATGAAATGTAATGATTGTGTCAGTGTACTAATCATTCCAACAAAATGATGCAAGTGACGGAAGAGCTTTCTGCGGCTTCTCTCTGAAATCCATCACATAGGGTAATGGATGTAATGCAATGATTCTGGCCATACCAACAAACAAACGCAAATGAGGGTGGAGATTTTGTAGCTTTCCTCAAAATACTTCACATCAAATAATGGAATGAAATGTAATGACTGTGTCTGTGTACTAATCATACCAACAAACAGATGCAAGTGAGGAAGGAGCTTTCTGCTGCTTCTCTCAGAAGAACATCACGTAGGGTAATAGATGAGATGCGATGATTCTGGCTTTGTAGTAATCATCAAAACAAACAAAGGCAAACGAGGGAGGAGCTCTCTGTAGTTTCCTTCAGAAGGAATTCATGTTAGATAATGGATGAAATGTAATTGTTATGTCTGTGTACTATTCATACCTGCATACACGTGCAAGTTAGGGGGAAGCTTTCTGTAGCTTCTCTCTGAAATACTCCACATCAGGAAATGGATGAAATATAATGATTGTGTCTGTGTACTAATCATACCAACAAACAGATGCAAGTGAGGGAGAAGCCTTCTGAAGCTTCTCTCTGAAATGCATCACATAGGGTAATAGATGAAATGCGATAATACTGGTTTTGTAGTAACCTTACCGAACAAACAAACGCAAATGAGGGAGGAGCTTACTGTAGCTTCCCTCAAAAATATTTCACATCAGGTAATGGATGAAATGTAATGACTGTGTCTGTGTACTAATCATTCCAACAAGCAGATGCAAGTGTGTGAGGATCTTTCTGCAGCTCCTCTCAGAAATACTTCACATAGGTAATAGATGAAATGTGTTGATTCTGGGTTTCTAGTAAACATACCAACAAGCAAACGCAAATGAAGGAGTAGCTTTCTGTTGCAATTCCCAGAAATACATCACATCATGTAATAAATGAAATGAAATTATTGTGTCTGTTTACTAATCGTAACAACAAACAAACGCAAATGATGGAGGAGCTTTCTGAAGCTTCCCTCAGAAATAATTCACATGCGGTAATTGGTGAAATGTAATGATTGTGACCGTGCACTAATTATAACAACAAACAGATGCAAGTAAGGGAGGAGTTTTCTGCAGCTTCTCCCTGAAGTACATCTTATAGGATAATAGATGAAACGCTATGATCCTGGCTTTGTAGTAACCATACCAACAATCAAATGCAAATGAGGGAGGAGCTTTCTGTAGCTTCCCCCAGAAATACTACACATCATGTAATCAATGAAATGTAATGATTGTGTCAGTGTACTAATCATTCCAACAAAATGATGTAAGTGACGGAGGAGCTTTCTGCAGCTTCTCTCTAAAATACATCACATAGGCTAATGGATTTAATGCAGCGATTCTGGCCATACCAACAAACAAACACATTTGAGGGAGGAGATTTTGTAGCTTTCCTCAAAATACTTCACATCAGGTAATGGAGTGAAATGTAATGACTGTGTCTGTGTAATAATCATACCAACAAACAGATGCAAGTGAGGGTGGAGCTTTCTGCAGCTTATCTCAGAAATACATCACATAGCTTACTAGATGAAATGCGATGATTCTGGCTTTGTAGTAACCATACCAACAACAACACAATTGAGGGAGAAGCTTCCTGTAGGTTCCATCAGAAATAATTCACATCATGTCATAAATGAAATGTAATAATTGTGTCTGTGTACTAATCATACCAGCAAAGGGTTGTAAGTGAGGGAGGAGCTTCCTGCAGCTTCTCTCTGAAGTACATCACATAGTGTAATGGATGAAATGCAATGATTCTTGCTTTGTAGTAACCATACCAACAAACAAACGCAAATCATTGAGGAGCTTTCTGTAGCTTCCCTCAGAAATACTCCACATCAGGTAATGGATGGAATATAATGATAGTGCCGGTGTACTAATCATACCAACAAAGAGTTGCAAATAGTGGGGGAGCTTTCCGCAGTTTTTATCTGAAATACCACACATAGGGTAAAAAAGAAACTCGATGATTCTGCCTTAGTAATAACCATACCAACAAACAAACACAAATGTGGAAGGATCTTTCTGTAGGTATTCTCGGAAATACTTCACATAGGGTAATAGATGAAATGCGATTATTGTGGCTATGTTGTATCCATTCCAACAAACAGATGCAAGTGAGGGTAGAGCTTTATGCAGCTACACTCTAAAATACATCACGTAGGGTAATAGATGAAATGCAATGATTCTGGCTTTGTAGTAATCATCAAAACAAACAAACGCAAATGAGGGAGGAGCTCTCTGTAGTTTCCTTCAGAAAGAATTCATGTTAGGTAATGGATGAAATGTAATTGCTATGTCTGTGTACTATTCATACCTGCAAAAACGTGCAAGTGAGGGGGAAGCTTTCTGTAGCTTCTCTCTGAAATACGTCACATAGGGTAATGGATTAAATGCAATGTTTCCGGCTTTGTTGTAACGATACCAACAAACAAACACAAATGAGGTAGGAGCTTTCTGGAGCTTCCCTCAGAAATACTTCACATGAGGTAATGGATGAAATGTAATGATTGTGTCTGAGCAGTAATCATAGCAACAAACAGATGCAAGAGAAAGAAGAGCTTTCTACAGCTTCCCTCAGTAATACTTTACGTCAGGTAATAGATAAAATGTAATGGTTGTTTCTGTGTACTAATCATATCATCAAACAGATGCAAGTGAGGAAGGAGCTTTCTGCTGCTTCTCTCTTAAGTACATCACATAGGATAATAGATGAAATGCAATGATTCTCACTTTGTAGTAACCATACCAACAAACAAATGCAAGTGAGGAAGAGCTTTCTGTAGCTCTCTTCAGAAATACTTCACATAGCATATAGATGAAACGCTATGATTCTGGCTTTGTAGTAACCATACCAACAATCAAATGCAAATGAGGGAGGAGCTTTCTGTAGCTTCCCCCATAAATACTTCACATCATGTAATCAATGAAATGTAATGATTGTGTCAGTGTACTAATCATTCCAACAAAATGATGCAAGTGACGGAAGAGCTTTCTGCGGCTTCTCTCTGAAATCCATCACATAGGGTAATGGATGTAATGCAATGATTCTGGCCATACCAACAAACAAACGCAAATGAGGGTGGAGATTTTGTAGCTTTCCTCAAAATACTTCACATCAGGTAATGGAATGAAATGTAATGACTGTGTCTGTGTACTAATCATACCAACAAACAGATGCAAGTGAGGAAGGAGCTTTCTGCTGCTTCTCTCAGAAGAACATCACGTAGGGTAATAGATGAGATGCGATGATTCTGGCTTTGTAGTAATCATCAAAACAAACAAAGGCAAACGAGGGAGGAGCTCTCTGTAGTTTCCTTCAGAAAGAATTCATGTTAGATAATGGATGAAATGTAATTGTTATGTCTGTGTACTATTCATACCTGCAAACACGTGCAAGTTAGGGGGAAGCTTTCTGTAGCTTCTCTCTGAAATACTCCACATCAGGAAATGGATGAAATATAATGATTGTGTCTGTGTACTAATCATACCAACAAACAGATGCAAGTGAGGGAGAAGCCTTCTGAAGCTTCTCTCTGAAATGCATCACATAGGGTAATAGATGAAATGCGATAATACTGGTTTTGTAGTAACCTTACCGAACAAACAAACGCAAAATGAGGAAGGAGCTTACTGTAGCTTCCCTCAAAAATATTTCACATCAGGTAATGGATGAAATGTAATGACTGTGTCTGTGTACTAATCATTCCAACAAGCAGATGCAAGTGTGTGAGGATCTTTCTGCAGCTCCTCTCAGAAATACTTCACATAGGTAATAGATGAAATGTGTTGATTCTGGGTTTCTAGTAAACATACCAACAAGCAAACGCAAATGAGGGAGTAGCTTTCTGTTGCAATTCCCAGAAATACATCACATCATGTAATAAATGAAATGAAATTATTGTGTCTGTTTACTAATTGTAACAACAAACAAACGCAAATGATGGAGGAGCTTTCTGAAGCTTCCCTCAGAAATAATACACATGTGGTAATTGGTGAAATGTAATGATTGTGACCGTGCACTAATTATAACAACAAACAGATGCAAGTAAGGGAGGAGTTTTCTGCAGCTTCTCCCTGAAGTACATCTTATAGGATAATAGATGAAACGCTATGATCCTGGCTTTGTAGTAACCATACCAACAATCAAATGCAAATGAGGGAGGAGCTTTCTGTAGCTTCCCCCAGAAATACTACACATCATGTAATCAATGAAATGTAATGATTGTGTCAGTGTACTAATCATTCCAACAAAATGATGTAAGTGACGGAGGAGCTTTCTGCAGCTTCTCTCTAAAATACATCACATAGGCTAATGGATTTAATGCAGCGATTCTGGCCATACCAACAAACAAACACATATGAGGGAGGAGATTTTGTAGCTTTCCTCAAAATACTTCACATCAGGTAATGGAATGAAATGTAATGACTGTGTCTGTGTAATAATCATACCAACAAACAGATGCAAGTGAGGGTGGAGCTTTCTGCAGCTTATCTCAGAAATACATCACATATCTTACTAGATGAAATGCGATGATTCTGGCTTTGTAGTAACCATACCAACAACAACACAATTGAGGGAGAAGCTTCCTGTAGGTTCCATCAGAAATAATTCACATCATGTCATAAATGAAATGTAATAATTGTGTCTGTGTACTAATCATACCAGCAAAGGGTTGTAAGTGAGGGAGGAGCTTCCTGCAGCTTCTCTCTGAAGTACATCACATAGTGTAATGGATGAAATGCAATGATTCTTGCTTTGTAGTAACCATACCAACAAACAAACGCAAATCATTGAGGAGCTTTCTGTAGCTTCCCTCAGAAATACTCCACATCAGGTAATGGATGGAATATAATGATAGTGTCGGTGTACTAATCATACCAACAAAGAGTTGCAAATAGTGGGGGAGCTGTCCGCAGTTTTTATCTTAAATACCACACATAGGGTAAAAAAGAAACTCGATGATTCTGCCTTAGTAATAACCATACCTACAAACAAACACAAATGTAGAAGGATCTTTCTCTAGGTATTCTCGGAAATACTTCACATAGGGTAATAGATGAAATGCGAGGATTGTGGCTATGTTGTATCAATTCCAACAAACAGATGCAAGTGAGGGTAGAGCTTTATGCAGCTACACTCTAAAATACATCACGTAGGGTAATAGATGAAATGCAATGATTCTGGCTATGTAGTAATCATCAAAACAAACAAACGCAAATGAGGGAGGAGCTCTCTGTAGTTTGCTTCAGAAAGAATTCATGTTAGGTAATGGATGAAATGAATTTGTTATGTCTGTGTACTATTCATACCTGCAAACACGTGCAAGTGAGGGGGAAGCTTTCTGTAGCTTCTCTCTGAAATATGTCACATAGGGTAATGGATGAAATGCAATGTTTCCGGCTTTGTTGTAACCATACCAACAAACAAACACAAATGAGGTACGAGCTTTCTGGAGCTTCCCTCAGAAATATTTCACATGAGGTAATGGATAAAATGTAGTGGTTGTGTCTGTGTACTAATCATATCATCAAACAGATGCAAGTGAGGGAGTAGCTTTCTGCAGCTTCTCTCTTAAGTACATCACATAGGATAATAGATGAAATGCAATGATTCTCACTTTGTAGTAACCATACCAACAAACAAATGCAAATGAGGGAGGGCTTTCTGTACCTACCCCCAGAAATACATCACATCAGGTAATGGATGAAATGTAATGATTGTGTCTGTGTACTAATCATACCAACAAACAGATGCATGTGAGGTTGGAGCTTTCTGCAACTTCTATCTGATATACATCACATTGTGTAATAAATGAAATGCGATGTTTCTGGCTTTGTAATAACCATTCCAACAAACTGACGCATATGAGGTAGGAGCTTTCTGTAGCTACTCTCAGAAACACATCATATGTGGTAATAAGTGAAATCTGATGATTCTGGCTTTGTCGTAACCATACCAACATCAAACGCAAATGAGGGAGGAGCTTTCTGTAGCTTCCCTCAGAAATACTTCACATCAGGTAATGGATGAAATGTAGTGATTGTGTTTGTGTACTAATCATAACATGAAACAGATGCAAGTGAGGGACTAGCTTTCTGTAGCTCTCTCAGAAATACATCACATAGCGTAATAGATGAAATGCGATGATTCTCGCTTTGTAGTAACCATATTAACAAAAACGCAAATGAGGGAAGAACTTCCTGTAGCTTCCCTCAGAAATACTTAACATAATGTAATAAACGAAATGTAATGATTGTGTCTGTGTACTAATCAAACCAACAAACAAATGCAAGTCAAATAGCATCTTTCTGCAGCTTCTCTCTGAAATACCTCAGATGAGGTAATAGATAAATTGCGATGATTCTGGCTTTGTAGTAACCATACCAACAAACAAATGCAAATGAATGAGGAGCTTTCTGTAGCTTTCCTCAGAAATATTTCACATAGCATAATGGATGAAATGCTATGTTTCTGGCTTTGTAGTAACCATACCATCAACCAACGCAAATGAGGGAGGAGCTTCCTGTTGCTTCCCTCAGAAATATTTCACATCATGTAAATAATGAAATGTAGTGATTGTGTCTGTGTACTTATCATACCAACAAAAAGATGCAAGTGAGGGAATTGCTTTCTGGAGCTTCCCTGAGAAATACTTCACATCCGGTAATGGATGAAATGTAATGATTGTGTCTGTGTACTAATCATACCATAAACAGATGCAAGTGAGGGAAGAGCTTTCTGCAACTTCTCTCTGAAATACATCACATAGGGTATGGATGAAATGCAATGATTCTGGCTTTGTAGTAATCATACCAACAAACAAACGCAAATGAGCGAGGAGCTTCCTGTAGCTTCCCTCAGTAATACTTCATATCATGAATCAATGAAATATCTTGGCTTGACCGCCTGCGAGAAAGGCCAAGCTGTATAAAAGCCCCTCAGTCCTTTGGTGTGCTCCGTGCCTAGAAGATGCATTGCTGTTGGGGTTGAACAGTCACAAACGGGCAACCTCTTGGGCACATGCCGCACCCCAGTTGTATAAGGCCTACTCAGGCACGCGGGCCTCTCTCTGAGTGGACTTTTGGTTCCCTAGCTGCTCGTGGGACCGTAATAGACCCTTCGACCTCTTCATTTGCCCCTACCAGTGGCTTGGGTGGGCCACTGGTAGGAAAACACACCTCATCGAAAAAGAGGTTACGCGCTGCGAGTCCTCCAGTGCCTGGTGTTGCTGGAGATTTAACAGAATGTAGTAAAGGATGACATGCTGATAATCAGAATGTGTTTTTGATTATTAAGAGGAAGGATTGTAGCTTTGAGAGGGTTTCTCCCTTTTACATCAACAAGGTTCTTGAGGGAATTGCAGGAACACTGAAATCTGTAAAGTGACTGCGCAATGGGACTCTGTTAGTTGAGACTTCTAGTTCCCGTCAAGTCGCTGCCCTTCGGAAAGCAACCTGTCTAGGAGAGTACGCTGTCGAGACCGAGCTCCACTCCACTTTGAATTATAGTAAGGTTGTTGTGACGTGTAGGGATTTTGTGAATATCCCCATAAACGTGTTAAAATCTGAGTGGGCTGACGAAGGAATTGTTGACGGCAGCATATTATGAAACGAGTCAATGGGGACCTCATCAAATCTGACTCGTTTATTCTCACGTTCAGTTGCCCGAGACTCCCGGAGCATGTTAAAGCGGGGTTCTTACGGTTGCCTGTACGGCCATATTTCCCCAACCCTATGCGCTGTTTCAAATGTCAGCACTTTGGGCATACTACGATGGGGTGCAATGGGATAGTCACTTGTGGTAAATGTGGTTAGCCTGCCCATGACAGAGCCGATTGTTCATCACCTGTGAAGTGCGTGAATTGCTCTGGGAGTCACCCTATCTGGAGCCGGATCTGCCCCGTCTATCTCGAAGAACGGAAGGTACAGGAGATTAAAACATCTAAGAGCATCCCCTATGGTGAGGCCAAGAAGCTCTTTATGGCCAAGCAACCTCCTGTGTTTTCAACATCTTTCGCTTCCGCTCTCAAAAAACCGGTACAACTGGCCACTGTTGCTACGCAAACGGAGGTTGCTAGTGTTAGCACTAATACCTGCGCTTGCCAGTGTACTTGTGCTGCTGCTGTTGTTTTGCAATCTGCTTCTCTCCCCGCTACATTGGACAAGGCCGTGGTTGCTGACATTGAGGTACTTCCTGCCTCTCCCCATAAGGCGCCTTTTGCCCAGGCGAGTAATCCTCCAACTGTTGACAAGGCTCTGCATTCCAAGCCCCGCAAGACAAAGCCTCAGAAGGTGAAGGTTCTGCCACCTGAGGAAGCTAGTCAGCTTCGGTCCGATGACGAGGCCATCGTACTGTCTGACATCTCCCGTGGGACGTCATCGGAGCTTATGGACATTGATGTCGACCGGGGGCGATCTTCTCGCCCCAGGAATAAATCTCTGGCCAGTACGTTCTCTCCTCCAAAGCACAGATGCAGGGTGAAAGTTCAGCCACCCTGATCACTGGCTCCCATATTACAGTGCAACCTGAATGGGTTCAGGACGCATGTGGCCAAATTACAACTCCTTATACGAGAGTGCCCCTTGTGCTTATGTCTCAAAGAGACACATTTTCGGGCCACTGATGCTCCTCCTTTACGGGGTTATACCGTATATCGAAAAGATGATCTGACGGGGGAAAGGGCAAAGGGTGGTGTTGCGGTTTTTGTCAATGACATGCACCCCTCATCTGAGCTCCCTCTCGTCACCGACTTGCAAGAAGTTGCAGTTGACATTCTTGTGGGTCGGCGGCTCAGTCTGTTCAGTTTATTTACCGCCTCCGGATGCGATAGACTCTGAGGCTCTCACGGACCTTATGAGCCAACTCCCCCGCCCATTTCTTGTTCTGGGGGACTTCAACGCTCATAATGACTTATGGGGCTCTCCGACTACTTGCCCCAGGGGTCGCATTCTGGAAAGCCTCATGATGTCTGGGAGCACTAGAGTTGAGGAGGCACAGTTCTTCACTCATTTCTGTACTGCTTCCGGGTCGTCATCGGCTATTGACCTTTCCTTTTGCTCTGCAGCACTCGCGGATTCTGCTCTGTGGGAAGCTGCAGCTGACCTGCATTCTAGTGACCACTTCCCCCTTTTGATTCGCTTCCTGGATGAGGCTGTGGTATTACCAGTGTCGCCCCGGTGGCACCTCTGCAGAACTGACTGGACACTTTTCAGCCAACTGGCTGTTTTGGAACACCGTGCCAGCGTCCACGAACGGGTAGACCATGTTACAGCCGTGATCTCCCATGCTGCTGAATTGTCAATCCCACGGTCATCAGGTCATCCCAAGAGGCGTCCTGTCCCTTGGTGGACCACTGAGTGCCGCTCAGCCATCCGAGCATGCCGTGCAGTTCTGCGCCGCTTCAAGTGCCGTCCCTCAGCTGACAATCTTGCGGCCTTTCGGGTGGCAAGGACCAGAGCGCGGCGAGTGATTAAAGAGAGCAAACGACGGTCATGGCAATCGTTCTTGAACTCCATCTCTCGCTCCACTAGTTCTACGAAAGTATGGGAAGCCATCAGGAGGATTTCCGGGAAACTCAGCCAGCTACCTGTCACAGCATTGCTGCATCAGGGATGTCTCCTCACGGCGCCGAGAGACATTGCCCAGACATTGGCCATGCATTTTGCGGACTCTACCGCCACTATTAACTGTGATCCATATTTCTGCCGCTACCGCACTGCCATCGAAAGGGGTCACTTGGACTTCCGGTCTCTAAATTCTGAACCCTATAACTGCCCCTTCACAATGTGGGAACTGGATTCTGCACTTTCTGTGGCTCATGATACTGCTCCTGGTCGTGATCAAATCCGGTACAGCATGCTGCGGCACTTGTTGCTGCCATCCAAGGAAGTTCTCCTGAACTGTTTCAATATGACATGGTTATCCGGCACGTACCCTCACTCGTGGAGGGAGGCAATTTTGATTCCCCTCCTCAAACCAGGGAAGGACCGAACGTATCCCAGTAGTTATCGGAATATTGCTTTGACGAGCTGTGTTGGGAAGACGTTGGAACGCATGGTCAACCGCCGCCTGGTTTGGCTGCTCGAGACCAGGCAGCTCCTTAGCCCCTCTCAGTGTGGCTTTCGGAGATGTCGCTCCACTATAGACAACTTGACCCTGCTTGA
Source organism: Schistocerca gregaria (assembly GCF_023897955.1). Taxonomy (NCBI): domain Eukaryota; kingdom Metazoa; phylum Arthropoda; class Insecta; order Orthoptera; family Acrididae; genus Schistocerca; species Schistocerca gregaria. The sequence continues at coordinate 76,487 of NW_026062139.1, read as the reverse complement.
GGCCGCCATCCAGCAGGCCTTTCTACGTAACCAGCATTGTCTAGGGGTCTTCTTTGACATTAATAAGGCGTATGACACTACTTGGCGCCGCCTTATCCTCAATCAACTCCATGAGTGGGGCTTTCGTGGCCGTCTCCCCGTCTTCATTCGGTCCTTTCTTTCTCACCGCCTCTTTCGGTATCGGGTTGGTAATGTGTTATCGGATTTGTACGTGCAGGAGAATGGTGTTCCTCAGGGCAGCGTTTTAAGTGTCACCCTCTTTGCCGTTGCTATTAACAGTATCACGTCCACTATCCGGAGTCCTGCCCAATGCTCCTTGTTTGTGGACGATTTTGCTGTTTTCTGTTCTTCCTCCAGTCTTGTCAGTGCTAGTCGGCAGTTACAGCTTACGATAAAGCGCTTAGAGGCATGGACTGCAAAGACGGGTTTTACCTTTTCTGCAGAGAAATCTGTGTGTGTTCATTTTAATCGTTCTCGGCGTCTTTTTACCTCCCCTGAATTGCGTCTGAGGGACACCGTTCTTCCTTTTAGAGACACTGTGAGGTTCCTGGGCCTCACTTTTGATTCCAAGTTGTCGTGGTTGCCTCACCTTAAAGACCTCAAGGTGCGGGCCCTGAAGGCACTGAATATTTTGAAGTGTCTGAGCCATCGGTCCTGGGGAGCAGATCGGGCGCGTCTGCTTCAGTTTTATAGGGCTTTCGTCCGATCGCGTCTTGACTATGCTTGCACCGTGTATGGGTCAGCAAGGCCTTCGTATCTGAAGATCCTTGACGCAGTACACCATGAGGGTATCAGGCTGGCCACTGGTGCCTTCCGTACCAGTCCCATCCCCAGCCTGTGTGCTGAGGCAGGGGAACCGCCGCTCGCCATCCGGCGGAAACTCCTCATGGTGCGACGGGTGTGTCATTTCCTTGCCTGTCCTACCTCCCCTGCGTACCCTACCGTTGCCCGACCGCCTATGGAACGTCTCTTTTCCAGTCGTCCCAGGGCAACAAAACCATTTGGGATTCGTGCCAAGCATTTGCTTGAGTCCCTTGGTGTGGAGCGTGTGGCCCCCCATCGACAAGGTTTTACTCGCCTGCCTCCCTGGTTGCTCCAGAGGCCCAGCATCCTTTTAGACTTGTCGGAGAACCGGAGGAACTGCACTCCGGCGTTTGTTTTTACCTCCTTATTTTACGATATTTTAAACCAGCATCCGGACCATGTACCTGTATTCACAGATGGCTCTAAACAGGGGGACACTGTTGGTTGTGCTGTTGTTTTCCCTGATCGAGTCGTCAAGTTACGGCTTCCTGCGGTGTTTACCATCCTCGATGCCGAATTATTTGCAATACTGCGGGCATTGGAGCAGATGAGATGTGTTCCCAGTATTAAGTTCCTCATCTGTTCTGACTCCCTGAGTGCCCTTCACACCATTCAACACTTGTACCCAGCGGATACGGTCGTCCAGAACATCCATGATGCCCTACTCCACCTGCAACGGCAGGGGAAGGAGGTTTCTTTCTGCTGGGTGCCGGGGCACGTGGGTATTAGGGGCAACGAACTGGCGGATGTGGCTGCCAAAGATGCATGTTCCCTCCCTCACGTTGTTGAATGTGCCGTCCCCCTCCATGCTGTAACCTCCCTTTTGCGTTTTCGTGTTATGCATCAATGGGAAGAGGAGTGGTTGGCAGTTTCTGACAATAAGCTGCGTCTGGTAAAGGCCACTACGCGACCATGGAGTACGTCCTACCAGTCATACAGGCGGGATGAGGTTCTCCTCACTCGCCTCCGCATTGGACACAGTCCCTTCACGCATGGTTTTTTACTCCGGCGGGAGGACCCCCCAATCTGCAGTGCTTGTGGCGTCCAGATTACTGTCTGCCACATTTTACTTGACTGTCTTTTATTCTCTGACCAGAGGGCGGTGGTTTCCTTGCCACCGGATTTGCCCTCTATTTTGCAAGACGACGCAGCGACTGTGGTTAAGGTTTTACGGTTTTGTGTCCTGTCCAATCTGTTGCCTCGGATTTTAGGGAGAAGGTTTTAATGTGCTGCTGGGTGACTGGCTCACCCAGTTTTTAGGTAAGAGGTCCGCCAGTCACGATTACCTCCTTCTTTCACTTCGGTATCTGTTCTCTTTTCCTTGTGTTTCCTTTCCTTTTTTAGTGTGTTTCTTCTCCTCTTGTTTTGCCTCTGTATGTGCGCATTTGGAACTGCGTCAGGCCTGTGTCTTTTAGCCGTTCTCCTTGTTCGGCGTCCGTCTTCGTCCCTTCACCGCCTGTGTTCCTGTTTCTATGCGCTTGGGCGCTGATGACCACGCTGTTTAGCGCCCGTAAACCTCAACACACACACACACACACACTCTATTCACAGATGGCTCTAAACAGGGCGACTCTGTTGGTTGTGCTGTTGTTTTCCCTGACCGAGTCGTCAAGTTACGGCTTCCTGCGGCGTTTACCATCCTCGATGCCGAATTGTTTGCAGTCTTGCGGGCATTGGAGCAGATGAAATGTGTTCCCAGTCTTAAGTTCCTCATCTGTTCTGACTCCCTGAGTGCCCTTCAGACCATGCAACACTTGTACCCAGCGGATACGGTCGTCCAGAACATCCATGATGCCCTACTCCACCTGCAACGGCAGGGGAAGGAGGTTTCTTTCTGCTGGGTGCCGGGGCACGTGGGTATTAGGGGCAACGAACTGGCGGATGTGGCTGCCAAAGATGCATGTTCCCTCCCTCAAGTTGTTGAATGTGCCATCCCCCTCCATGCTGTAACCTCCCTATTGCGTTTTCATGTTATGCATCAATGGGAAGAGGAGTGGTTGGCAGTTCGTGACAATAAGCTGCGTCTGGTAAAGGCCACTACGCGACCATGGCGTATGTCCTACGAGTCATACAGGCGGGATGAGGTTCTCCTCACTCGCCTCCGCATTGGGCACAGTCCCTTCACGCATGGCTTTTTACTCCGGCGGGAGGACCCCCCAATCTGCAGTGCTTGTGGCGTCCATATTACTGTCAGTGAAGTAAAATGTGGCGGTCTTTTATTCTCTGACCAGAGGGCGGTGGTTTCTTTGCCACCGGATTTTCGCTTTAATTTGCAAGACAACGCAGCGACTGTGGTTGAGGTCTTACAGTTTTGTGTCCTGTCCAATCTGTTGCCTCGGATTTTAGGGAAGAGGGTTTTAATGTGCTGCTGGGTGACTGGCTCAGCCAGTTATAAGGTAAGAGGTTCGCCAGTCACGATTACCTCCTTGTTTCCCTTCAGTTTCTGTTCTCTTTTCCTTGTGTTTCCTTTACTTTTTAGTGTGTTTCTTCTCCTCTTGTTTTGCCTCTGTATGTGAGCATTTGGAACTGCGTCAGGCCTGTGCCTTTTAGCCGTTCTCCTTGGTCGGTGTCCGTCTTCGTCCCTTCACCGCATGTGTTCCTGTTTCTACGCGTTTGGGCGCTGATGACCACGCTGTTTAGCGCCCGTAAACCTCAAACACACACACACACACACACACACACACACACACACACACTTGTAGTAACCATACCAATGAAAACACAAATGAGGGAGGAGCTTTCTGTAGCTTCCCTCAGAAATATTTCACATCATGTAATAAATGAAATGTTATGATTGTATCTGTGTACTAATCATACCACATAGGGTATGCTGCCATGGTGTGCGCCTCGCCCTTGCCTTCGGCTCTAATTGGCACAGTGCCCGAAAGACTCAGTCCCTCCGGAGGCCTTGCGCCACCACTTTTATTCCATCTTAGCCACGTATCACAGCACCGGCATTGTCTACACTGACGGTTCGATGGTTGCTGGTCGTGTCGGTTATGCCCTAACTCTATGGGACCATTGTGAACAACTTTCATTGCCGGCTGGCTGCAGCGTTTACACTGGTGACGTGGTCGCCATCTTTCGAGCTCTATAGTATCTCCACTCCTGCTCAGGTGAGTCCTTCGTTATCTGTGGCGATCCCCTGAGTGGTTTACGAGCTCTCGACCAGTTTTTCCCTCATTCTCGTCTGGTGATGGCTATCCAGCTGTTCCTGCATAATCTTGCCCGTTGCGGCAGATCTGTTGTCTTTGTTTGAAACCCAGGCCATGTTGGGATATCTTGCAATGAAACTGTTGACTGCCTGGCGAAAGAGGCCACCAGTAAAGCATCTCTGGAGATTGGCTTCCCGGCGACTAATTTGCGGGCACTATTACGCCAGAAAGTTTTAGATTTATAGGACACTGATTGGCGCAACCTGCCCTTGCCAAACAAACTCCGTCATAACAAGGAGATGACGACTATGTGGCGTTCATCCATGAGAGCCACCACAGGGACTCAGTCATCGTTTGTCGTCTCTGCATTGGACACACCCGACTGACGCACAGTTATTTCCTATGTTGTGAGGATCCACCTATTTGTCGTTGTGGGGTGTCCATGACAGTGGTTCATATTCTGTTGGAGTGCGCCCTTTTAACTGTGCTCAGGCAGACTTTTGCGCTGCCTGATATGCTCTCTGCGCTTTTAACTGATGACTGTTCCATAGCAGACTTAGTTTTGCGTTTTATTCGGGCAGGGTGATTTTATCGCTTAATGTAAGTGTGTGTGTGTGTGTGTGTGTGTGTGTGTGTGTGTGTGTGTTGATTCTGGCCTATGGGCTACGATTTTAGTCAGCTTTTTTTAATGTGTTTCTCGGTGGTTGGCTTTTCCTTTTCTGTTTCTATGGTCGGCCACCCACCGTCACACTCCGTGCGATTTTAGTTCGTCTTGTCTGGTCTTTGTCTCAGTTTCTCTTGTTCTGTGTCATCTGTTCTCTCGTCTGTTGATTGTTCTTATTTTCTGTGGGTGTTTTTAGTATTTGAAAAAGGGACCGATGACCGTAGCAGTCTGGTCTCTTTAACCCCACAAACCAACCAATCCAAAGATGTCCCCTCAGTCGGAGATGAAATGTCATAAATAATTTTATTCATCGACCGTGCCGTCCTCCCACAAGCCAGTCCAGAAGTTTTGACTAAAGTGAACAGTCACTGCGAAAGCCTATGATGTGTAAATGTATGCTTGTCTCCTGAAGTGTACCTTGTGAAAGGAGGAGTAGGAGGTGGGTTAATGCTCTTGGTGTGAGTAGCTTCACAGTATTTTCTATCCTCCACGTAACATGTATTTTCATTCTTAATAAAACACTGAATATTAGTCATCGACAAAGTTTTTTGTTGTAGCTGGTGCATTTAGAGGAAACAGCACTAACCTGGTGTACATGTTTCCTTGGGATTGAACTAGAATGCCATGAATTTCAGCCACAGCCTCCAACTGTTGTCACTATTTAACTTAAATTGTTTGAAGTACATTACCTGACACACATTTCCTCAAAGGCCTTTCTGCTGTGCTCTAATTTCTCCTGTTCATATACAGGATTGAAGAAGTTGACAGTTGAGAAGCATTATGGGTTTGGGAAAGAAGAAGATCTTTAGTCGGCGTGAAAACACAGACAACACTGTTGTGGTAAACTGCAGTATTAAAAATTCTGTAACTTTACAAAAGGTCTAAAAGAGTCAGTAGAATCAGGTGTGACTGGTAAACCATCTTTCTTCAGTTGGTATACATTTTGTTATTTTTCATTTATAAATGTATATCTATCTGTTCCAGGAGATACATTTTCCTGCCACTGGAATGAATATGCAGGTTTTTCTGCATATCATTAACAATGTGTTTGTTGTAGATCATGTCTTCCACAGTGGCCGACTTTGAAAAATGATTTGAGTGAAAGCCATTTCCTTCTGCAAATGAGTGTCCCATGTCCATGTGGTAAGGCAGGCCAACCTGGCCATTGTATTTTATATTCTGTACCTTTGCAAGTTGAAATCAAACTTCACACAGACACACACACACACACACACACACACACACACACACACACACACACACACACACACACACACACACACACACACACACTCTCGTAGATCTTCTTTAGTTACATCTGAGCCTCCAGTGCACATAATTCATATTTATGCATTATATTTAGCACATGGGGAAACATGTGTAAACTCAGTTTATGAGAAATAAAGGATATAATGTAAGTAACTAATTCATTTTTCACCAAATTAAATCTATCTCGGCGGTACTGCATTCTGCTCATTGCTCGTTGTTGACATTTGCCTGGCTCTGGTTCCGAGTGGATTTACATTTGGTGCTTGGTTTCCACAAGCATCCGTTGTTTATCTCTTCCTCCTTGTGTCGCCCATAGTCGGTCGCAGTCGGTTGTTGTCAGGTGACGTTGGTCTGTCGTCCGACTCATCCTGTGTTTACCCGGTGGTGCGTGCTCCACCGCCAGCATCTTCCCTGCCTGACAGCTCCGATCCGCAGCCCAAGCCATTCCTGCTGTAGGTTGTGGTTACCACATTTTACTTCGCTCCTACCACATTGTCGTCAGTAATTGCAGTAGTCATTTTCAACATCTTCTCAACCATCTTTGAAACATTTGTACCACTTGTAAACTCTTGTACTCATAGTAGAGTCGCCAAAAGCCACACTCAATGTTTCCAATGTGATACTCTACTTTGTTCCATTTTTAAACAAAATTTAATGCAGATTATTTGACCCACCTTTTAAGAAATAAAAAATTCTCTGAGCACTCAAAAACAAAGACCTCCTTTTCCACTGTCAACAATGAACTAAATACTAAAAATAGATGTCAATATATGTACGGTACATCAGGAACACGTGTACTAACAAGAAAAGAACAAAAATGTATACAGCCGACAGAATTAAATTCCTGTAACTTTTTGATCACACCTCATATGCAGTGTCTGAAAAAAAGGAAATAAACCACCCATAACAGTGTAACTTTGCACAAGTACAAACTATTAGTGGGCATGTAAACAATTAGAGCAGCGATTCTCAGCGAAAGTAGAAAGGCCACTAGTGTTGATGGTGGAGGGTATGTAAGAGGTGTGAGCACCATGGGATAGACTACTGATGAGAGGTGTCACATTGTGTTCAGTGTTGAATCACGGTTCTGCACTATCCTCGATGACCACTGTCAGCACGTGTGGTGGCAGCTTGGGGGACGTTCCATTCTTCCAGTGTTTTGGAAAGGCACAGTATGGCCAGCAAATGGTTATGACTGTAGGTTGCAGTTGATAGTGATTGAGGGAACTGTGATGGAACAACAATCTTTCAGATATCGATAATCCTCGTGTTACATCTTGTACGACAGTATCGTGATGTTATTTCCAACACAACAGTGCTCATCCACACAGTGGCATGTGTATGTATCAATTGTATGCACGGTATTAGCTGCTCCCATGGTCAGCAAAATCACTAGATATGTTCCCTGCAGAGCATATGTGGCACGAGCTTGGACATAAACTCTGCCCCAGTGTCAGTATGCAGAATATTGTGGACCATTATAACAGTTTGAGGCCAGCTTGCCCAATGAAGGAATCTAGTGGCCTTACGACACCCTTACAACCAAACAAGTGTATGCAAGCAGGGCAATTGGGTGTATGTCATATTGATAAGTGAGCTCATACTGCCCAGTTCTTTGTAAATCTGACTCAATTTTGTAATCACTAAAGTAACATCACATACCATCTGAACCCATGGCATTTCTTTTCTTTCTGTGAATTTCAATTTCTTAGCCGGGCAGGGTTTATTAACATCTTGGGCTGAAAGAAAATTAGCATGATATAGAGATGTAAAACTATTAGAGATGTAATTAAATGTAAAAGTGTCACTCAAAACACATTTAAAGTGGAAAGCCTGAAAATACACCAAGTTGTGTGTCCAGAAAATCTGTATCACAATGGGTTAACAGTGAGCAGCAACTGCAACCAAATGGGAAAAATATATTCTCCCGGCCCAGGATGTTGTAGCAGATTTTCTGCAACTTCACATTCCTAATGCTTCTGTATATTTTTTTCCTGTTTCTACAAAGTCCATTCTTGGCATCTATAATTTAAAATGATCCAAGTCACTGTCCTTCTTCTTTGTATACTAAGGTGTCTGTAAATAATTTACTCTTATTTCTGAAGGCCTGGCCATTCCAATTCTTCTCTTAATATCCACTAGCTTTTGCCCTCAACTATGTTGGCACAACTCTTGAACCTGCATGAATTTTGAGTAACCCTGAAGCTTATTATCCATGGGAAAAATGGATATAAAGAACTGAAAGTGAAGTTGTCAAAACGATGCAATGGTAAAGAATTGATATGTTTGTAAGCACAGATACAGATATTTGAAGTATGAAATAGCAAAACGCATGGATAGGGGAACAAGCTAGTGGTGTATTTAATGAAACTACAAAAAATTAAAGAATCTGTAGTTACAAATAAGTCAGTTCTTTACTGTTGCACCCTATTGACAGTGTCACCTTCAGTCTTTTATATCTGTTTCTCTTGCTAATAAGCTTCAGGATATTTATGAAAATTCATGTCAATGAAGTCGTTTGCTTAATAAGCTTATGAGTGACAATAGTTACAGTAATTTGTGAATGAGTTCAAGAATGTCTGTGGGTAATGGAATTAAACTGTTAACATTAGTAATATTTTGGAAAGTTTCATCATCATTATACTATTTACTACTTTTTACATATTTTTCTCATTTCTGGTCCCGGTTTGTTTTGTTTAGTTTAGTTTTGTGAAACTTCCGCTGTCCCGATGTTTTTTTCTTCCAGTATAATGAAATGATGCTTATATGAAACTGAGTTGATCTACATAAAGCACTTGCAGTCTCTTGCAGGCCTGCATACAATAAAAAGTATTTAATATTGCATTTTTTGTAATCAGTTCAGCATGCAACTCTGTATACATAACCTGTCAGTAGCTGCCCACAGAGTTATTTTCAATTTTCCTGTAACTAAATAACATAAAACATGATAAATAGATGTAAAAACATTTTATAATATGGAAAAATGCCTGTACACCATTATTATTTGCAGTATGTAGATAGTCACAGGATATGTGATGCATTCCCTTATGGATCTGAGTTACTGGGTACACTTTTGTTTCCATACTATTCGGGCCCACATAGTTAAATGTACAGTTCAGTTTATCATGTTTTATAGATAAACTCACTTCAAAATTTCTCTGAGGGCTGAAATGTTTTTATAAATATGTAATGTTGCATCATTGGCTGTTGTCAGCTTAGCATATAATTTTAATGTTCTTTTATCCATTCTGGATCTTGCTGAACTCAACAGCTGTGAACAAATGTTGATTAAGAATGCAACCAACCATGAGCACTTCTAAAGGTATTTATTTAAATGCCATTACCAGTCTCAAGCTATTATGTCTGTCTACAGGTTTTTATTTTATTTACTTTTTTTTTAAGTAATAGCAACAATGTGCTGATATACATGTATTTGATAAAATATAAAATGAAATACTTACATACCCTAGATTTGTTTTGTCGGTATCATTTAGGTTTTCTTTGGTCCTTAAGCATTTTCAGCATGACACATGAAGAGTTAAGAATTGTAGACAATGCACTTATTCTAAACAATCCACTGTGTTGTGCACGCACTTCACAGTATTTCTCATCAGTTGCAGCCTTTGACAAGTACTTCACATGTAATGATATTGCTTACTGTGAAAAGTCTATCCACTGACCAAACATCTAATCTACTGTACGTTAAGTAAAGAATGTGTGGACGATGCAAATCTAAATAACAGAAAAATGCTTTGTCCAGAAAAGTGCACTTCTTGCAAGTGAGGAACTCTAATTGTAGCATGTCATAGGAGAAATTAACAAGAAGTTTTATCAGGCTACTCTCGAGAAGCAATGGCATGTGTTTTGATTTTGGTCCCTAAAAATATTCTTCAATGGATGTTAAGTTGAGCAGCTAGTGGAATAAGGATACCCTTGTTCAGAGTCCTAACACAGACCAATCATGTTTAATTTGTGTGAAAAGTGCAATGAACATTTTCAGGATTGAAACTTCCGGGTGTGAGTCGTGCTTTGGTAGCTCAGTTGGTAGAGCACTTGCCCGCGAAAGGCAAAGGTCCCGAGTTCGAGTCTCGGTTGGGCACACTGTTTTAATCTGCCAGGAAGTTTCATATCAGCGCACACTCCGCTGCAGAGTGAAAATCTCACTCTGAAATTTTCAGGATTGTTTGCTAGCCAGCTGTAGATGCTGATTTAGAATTTTCTGAAATGAATTGAAGGTTTGAATGTATATTTCTAGTTATTTTAAGATACCCATTTTCCTCTATAAGTTAGTTGTATATTTTGTTTGTAGATTATCTTTAGTGTTTGAAATGGTGTATCTATATTGAGCCATGCGAGTGGCAGTTGCAGATTTACTTAAATGTTTTTAGTCTAAAAGCATCCTTGTATTTATGATATCTTGAAGTTGCTGCCAGTCAGGCCAAGATAAAATCTGATGCAATTGTCACAATCAGTACTGTGTATTCCTCAGTTTTTAGAGACCTAGCCCAATGGTTTTGGTTTTATGTACCATGTTATGTTGAAGCATTTAGTGTGCATCTATGGGCTTAAAGTCGAAATTGTGCAGAAAAAATTAATAAGTTATTTTATTCAACCACAGAACGTTTATGAAATATTACATATGTCATTTTAATTGAAAGAGGAAACAGTTTTTTATTTAACTAATCCATGCATACAGCAACAACATCTTGTACAGTTGTTGATGATAATGATCTGCTGTTAATTTTGAAGTGTTTTGTACAATTTTTATACACATTGCCAAACAAGTTTACAATTTATGTAAAAAAAAAATACAGTTTGTGTCGCATAACTACACACTGGGTGAGCGAACATTTGTAGTTTGGGCACTGCCTTCCAGCTGTCTTAAGTACCTTGACAATACTTTTAGCATCCCCTTGTATTCTTTGTGTTGTCTCTTTAGCCCATTTGAAAAAGCAGAGTCATCAGCTCACCACAATGTTAAGATGACAAAATTGGATAAAGTATGGAAACTATCCATCACAGACACTGGGTGCAGAATTTCACATTATTTCTAATTAAATAATAATAATTTTTTCAATGCCTGCTTGATGTTACATAAATAATCATGGACTTTTTAGTATTAACTATTTGAGAGGTATGCTTCATTTTTTTTATATCAGGATTTTAATGCATTCAAAAAATTTATGGTGCGGTTTTATTCCTTTGTAGAAAATACTGGCTGTTGTTTTGTTTATCTTGAAACATGAGTCAGACAAAACTGACATTTACTCAGATCATGTGAATACTGCTGTTTGTGAGATAATATTTTAGGCTTATACAGAACAAAGCAGTGGTTATTCAGTCTGATATTATGTAATTGCCCAAACTATGAGGTTTGTGGTGGGTATATTTGGGACAGAGATGCTACATATTAGTATGTTGTGCAAACAATAATGTAAAATGAATGACTTACAGGGGATGATGTGAAGTTTGCACTATGTGCAGATTTAGACTGCTCAGCAATAACTGAAGTTGTATTTACCAAATGTTGAAAATTGATCTTCTACCTTAAACTTATAATTACCTTTGATGTTTACATTCTGTATGTAGCAAACATCACTATAGAAATCTGCCATTGCACTGCTTGTAAAAGTTGTAACTGTTTGATAGTAATTTGTCATGTTGACATAATGATTATTCCTTAATCTAGAATGTTTCTAGTTACGTAAGTACTTTTATTCATGTTTTATAGTAAACTGTTTATACATTATGTATGTAAATGTTTATTGTTCGCTAGGAAACTTAAGTTTGGGTCAACACAATTCCAAACAGACAGTTATAATTTATGATAATAATTAAAATAGCTTATGCACAATTATCTTAAAATATTCAAAATTAAATATAAACTTAGTAACAATCAGATTAATGCTTAGACATTCTTTCCTTTCTTACTGTACACTGATTTCTGCATGCATTTTTAAGTGTAAAGATGCCTTGCTGGTACCTGGTACTTAATGCTGTAAATGTTAGCTGTGTTAGCTTCAGTTTTGCTTGGTTACTTTATATTTGTATCCATTATATGGGGCAAGTCAAAACAATACTACTTTTGTGTAAAACAAATGAGCTCTGTATTCGCATGTTAACAATACTATCAGAGCTGATGACATTCTGTGATCGTCAGAAAAGTCATTTCTATAATGTTTCTGGATGTAACAGCATAACTAGTGCTGCGATGGGGCTGATTTGACGATGGGACTAGTGCTACATTGGGACTGGCGTGAAGATGAAAATGTTCTTGAGTGGATGACCATCTCTGGGGTGCAAGAATTTCTCTTGATAGGTGTGCAGCCACCCGGATTACACTCTGTTCCTAGCTGTACTGGACATTCCATATTTCTTAGACTCCTGGATCAGTCTGTACTGCTATCACGCTGTCTACCACACCCTGTTCTTTGTACCTCCCTTTGCAGGTGCAGTGGGTAACATGACACTTGTGAAGAGGCTTCAGTTTCCTTTCCAAGAGAAAATAGGTCCTACGCAGACCCATCCTCAATCCACCCATAAACAATTATTCTCAAATTTTATATGGATATGAATCTGTATGTGCATCAAAGCCTTTCTTATGCAGCACAAGACATGGGTAGCCAACATATGTTTGCGGCACTGTGAACTGTAACTTGACAGCTTACCACTACCTTATCCAAGACTGCCTCTAAAGTAGTGGCGATAAAGGCTGTGCATATGTGGCATGGACTTCGGTGTGAGAACACCCATCAGGGATTTCAGAGTATTTAATTCTACAGCATGGAATGTGTCGCAAAGTGCTCTTTGACCCAGTTAAGTTATAACATTATATAAATATCATCACCATTAATACTGTTCACTGTGCTGTGTATTAATGACATCGATGACATGAACAACAATTATAATAGTCTATTCACTGGACAGTAAATTTGTAATTATTTATTTATCCTGTTAGATGAGTTGATTGTTAATCAGTGCAATGATGACTGCTTTACCACCTGAAGCAAGACTGCTTAATACAAATTTCTGCTTTATTCAATCAATTTTTGGTGTGCACATATGTTGCTGCAACAATAATGTAAAATTAAATGATATGATTGAATTGTTCACTTGATAGAATTCTGTATTCATTTGGATGTTAAGTACACCAGTGTATCATTTCTTTAATGCCTCATCTGAATCCTTGTCAATATAGCCATTTTTATCTCGCATTTACATATAGCATTGCCTAACACTTGTTTGTAATTTAGTTTTCAAAGCTATGATTGTAAAAAAAATTACATGTTGTTTGTGTTTAATATGTTGTTTAAGTTTAGTATGTTGTTTCACTGTTAGTATGTTCAGAACATTAATAATGTATTTCAGGATAGTTAGTAATATTCTTTAAAGTTATCCCCTACTGCCACTCTGTGTTTTGTAAGTCATTGTAATATGTTGATGCTGATTTACACTTTCATGGCCACTTACCATTATTTTGTTACTGATCTCTTATAAAAGCAAATTCTTGATTTATATACTTCATCTATTTTTATATCTTTATTGCCTGTTGTGGAAAGTGGATGTTAACAATGTTGTTGAATTAAAGTGTAAGCAGCTATGCCTTCATCTGGAAAGAAATAAAAACATGTTTGACATGTATAGGTGTTTTAATTCATCTCCCTAAGGATATCTCTCATATAACTTATTTCATCTCTGGCAGTGTTTATTAATTTGATGTGGTAGTCAGGAAGCAACCTCAAGATGTAAAACAAACTCTTCCAATGTTTTTGTCCATAAAATTCGGAATTGGGAAGAAAGATAATGGTGGCAAGTGCTGTTATCAAATACACAACACTGAAATGGTTGTATTTGAGTGGTTATACACTACATTAGAACAGAATTTTCCAGTAATCAAAATTTATTTTGTGACAGCATTATGGGACAATTTTCTCCTATTCCCACATGAGGGTGCACAGATAGCTTGAGCATTCGGGAGCTTCTTCCATACTCAGTTAGCTCTGCCAGTAACACTGTGACAGTTTTTTACATACAGAGGATGACAGTGTGCGGTTCAACAGGCAGGTCCTGTCAATAACAGAGAAGCTGTTGAAAGCTTGATTTCTCGCTAAAACCTTAAGGGGCAAGTAAATCTTAAAAACATATCTAAAAATTTCATAATCTTGTTATGATTGTGTAGAAACAATTGTTACTCCTAAGTAACACTCGGATGCAATAAATAAGCCCTGTCGTGGTAAATAAATTTACACTCATATTTAGGGTACGCTAATTATCACATTCGTTTAGGTAGTGACTCTTTATCATGTTAGGGCACCATTTTCAAAATTTTAAGTGGTATGTAAAATCTTGTGGCTTTTGAATACTGAGAAAGAGGCACTTGCAGTTTATTCCATGCCATCGACAGGAAAACTGTGAAGGCCTAATGATGTAAACAGAAAGGTATACTAGGGTTTAACCTCCCATTCTTAATGCTGCTTTCACAGTGCTCTCCCAGAAAGTGGATGATCACAAGTGCATGGCATACTGTCTCATCTGTTCCAAAACACAAATGTTAGGGTATGAGATTGATAACCATTTACCATTCATTGTTCTGCAGTGAGAAATATTTATTGGATTTTTCAGATTGGTGCAACAGGTAAATCAAATATACTGGTGCCCGTTGCAATTTATTGCTTCAAAATACCTATAGAAACAACTGTGGCAGCTCTCACACAGAATCTTTGGTTTGTCATCTCTCTGTACTTATGTCTGGTTTAGGCAGTGCACGATCCACATCTCCATTCAACAACCTGTAATAGTATTCATGAAAATCCGTAGGAAACCCACCGTTCCATAGTAACACTCTTGTCTCTCATTTGCTGTGAATAGATCTTTAAATTTGCTGCTGCACTTTGTACTTTCTTGATGTAGTGGACCTGCTGTGCAGTTCCAATTCTTCTGGCCATGTTATTTTATTTCTGTTTGCAGATGATTGAGGACTGTAGGAAAGCACATATCTACTCGGACTCACGATAAAGTAATGTAACCACTCTTAACAAACTCCTCTAATGTGACGAGTGTTCAACGGAAACAATGGTATTGTCAGGAATGCCCCTACGGAAGTGTTTTCTGCACACGTAATGATTTGGCAGACAGGGTGGGGAGCAATCTGCGGCTGTTTGCAGATGATGCTGTGATACAGAGAGATTCAAATGACATGTAAGTTGTACATAGATGCTATGGGATCTCGTATGGGAATCCCTGGATAGAAAGCAATATTCTTTTTGAGGAACACTGGATAGAGAAATTTAGAGAACTGGCATCTGAAGCCGATTGCAGAATGATTCTACTGCCAGCAGCATACATTTTGCATATGAATTATAAAGATAAGCTATAAGATACTGGGCTTCCACAGAAGCATATAGATATCCATTTCTCCCTCATTCTTTATGCGAGTGGAAGAGGAAAGGGAATGACTAGTAGTGGTACAGGGTACACGCACACTACTGCTGCTGGTGGAATATGTATGTAGGTGTGGCCAGGCTCATAACAGGAGCTCTCATTCCATCTTGTTGTGACAGAAAAGTTTCTGGATCATTGTCGCCAGTGTCCATTTTCTCCTCGAGTTCAAAGACACTGCCAAGCCATGACTTCAACCAACAGGTGGACATCCACAGCAGGGTGGAAGCACAAACACTGCTGTGCCTTGCTGATCTTAATGAGTTAACTCCACTTTTCACAAGTCTATACATACATGACAAAGGGCACACATGGCTGGTTGATTAGTTAAAATATTTTTTTTAACAATTACGAATGTCGTTCCTTGGCGTGAGAGATAATACATGCTTTTCAAGTTCTTGTTAAGATTGATCACACTTATAACATTCCCAGTTAAGGGTAATAGTTTATGTCCTTACGAATTAATTACATACTATTACCACCAAAACATGGTTATAAACAAACTGTTCTTTACCATAGGGAGTCACATGCTGATGCTGAGCTCTGTACTGCACTACGTTACTTCAAATCTGATTTGAGACAAATATTAAATGGTGTCTCTGTACATGTTGACTTGTCATTTTCCAGCTAAGTCTCTTTACTTTTGACTATTTTTGAGACTATGTCGTTATATTGACACAACATCACATTTCAGCTTAATACATTTGTAGCACCAACATTTACAACTCAATTTTTGGACAGACACTGTGTACATATATCATTTTTGAGATGATATTGTCCCTTCTTTTATACCTCCATACAAAAATAGTATAGGTCATTTCCTCTATGTATCCACCTGACCCCAGGTAACACCATCCCTCCTATGGGTCAATCTATGTCCCCCTCACTTCCATACATAAAATGGGGTTCACTGAACTTAAAAATTGAAACTATATCTCTTTCTGTGTCAAAAGTGTCTACATAGCATATTTCTGTTTTACTTGATACATGGGTTTCCTACTACTTTCCATTCTCTCACTCTTACTGTGCCTTTTACTGAGTCATACCTTCCCTCTATGTTATACCAACATTTAATAACGTGCTTTCTCTGATACAAACTTAAGATTAACTACAGACTGTTCATTAAGACCTCATTTGCTGTTGCACATGGAAATGTTGTTATCCAGTTTGTTCTTATCAATAGAGTTGTGAACCACTCATTTGAAATCATGAAGTAGTACTGAGAATACAGAAGTTTCCTTTAATTTGTTATTTTTCCTCTCAACTACTTTGTCATATACTAGGTATATATGTGATACAGTAGCTTTTCACTTTCCACTGAGAACACATCTATCTTTTTGTTAATCCCGACTGAAAATAACATTAAATTATCAAACTCAAAACCTTTATTTATTGTGTGTCAAACACTTTATGCCCAATTATGTAACATATGTATAACTATCAGCTTTTTCATACCCTTTGACACATATAAGGTTCACACAGAAGTTAATAGCATTTTCGTTTCGCATGTTGCTACGGGTTTATTTATCAATTGCCATTTTAATTTGTAGTTCACTGTTGCTATCTCAGTTTACATTTTGCCATTTGGAGATAGTGAGTGGAGCTGTGGACGCTAGAAAGTCAAGTGCCAAATGGAATAATCTGAACATTTTCTTCTTGAGTTCAGTAGAGGGGTGATAGCAGTGAAGGCAGCCAGAAACATCTGCACCGTATGTGGGGTAATGCTATTCATCAGAGCACAGCAAGCATATGGTTTTCTCGTTTAAAGGAGGACCATTTTCACATTAGTGACCCACTAAGTTAATAAAAATGCGAAAGTCTTCCTGAAGATCATGGAAAGATTAATCCACAGTGATACACGCCAGTGTATTCAAGATCTGGGTCATTGATGATCATGATCATTCCACCACTGTGCAAATTTTGCATGCAACAGAAAGGTTACAAAATGAGGTGTATGAGTACCACATGTCCGAAGTGAAAATCGCAAAAATCAGTTGGTGGTCATTCTATCTCTATTTGCTCATCATCAAGTGGCTCATGAAATACTGAACATTACAATTGTTGCGGGGTTAGGAGTCAAACCCGGGACTCCACATGGCAGACCTGAAGCTGGGACCCACCACACCGTATTTCGTCAGGAGACCGAGCAAGTTCAAGAATTTCGAGAGGCAGTGCAGAGTGATACAGCGGTATTTAGTAACATTGCTTTATTCAGCTAATTTACAGTATTTGAAGGTGAAGTGTAGTGTCAGCGTGCTGCCCGCCCGATGTCCTGCAAGTGCAGCTGACTCAGCAGACTCCTGGTATGCCGACGCCGCTGCTGTCGTTATCAAGGCTGCCTGCCAACGGAACTCTGCCACCGCTGTCCCGGTCATCACCCAGCGATGTGTAGCGACTTGCGACTTGCTCCGTCCCATTAGGCCTGTTCTGTCTGATCAAGGGATGAAGGTGGATGTACTGGTAACCCGTGGCCCTCTAGCCACCGCTGCTCCCAACATGTGACCTGACTCAAACCCACGCCCACCTGGATGCTCTGCTGAAATTTTCCTCTAATGGTGCTTGCCGGACGGCATCACCCGCTGCCATCTCTGGCGCTGTCGTAGCGCTGCTCTGCTACCCTCAGGGTACGCCTCGCCCGGACCCAGTACGCCAGGTGGGAAGCAAACTTGGCCACTAGACTAGAGTGGAACCGAGTCCCTCCTGGACCTGCTGCAGACCTCTCTCACTGCCGTCTTTCAGGCAGACCGTGCTATCTCCAAGTTGAAGGATGCCATTCCACCCTCCTCTGGCGTTGTGTCCCCTGATGAAGAAAATAGCCCGAGCAACTACATAGACCCCCCTGTGGGTCCGGGGGTTAGAATAGGCCCGAGGTATTCCTGCCTGTCGTAAGGGGCGACTAAAATGAGTCCCTCCCCCTCAAGGGGGTAGTTAGCACCAGCGTCCGGAGACGGACGGTTTCACGACCTATATTTGCGTTCATTTTGGTTTTTCCCTTCTTTTGGTTTCTTCCTTCCTTTGGTTGGTTCCTTTCTTTGTTCTTCTCCATCTCACTGTCTTACTTACTCTTCTCCTTGCCTTCTTGTCCTTGCCTTCTTCTCCTTCTCTGGTCTCCGCTTCGGCGTTTGAGACAGTATGTCCTTTCTTTCCCTCTCTCCTTTCTTTTTCCTTTTTTTCCTTCCTCCCTGTGCGTGCCTGAAGGCCGACCCATGCGTTCGCACGCGTATCCAGTGACGGGGTAACGCGTAATTCCCCACCCTGAGTAGACAAGTAAGGCACGCACGTGCCCCCTGGTAAAGGCCAGGCCCAGGGAGGGGTGATTGCCTGAGCTGACACCTTCCGACCATGCCGATTTGTCCTTCCGTCCGTTTCTCGGGAGGTGTGACCTGAGGTGTGAACAATCACCTAACGCAGGAGTGCCCTCTGAGAGGGTCCCCACAAGGAAGGAGCGCGCCATCGGAGACGCTGGCAATCATGGGGGATTCCTCCACAATGGATTTCTCTTCTTCTTCTCTCTCGACTTCTGCCCACAAACGGAAACTTGACCAGCCACCAGTGACAAAAGTACTACCGCCTGCCCCACAGTTCCTCGTAGTTTTTCGATCTGAGGATGGAAAGGATTTTTCCTCTGTCAACCCTTTCGTTATCCAGAAGGGTGTAGATGCCATAGACGGATCTGTCAAGTCTTCTACCAGGTTTCGTAATGGTACCTTGTTACTAGAAACTGAGAGCACCTTTCAGGCACAAAAACTGCTTCGGGCCACACTCCTCTACACGTTCCCTGTCCGGGTGGAGGCTCACCGCACTTTGAATTCGTCTCGTGGTGTGGTCTATACTTGATCACTCGACAGATTGACTGACGAGGAGATTCAGTCTTTTCTCGCTGAGCAGGGCGTGACGGCTGTCCATAGGTTCATGAAATGGGTCAATAATGACCTTGTACTGACCCGGACACTTTTCTTGACCTTTGATAGTGTTCAGCTGCCATCGCACATCAAGGCGGGCTACGAGGTTATTTCTGTTCGCCCCTATGTCCCGACACCTACGCGTTGCTACCAGTGTCAGCGTTTCAATCACACTCGCCATTCTTGTTCCAATGCGGCTACATGTGTGACTTGTGGCAGGGATGCCCATGAGGGTGACTGTCCACCTCCGTCTCCTCGTTGTGTGAACTGTCGCGGTGACCATGCAGCGTCCTCCCGCGACTGTCCTGTCTACAAGAAAGAACGCTGTATCCAAGAAATTCGGGTCAAAGAGAAAGTCTCCACCTCGGCTGCTCGCAAGCTATTCGCTAGTAGGAAGCCCACGTTGCTCCCAGCGGGGAAGTACAGTACTGTCCTTGCCTCTCCTCGGACTACCAGGGAGGTGGCGACGCAGACAGTGCTGAAGGTCAGATCACATAAGGTCGTCTGTTCGGCCAGTGCTAAGATCGCCCGGTCGACGTCTCCTCTCCCTCCCGTCGCCCCTCCGACACAAACACCTATACCAGCTTCTGCCAGGACGAAGACACAGAGGTCAGAAGCAAGGGCCTTCAAGAAAGAACCGTCTGGTGCAGATCTTCTACATAACTCGAACCCTCAGCCATCGACCAATCCTTCCAGAAAACGACCTTCCAAGAAGGCTCATAGGAAGCACAGTTCTCCTTCCCCGCCACGGCGCATTTCTCCTCCTGCGCCCCCCAGCGGTTGCCGCCCCAGGCCGTCATCCGTTTCGCCTGGCCGCACCGCTGGTAGCTGAACATCTGGCCGTTCACCAGCGGAGGCAGCTCCCCCTCCCGGCCATCTTCACAAGATGGCTGATGAACCTATAGAACAAATGGACGATGACTGTCCACCTCCTGCTAGCGGCAGCAGTGCTCGCTCGAAGCCAGGCTCTCAGCGGCCTTCGAGATGACCCCTTCTTTCTCTCATGATGGCACTTATTCACTGGAATATTCGCAGCATTCGCTCCAACAGAGAGGACTTGAAATTGCTGCTCCGCTTGCACCGTCCGCTCGTCGTAGCCCTCCAGGAAACGAAGTTACGCCCATGCGATCACATTGCCTTGGCACACTACACCTCTGTGCGTTTTGACTTACCCCCTGTGGCAGGTATTCCAGCTCATGGAGGGGTTATGTTGCTGGTCCAGGATGATATCTACTATGATCCCATCACATTGAACACTGGTCTGCAGGCAGTTGCCGTCCGCATTACTCTCCCCACTTTAACATTTTCCATTTGTACCGTTTACACTCCACCGTTGTCTGCCGTTACCAGGGAAGACATGCTGCAAATTATTGCTCAGCTCCCTGCACCATTTTTGTTAACTGGAGACTTCAATATCTCTCCATCCTCTTTGGGGCTCTCCAGCATCCAGTCTGAGGGGCTCCCTGTTAGCAGACGTTTTCAACCAGCTCAATCTTATCTGCCTCAATACTGGTGCCCCTACTTTCCTTTCAGACACCTCTCACACCTATTCCCATTTAGACCTCTCTGTATGTACTACCCAACTTGCACGCTGGTTTGAGTGGTATGCGCTTTCTGATACATATTCGAGCGACCACCTCCCGTGTGTTATCCATCTCCTGCATCATACCCTCTCTCCGTGCTCAACTAGTTGGAACATCTCCAAAGCAGACTGGGGGCTCTTCTCTTCCAGGGCGACCTTTCAGGATCAAACCTTCACAAGTTCCGATAGTGAGGCTGCACACCTCACGGAAGTCATTCTCACTGCTGCTGAATATTCCATCCCTCACACTACTTCTTCTCCACGCCACGTACCGGTCCCCTGGTGGACTGCAGCATGCAGAGATGCCTTACGTGCTCGTCGACGTGCTTTACGCTCCTTTAAACGCCACCCTACAGTGGCGAATTGTATCAATTATAAACGATTACGTGCACAGTGTCGTCGTATTTTTAAAGAAAGCAAGAAAGCCAGCTGGGCTGCTTTCACAAGCACCTTCAACAGTTTTACTCCTTCTGTTGTCTGGGGTAGCCTGCGCCGGCTATCTGGCACTAAAGTCCACTCACCAGTTTCTGGCTTGACTGTCACGAATGACGTCCTTGTGGCCCCTGAGGATGTCTACAATGCCTTCGGCCGCTATTTCGCAGAGGTTTCGAGTTCCACTCATTACCCCCCTGCCTTCCTCCCCCGAAAACAGGCAGAGGAGGCTCGGCCACCTAATTTCCACTCCTCGAATTGTGAAAACTACAATGCCCCATTCACCATGCGGGAACTCGAAAATGCACTTGCCCGGTCACGGTCCTCTGCTATGGGGCCTGATTCTATTCATCTTCAGATGCTGAAGAACCTTTCTCCTGCGGGTAAAGGTTTCCTTCTTCGTACTTACAATCGCATCTGGATTGAGGGACATGTTCCCGCATGCTGGAGCGAGTCTCTTGTTGTTCCAATTCCTGAGCCAGGGAAGGACAAACACTTGCCTTCCAGTTATAGACCCATCTCGCTTACCAGCTGTGTCTGTAAGGAGATGGAGCGAATGGTTAACTCTCGTTTGGTGTGGCTGCTCGAATCTCGACGCCTAATTACCAATGTACAATGTGGATTTCGTAGGCGCCGCTCTGCCATTGACCATCTGTTTACCTTGTCGACCTTCATTGTGAATAACTTCTTGTGGAAGCGCCCGACCACGGCTGTGTTCTTTAATTTAGAGAAGGCTTACGACACCTGTTGGAGGGCGGGCATTCTCCGCACCATGCATACATGGGGCTTTCGCGGTCGCCTCCCTCTTCTTATTCGTTCCTTTTTAATGGATCGACAGTTCATGGTACGTGTGTGTTCTGTCCTGTGAGAAACCTTTCGCCAGGAGAATGGGGTGCCACAGGGCTCCGTTTTGAGCGTCGCTCTCTTCGCCATAGCGATCAATCCAATAATGGATTGCCTCCCAGATGATGTATCAGGCTCCCTTTTCGTGGACGATTTTGCCATCTATTGCAGTGCGCAGCGTACATGTTTCCTGGAGCGCTGTCTTCAGCGTTCTCTTGACCGTCTTTACTCCTGGAGTGTCGCCAATGGCTTCCGTTTTTCTGCCGAGAAAACGGTCTGTATTAACTTATGGCGCTACAAAGAGTTTCTCCCACCGTCCTTACGACTCGGCTCCGTTGCTCTGCCATTCGTGGAGACAACAAAATTTTTAGGTCTTAGATTTTACAGGAAACTTCGTTGGTCTCCACATGTGTCATATTTGGCTGCCCGTTGTACCCGTTCTCTAAATGTCCTCCGTGTTCTCAGTGGCACGTCGTGGGGAGCGGATCGAACCGTCCTACTTCGCCTATATCGGTCGATCGTCCGCTCCAAGCCGGATTATGGGTGCTTTGTATACTCCTCTGCACGGCCGTCCATCTTACGCCGCCTCAACTTCATACAACATCGGGGTTTACGGCTTGCGATCGGAGCGTTTTATATTAGTCCCGTCGAGAGTCTTCATGCTGAAGCTGGTGAATTGCCACTCACCTACCGGCGCGATATACTGCTTTGTCGTTATGCCTGTCGGCTACTGTCACTGCCCGACCACCCATCGTATCGTTCCTTTTTTGACGACTCTCTCGACCGTCAATACAGGTTGTATGTCTCTGCCCTGCTACCCCCTGGAGTTCGCTTTCGTCGCCCCCTTCAGCTCCTTGATTTTTCACTCCCTGCAACCTTTAGAGTGGCCGAGAGCCACACGCCACCTTGGCTCCAGGCTCAGGTTCGCGTTCACCTTGACCTCCGCTCGCTCCCAAAGGAGGTTACCGCCGGTTCGGTATACCACTTTCGTTTTTGTCGAACTTCGAATGAAGTTCATTAATATGACCTTCATTTATACAGGTGGCTCTAAGACCAACGACGGGCTCGGGTGATCTTTTATTGTCGGGGCACAAAGTTTCAAGTACTGGATACATCGCCATTGTTCAGTTTTCACAGCTGAGCTCTTTGCCCTCTACCAGGCTGTTCTTTACGTCTGCCGCCACCGACATTCTGCTTATGTCATCTGCTCCGATTCTCTGAACCGGATACGGATCACAGAGGCTCTGGATGGCGCTCACCCTTTCGTGCACCGGATCCAACGCTCTCTTCAGCAGCTGGTGGACGATGGGTCTCCAGTTAGCTTTATGTGGGTTCCTGGCCATGTCGGTATCCCTGGGAACGAAGCTGCAGATGCCGCGGCCAAGGCTGCGGTCCTCCAGACTTGGACGGCTTCTTGTTGTGTCCCTTCATCAGATTGTAGCACGGTCATTTGTCGGCGCATTTTATCGCTGTGGCATGCCGATTGGGCTGCACTTACGGGCAACAAGCTTCGGGCCTTGGAACCTCTTCCCGCAGCTTGGACGTCCTCCTCACGTCCTTCTCGGCGGGAGGAGTTCGTTTTGGCCCGGCTACGAATTGGACACTGCCAGTTCAGCCATCGCCATCTGCTGATGGCAGCGCCGGCGCCGTTATGTCCATGTGTGCAATTGCTGACGGTCCGCCACATTTTATCGTCCTGTCCGGATTTTACTACGCTGCGTCTTGATCTTGGCCTGCAATGTACTCTGGATGCCATTTTAGCGGATGACCCAGGAGCTGCTGCTCGCGTTCTTCGTTTTATCAACTTGACACACCTGTCTAAGGACGTTTGATTATGCTGTAGTTTTTTAATCCTATGCCTGTTAATACGTCTTTTATAGTGTTGACCCTTTTAGTTGCTGTTTTAACCTTGTGCCTCTCGGTACATTCCTAAATTAGTCAGGGCGCTAATGACCATTGTAGTCGTGCGCCCTAAGACCACAAAAAAAACTACATAGAAACAAAGTACAAATTTATAGAGAATGCTTATAACATTGCTGCCAGACTGGCCACTATAAGCGTAGACCAGCACACGTCTGTCCCGACG
Source organism: Schistocerca gregaria (assembly GCF_023897955.1). NCBI lineage: Eukaryota > Metazoa > Arthropoda > Insecta > Orthoptera > Acrididae > Schistocerca > Schistocerca gregaria. Next base: position 52,312 of record NW_026062139.1, on the reverse strand, counting down.
TTCCACTGACCTGGCAGACCCTGTCAAGCTAATCTTGCCCGTCTATTTATATTGGTTTCTCCCTTGCTTCTGACATAGTGTCAGAGAGAGACAGGAACAATTGTAGGGATAAATTCCTACAGGTCAGTCATTTACAAATCGCCACTCCTGGCTCTGGCTTAGTGCCCCACCTCATATATCCACTAACTAAGAGCAACACTGCAGTTTCCTACCTTGTTGTTGCTCCACTCAAAACAAATCGTGCATGCAATACCGCTGTCGCAGCTCTGCGCCGGCAGGTGCCATGATTCAGATTCAGATTCAGATTCTTTATTGGTCATTCAGCATTATTACATGCAATAGACTTCGTCAGTTCACTTAAATATATTTAATAAAAATATTAGGTTAATACATTTAACTTTAGTTGATATTGGGTATTTCTAGAAATTCTTCTATTGAATAGAATGGGTTCATTAACAAGAAGCTGTGTAGCTTTTCCTTAAATAATTTGATTGGCATGCTTGTGGCATATTTGTACAATTTGTTATATATTTTAATTGACATGTACTTGTGGCTATTGTTTGTTTTGCTAATCTATTCTGTGGCAAGATCAGAGAAGTACAGTTTCTTGTATTGTAGTCATGTCTTTGATTCATTACACTTAAATTAGGTAGTTCCGCAAATATTAAGTTAACACTATCAAGAATATATAGATTAGTAACTGTTAAAATTCTATATTTAATGAACAATGCTTTACAATGTGTCCTATTATCTACCTTTGCTATTACTCTGATAGCTTTTTTTCAGTCTGTTTTAAGGTATGGGCTAACGCTCTGGGGAAATAGCAAAAAAATAAATGAAATTTTGGTGATCCAGAAGAAAGCAAAGTACGCTGTACTTACATATTCCGATGTCACGCAGAACATCAGCCTCTTCAACAGGTATATAACTCTTGACAGCCTAACTGCTATGTGTTCTGCATGAGAGTCCCATGTTAGTTTGTTGTCCAGGATTATACCTAAAAATTTTGCACTTTGTTTTTCTATTTTTGTAGTCTTTGATAGACTGAACCACATGTTCTGGGTCTTTGTCTCATTTAATAGTAGCCCATTTGCATTAAACCATGATGTTGCATTTTCTTTTGCCAAATTCATACTGCTTACAAGTTTATCAAAATCATGGTTTACAGACAGCAGAGTTGTATCATCTGCATACATATATGTCTTTACATTAATATTTGCCGGTAGGTCATTTATATGTATGACGAATAGAAGTGGTCCTAATTTAGATCCCTGTGGCACTCCGTGTTGAACCTCAAGTGTGTTTGACACATTACTTCCTGAGCTTACCACTTGCTTCCTATTATTAAGGTATGATTTGACGAGTTTTAAACTTTTGCCACATATTCCATAATATTCGAGTTTAGAGAGTAAAACAGAGTGGTCAACACAGTCAAAGGCCTTGCTCAGGTCACATAAGGTTACCTGTATGTGAGCCTGGTCGTCAAATGCTGCTAAAATGCCACTCACTAAGAGTTCTATGGCATGTATGGTTGACCTTTCTTTCCTGTAACCAAACTGTGATGTACTCAGCATATCGTTTAGTTCTAGGTACTCATAGATCTGCTGATACATTATGCCTTCAAAGACTTTGGCTAGTGTTGGAATTAGTGAAATTGGCCTGTAGTTAGCAGGCTCAGCTTTGCTTCCCTTCTTAAAGGTTGGAGTCACCTTGGATAGTTTAAGAGAATCAGGAAAGACCCCTTCTCTAAGACACAAGTTTATAGAATATGTTAATGGTGCTGTAATGTAAGGTATTACTTCTTTCAGTAAATTGTTTGACATATCATAAATATCTGTACTATGTGAATTTTTCATTTCTTTGACAATTTTGATAACTTTGTCTTGACATACCTCTTTAAGGTGTTTCAATGAAGGTCCGGCCTGATTATGATTTCGGTTTGCAGTTTTAAGATAATCTATATGCGTCACATTGGGTTTACTGATCAAGTTTTTTATTTCATCTGCACAGCCTACAAAATATTTGTTGAATGTATCTACTGGTATTGGGACTGTCTCATAAAAGTTTCTTATTTGACCTTTAACAGTCTTAATTATTGTCCAGGCAGTTTTGCACTGGTTTCTACTACTTTTTATGAGATTAGTGTTGTATCTTTGTTTAGCCACTTGTAGCTCTTTCTTATACAATTTTTTTGCGTTGTTTACCTTGCCTGGCCTGCTGGTTGTCGTCCGTTACGGCACTCTGCCAGCGTCCCCAGATTTCATCCCCCAACCGCTCCTTCATTGAATTTCTAAAAAATTTCCCTTTCCTTGACTAGACTGACACTAGTGCAGCACTATCCTGGTGATGAAAAATTGTGTCTTTATGCTAACATAAGGAAAAGAAAGGATTGGTTGAGGCCAAACAAAGGAGCAACATCCCATACAAAGAACTGCATTCTTTCACAAAAGTAATGTTATGCATCTGGTGGGTCGATGATGGTGGGGTGTATTATGAATTGCTTCCGCAAGCTGTAACCGTCGTTGCTGACATTTTCTGTCAACAGAAAAGATGTCTTGCAGATACAGTTTAACAACAGCAACCAGGAAGTCCACGTGAAGCAATACTGACCAATGAAAGAGCCTGCCTGCATTCCGTACAGTATTTTTTTGTCAGTCTAGCAAAAGTTGGGTTGGGAAGTCATGTCACACCCACCTTATTCACCTAATCTTGTGCCTCAGATTTGAACCTTTTCCACTCTCTATCAAATAACTTTCATGGAACTTCTTTTCGGATTAAAAAAGCGTTCTGAAAATGAGTCAATGAATTCTTCACCTGAAAACCATGCCATTTCTATTTCGCAGAATAGAAAATTTCCCCAATGTTTGCTGTCCATCGTAAGCACTGAAGGATGATATATTATTGTATGCTGAAGTCTCTGTTATGTTTATTAAACCTATAGAAAAAGTATACAAACTTATGCACCAGCTACGTACCTGTGTTGGGGCCTAGCGCAATGGTTATCATATAAACATGATGTAGAAGGTTGTAGGATCAAAAAACGACAAATGAAACTTTTTTTAATTTATAAATCCGATCAAAAGAATGTGATTATTATTTTTATTCAATTAATTCGTTTACATGTAATTTCTGATCTTATTGTTTGTTTTATTTACCCTTATTTTTCTTTCTGTCATTCTTTTTTCTCCTGGAATCTGCCTGTGTCACCTATAATGTGGAAATAATTGTTAATGTGTGTGTGTCCATCTCGAGTTGCTTCGTAGAGGTTAGCTTTAACCACCATAAAGAAAGCAACTGCGATTTTTAGATCTGCGCTGATTGTTGATTGCTATTCTCTCTGATGCATTTTACGTCATGGGGTTGTGGTTAGCTTAGGACACAAATTTGAATTCAGGGCTTTGTCTGCCGTGATTGTCATTTCTCACTTAGAATCAGCTGTCCATAGACCATCTCGCATTTCCAACGTTACTGGAAGTGGCTGCCTCCGACATTACTCTGCATTAATTGGTGCATAGTCATGAAGTAAAACAAATTAATATTTCTACTTTGACAGTTCTCTGCAATTTATTGCATAATTTGGTAAACCATACTGTTTTTTCTGACATGCTCTGGTGGTTTCCGGTGATTAAGGGTGTCAGTGTGGTACTGGTGTGCAAGACTCGCACTCCCTCTTGGCTATCGAACTTACTTGGAGTTGCTTCGCCGATCGTCTTTTCAGGATAGCCAGCTGTGATGTCCTGCAAGACTTCTTCTCTGAATATAGGATGCTACATGGAGGAAATTTTTTATACTTTAAAATATTCTCGAGTATACAGAGTTATTTTAAAACTCAATCTCACTGTATTTTCATCACACACAACAGTTTCTGACAGACCGGAAGGTTCCGAGCTTAAAAAATATTTTTTTTGTTGTATGAAATCTATAACATTCATTTTTCCATAAATACACTCTACAAATCTCACAAAGTTTAACAAGACAACTGTTTGGACCTTACTTATTGATTCTTTCTCTTAAATTCGTAAGTGTCCCTTGTCTTCTTTCAACAACATTCAAATGTTCACACAGTAATGTTTCACGTCGCACGGAGTACGGTGCGTTTATTCCTTGACCTGGACGTGTAACTCCAGGCGGCTACCTGCCCACGCCGATCATCCGTCCCATACACGTCCGTCCTGCACACACATAACTGTGGTGCAGTAGACACAGTTCTACTCATCTCTAAAATAACGCGTGTTCAAGACGGTGGAAATACGAGGGTCTCTAGAATTTACTCCGAAATTCTTTAGGTATTACAATGCCTTCCAGAATGCTGGAAGTTAGAAAAGTATAATTATGAAATTGTCATTACTTCAACACCCCCCCCCCCCCAATCAATTTAATAATTTCCTAAATTGCCCATAAAATTCACTATCCCCAGCTTTTGACACAGTCTATTGAAACGTACGCTCTTAGCTAGTATTGGTAAAATATGTGCCATTTGTTCCTCGGAGCTAATGTATTGAACATTCAGATGGCCTTTGTTGTATAGCTCTTGTGTAGAACGGATTTCACATCCAAATACTTCAGTCATCTATGTTTCCATTTCCGTAATTGACAGATTCTTCAAGGAGGTGCGTAAGCCATGTGGTGTCTGTCATAGCTGTCGCTGAAGCTGGATATTCTGCTTCTATTTCATAGTGAAACTCATCTGTCTGCTTGTCAACAGAAACAGTATTTTCAAACAAAAAACTATGAGAAAGTGAAGAAGACAGAATATCTACAATACAACACAGTCAGAATCAACATAGCAGCGAATAGCATTTAAAATTTCCTTTTTGTAACACACGCCAACATCAAGTGTTCCTTTAATATATCAAAGAATTCATTTCAGAAATTTCTACTCTAATTCTGTTGGTTTATTTTGCTGTCTACTAAAATAGTTAAGTGATGCACTTCGTCTGGTCATAGCTGTCATTATATACATCGAAAAACACAGTAATTGTCCATCTGGTTTAAATTCATCCATTTGACCACAAGCATCTCCACTGGATTTGACTTCCATTGATGTTCTCAGTGTTTACAGTCTTCCATGTTGAATCTTTTCAATAAGTATTCAAGATGAACATAGTGACAAAGAAACATTTTGCCACTGTTGCGCTGCATATTTATTCTGAGGAATGATTTTGGTTCTCCAAGTTCTCACATTCGACATTTTAACTAGTTCTTAATGTAGGTGACTTTTTTTTTACTATTATATCCAGCTGGAATATTATCTACACATGGAAGCAAAATGAGTATAATGATCATCAATGCTTTCAACATAGACATCTGTCAATTTTGGGTTGTCGAGACATGATTTCCTTCATAAAACCGTCAAAAGTTTAAGAAAAGTCTTGTATGCAAACTAAAAATAATCTTTACACCAGGTCTCAATGCAGGAATCGATTTTGTACATCTGTTTGTTCCATAAATGAATTATGGTCCTTCACCACACTAAGGAGCATTCTTAGTGTTGTGAATTGAGCAAGTGGAGTATAGTCATATCTCTTTCAATATTTACAGACATGTCTATTTTTACTTTGAACATCCTCTTACTGTCAGTGATACTTTTATTTGCTGTAAGTGGTGCATAAGTCAAAGTTCCATTACATGACTGAGAGCCCATTTTTTCCTTTATTGCTTTTTTTCCATTCTTCTTCTACTTCTTCTTCATGATGCCTAACCTGAACGTCTTCAGACTTCTGAGGTAAGTTTTCCCACGAATGTTTTTGCATTCAAGGGAAACACTGCATAATCCTTGAAAAACCTAAATTTTCTTGTTATTCTATTGCTTTTCCGCAAAGTTTCTGCTCGCTTCCACTTCTCCTGACATCGTGGGCCTTGAGTTACCTTCAACAGTTTGCAGAAAATCAAGGACTTCGAAACAGAACTAACTTTGAGGAAACTGAAGAATGTTCTGAATTACGTTGTTCACTTGAATGGTCTTCTTGAAGCTCCAATCATCACTGCTTTCACCTTCAAATAGAAACTTATCTTTTTCAAAAATTACATCTCTCCCAAATACAACTTTGTGTTGCTTGGCGCACCATATTCTGTGGCTAATTGGACAGTTTCCAGTCACGAAACATTTTAATGGGCTAGTTCCTTTTCAATACTTTCCTTGGAATGTGCCACTATGCAACTCACCCAAAGTCATATTTGTTCAAATTTGGCTTTCTTTCATCCGATAGCATTTCTAGAATTTGTGCATCTAAAACTGAAGTATAACTACGGTTAATGATAAAAGTATCTGAAAGCAATTTTAGTCAAAAGTTACTGGCAAACTTCGCGTCCAAGAATCGTGCAATGAGCCTTTTCAATGACAGTATGATTTAGTCGCTCAGCCATTCCATTTCGTAATTGAATTTTCAAATATACTCATGACCGTTGTCGCTTTTAAATCTCCTGATTTTCAGCAAATACATACTTTGGAAATACGAGCAAGAATTGTTACCAATATTGTATCCACCACCGTGCCATTCAGTTCAGTGAGCGGACACATGGGTATTATATACTGTAGGACTCAAAGTTTCGGAGTGTTTTTCTCGTGAATGGCTAGCCCTCTGGCCATATGGCTGGGGCATTGTAACTCTGTGGGGTAGTGCTGCCAACACACGCCATCCCACTCTTAACTTCATTTCCCAACCCTCGCACTCCCCTCGTTAGTGTGTGTATATACACGATTGAATCATTTCTGTGAGCTGCAGCTATAGCTATCACCCTTCTGAACTGAACCTGCTGAATTTTTAAAAACAAGCAGCATCCAGCCATTTATAGTTTATGCACTGACAATTAATTATTTAGTGAACCTGACACTAGAAGAGCACCTTTTAGTTTTAATTTGAAATTCCAGTCCACAAACTATGCTTTCAACATAAATAAGAATAAAGGTTGGAAAAATTTGATTCACCAGTTCGTTCACATCCACCAAAGAACAGATTAATTAGCTAAATATCCTGTTACCCTCAAATCTAGAAACCAATACACTTTGCCACCAGGAAAACATCCAGTAACAGCTGAGAAAGAAAAATTATTTTCATTTCTGTTTATTTTTTGGAGAGATTTTGCTAAATTTGGAGAACTGTACTTCTATGCTTTTGTGGCAATCTAACATTGTATTTTTCCCCAATAATGGCATTGTTTCCCACGTCTGTAAAACATATATTGGGTTGGTACATAAGTTTGTTGCGTTTTTCTGTATGTTTGATAAACGCAACAGATACACATATACACGCTACTCAAGCATAATATATTCTCCTTCACTATTTACAAGTCTCTCAATCCTGAGATAACTTTTCGATTCCATGACTGTAGACATCGAGTGGTTTTGAGGTGAAGAACTCATCGAGCCGTGGTAGGAGCACCTTTTGCATCCGGCAAGGCTTAGCTTGAAGTTTGTTCGATAGAGAGCAGGAAAAACTGAGGGTGCAAGATCAGTTGAATAAGGTGAGTGCAGAACGACCTCCCAACCCAACTCTAGTATAAAGGTTTTGGTCAGTCTAGCAGAATGGGCGCGGGCGTTATCGTGGAGTAGCATCACTTTACGCAGTCTGCCTGGTCGTTGTCCTCGAATTGCGTCCACAAGATGTCTCAGTTACTGACAATAAATATCATCAGTGATGGTTACATCAAGGGGAAGCAATCTGTACTAAACCACACCATCACAGTTCAACTAGATGCATAATATTATGGATGCATCAGGCTTTTATATGGGGAGTTGTTGCTTTGTTTGGGGGCAACCATTCTTTTCTTTTCCTTATGATGTTAGGATAAAGACACCATTTCTCGTCACCTATAAGGTTATAACGATACAAGTTAGGAATGGTCAACGTTGCTTTCGAGCAAACTGATCACGAACAACGAGAAAAGCACATACATCCACCTGCTGATTTTTGTGTTTTCGGCTTAGAGCATGTGGTACCTTTTTTCAACCTTCTCCATTGCATGCAAATGTCACACGATGGTAGAATGATCGCAGTTAATAACATTTGCCAGTTCTCAAGTACGCTGACCTTGATTATTGTGGATTAATGTATTTAAACAATCGTTATGAAACTTCGGCTGTCTTCCTGAATGTGCTGAATCACTAATGTCAAAATGATCCTTCTTAAAACGAGAAAACCCCATTCTTGCCATGATCTGTCTCATGGCATTATCCCCCTCCCACATGTGGCGTGAATGTTTCTGACTGCCTCCGTAGCTGTCATTCCTATTGAACTGTAAACATTTCTGATGTATTCTTCTATTAGATTTCTCCACTAGGCACTCCATTTTCTAGTGTCCAAACCTCCACTCATTATCTCTATATAACAAAATGACAATATGTAGTTCACTGTTGCTATGTGAGTTCACAAAGTAAAAAATGACAACTCCTAACATCCACAATATCAACTAAAATCTTATATTTAGACAAAGCTTTGGCTGCATCATACATAGCTTGAAACTTGGTTGTCTCTGAATACTTCCTTTTACCTTGCTGTCAGATGCTGTCGACGATGGCAATTCATTTACTGTCCAGTTGTTACCTTTAGAATTATTAAGTTTTGCTTCTTTGTCTAGTAATCTACCCTTTAAGAAATTCGGTTCCAATTCCACACTTGAGAAGGTATTCAGAGCAGTAACAACTACTTTGGATTCTGGTGGAATTGTTTGTAAGAAACCGCATACTATATCAGTTCCTCCAATATTATCATCCGATCCTTGAAATTACCCATTAACTTACGAAACTCCAAAAAATTAATTTCAAGAGTTAGTGTCATTTGCATTAAACTTTAAAGGTCTTTCTTAATAAAAGCCATACCTTTCAGCTCAAATGTTTGAATTAATGAATTTCTTATTTTTTGTGTAGGCCTACTCCAAGCAACTTTGTGAAATTCTTTGGATTACTTGAGATTTACACTGCTTATCGGTTTTGCCAAGCTCTCCCAGAAGAGTTTTCTTCCACGCACACTATTCAGCTGTCTCAGCCATGTCCACGTATCGCTTTCACACAAAACTCACTTCCAGCTCACATAGAAGTATTTCAGTCCTAAATTTTCAGTTGCTAAAGTTCTTCCCATTAAACAACAGTACCTCGTATTTCTCCTCCTCTTGAGCCATGACTCTAAATTAGGTACTGGATAAATTTTTTTCTACCTTTATTTGTTGTACTGTAACACCTGGCACTTGGGTCCATGACCAGTTGCTAAGAAAATAACAGTTATTTAGGATAAGTAATTTCAACTCATTACTTCACACAATTTACAATTACAACCACGGGACAACAATGAAGACAAAATACAAACAGAGCGAAGAAACACAGAAAAAACACATAAAAAAGACAAAGAGAAAATAACTCAAAGGATTATTATTACATTATCATCATTTCAACACACTTTGTATTAGATAGGAAACTCCATGTCCAAACAATAAACAATGGCACCATGTCACAGAACAGCCTGCCACCACAAATAAAAAACATAGCCTTGATTTTAGAAATCAGAAATCATTAACTGATCATTGCTTTGCATTGTGTGAACTTTTGGTCCATATGTGTACAGTGAAATATCAAACAAGCTGCAAGTGCATGAACGATTTTTATAAAATTAATAATCACTGTGAATGAGACTTTTATACAATGTGTAGCTATCTCCATACTGTTGTCTTTGTCCATGTTTGTACTGTATTGTAACACTCTTTTGGTCTCCTTCAACTATGATTTATGCTACTTGTCAACTCAGATTATACAACCTGGGCCCAGCAAAAATTGTTATTTTAACAGCCCTGGACATCTGCTGCCGTTTACGTTAGGGAATCTTCTTCTTGATACAGTTATGAAGTGTAGTGGTATGACCGAGAGGAAATTTGTTCTCGCTTGATATGGCTAATAACTATATGACATTGTTTGTCGTGTATCTTGATATATATAGAAGGCTGTAAAAATGAATTTTACTGCAGATGTTTTCCCCAGTATTCAGAAAAACAGTATCTCCTGGCGTAATGGTGTACATTAGAGGTGACAAGAAAATAACATAACTGATAGTAACTGCTACTTCTCAATAACCAGTTATTTCTGTGATAAGGGATCATCTGATACTAGCAGTCACTTAAATAACAGTGCTTTGCGCCATCTGTTTACAGAAGATGATACTATGCTTTCACGTCAACTAATCTGAGATCTGGCTATGATATAGAGGGATATGTCATCTGGAAGATGTTCTGCATGTCATGGAAATAACGGAGAGTATGCGCCATCTATTGATACAACTATGTGTTATTTTGTGCGCTCTCACTACTTTCAGCAAAAAAATTAAATAAAGTTAATGTCAGAGTGGTTGCTGATAGGAGCAAACTTAAAGGCATTGTACATGTACTAGAGTTCCCTTGGGTCATTAGTTTGGGCAGTTAGTACAAATAAAACAATTGGAGCGACAATGGAAATAACTGTCAGAGGTTGTTATTTTTCTCTAGCTGTTATTATTCTCTCTCAGTTTCGTTCTCTGACACTTAACAGGCTACCACTACAGGTAACCCAGTGACATTTCCAGAGAGAATAGTTACTGGAGTGAGCAAAATATTTTTGTACCGCTATGGAAATAACTATCTAGAAACCCCGGTGTCAAGCAGTTGACAACTATTGGGATTCTATTCACTCCATTTCTTGTAGTTCCTGAAACAGTTGCCCTTCTTTCTGGCCTTCGGTTGTGTTAGGGTATTGTTAATGTTTTTTAGGGGTTTACACATTTTGAAATATTTGAGTATTGTAGGTGATCTAAAAATGGAAAATAGTGGAGTACCTTCTCAAAGAATACTGTATCCCCAATGCCTAGCGGCACCATTATGATGAAAAAACGCTGGTGCTGTATGTAATTAGTGTATCTTATCAACTTCAGTACAAAAAAACTTGTGTAATTTCATAAAACTTGTCTTTGTGGCTTTACTAAGAAAAATGAGCTTTCTCAATTTGTACATATCCACTACAAATGGACTTTTTTTTATTTAATTACTTATTGGCTACTGATTTTGAATCATTTTCCACATAGTATTGAGCACATCAGTTTTATACAGGGAAATTGTACAATGGAATATTTACACTTTACACTTTAATTTTCCATACTTGTGTGAAGTGTAAACATTTGATCGCAGCATAGATGGAATGAATTCAGGTATGCTTACAACAATAGTCAGATCAGGTACTTTGTCAGGAGCATTCAAATAAAAATATAGATTTACTTAGAAAGAGCATATATTATTCAAAATATTTCATGTAGAATGCCCAAGAACAAGTAGGCTTTAATATGTTTTGAAAGAGGCCAAGGGAGTTTATTTTGGCTCTTTGGCCCTTTATTTTAAATGCTCATCTATCTCATTCATGAAGTAGTATGATACATATTCAAATAATGGAAAATCCAGGATATAATGTAACAATATTACGAGAAAGAAATCTGCTACTCACTATCTAGCGGACACACACACACACACACACACACACACACACACACACACACACACACACACACACACACACAGCAACATTGCATGATGGAAGTGGCAACTTGGTGGGAGTATGGAGGATACTGGGGCAGGAAGGGAGGGTGGAAGTGATGTAGAGTAAAGTGCTGCAGGTTAGATGGTGGGCAGGGAAGAGGTGGGGAGGGTGGCAGAAGTAGCAGAAACGGAGGGAAATAAAAGGATTGGGTGTGGTGGTGGAATAATGGCTGCGTAGTGCTGGAACAGGTGCAGGGAAGGTGTGGGATGGATGAGAACAGTGACTAATGAAGGTTGAGACCATGAGTTTTATGGGAATATCGGATGTATTGCAGAGAAAGTTCCCACCTGCACAATTCAGAAAAGCTGGTGTTGGTGGAAGGGATCTATATAGCACACACTGTGAAGCAGTCATTGAAATATCATGTTTGGGAGCATGTTCAGCAACAGAGTGGTCCACTTGTTTCTTGGTTGCAGTTTGTCGGTGGCCATTTGTGTGGACAGACAGCTTGTTGGTTCACATTCCTACATAGAATGCAGCACGGTGGTAGCAACTTAGCTGGTAAGTCACATGACTGGTTTCACAGGTAGCCCTGTGATGGTGTCTGAACTGGAGTAGGTGGTGGCAGGAGAATGTATGGATGTAGGTGTGTTACAGGGGTATGAGCCATGAGGTAAGGGATTGGGAGCAGGGGTTGTGAAAGCATGAGTACATTGTGTAGGTTCGGTGGATGGCAGAATACCATGTGAGGCATGGGAAGGATAGTGGTCTGGATACTTCTCATTTCAGGCCACGACAAGAGGTAATCGAAACCCTGTCAGAGAGTGTAATTAAGTTTCTCCAGTCCTGGGTGGTACTGAGTTATGAGGGACATGGTCGTCTGTGGTCAGACTGTGGGATTTTGGGAGGTGGTGGGAGACTGAATAGATAAGGCACGCAAGATTTGTTATTATACAAGGTTGGGAGGATAATTATGGTCAGTGAAGGCTTCAGTGAGATATTTAGATTGGGACAGCTCATCACTGCAGATGTGGTGACCAAGTGGGGATAGGCTATACGGAAGGGACTTCTTGGTATGGAATGGATGGCAATTGTTGAAGTGGAGGTATTGCTGGTGGTTAGTAGGTTTGATATGGACGGAGGTACTGATGTAACCACCTTTGAGGTGGAGGTCAACATCTAGGAAGGTAGATTGTTGGGTTGAGTACGACCTTGTGAACCAAATGGGGGAGAAGTAGTTGAAGTTCTCGAGGAATGTGGATTGGGTATCCTTATCCTCACTCCAGATAGCAAAGATGTAATCATTGATCTGAACCAGGAGTGGGGTTTAGGATTCTCCGTTTTTAGGAAGGGTTTGTTTATATGGCCCATGAATAGGTTGGCATTAGATGGTGCTATGAGGGTGCCCATAGCCATACCCTGGATATGTTTGTGGGTAATGCCTTCAAAGCAGAAGAAATTGTGGGTGAGGATAAAGTTGTCATGGCGACTAGGTTGTTGGTTTGGAATCTGTCAATCTTTGGGAAAGGGAGTGTTCAATAGCAGGAAGGCCACGGGCATTAGGAACGTTAGTGTACAGGGAGGTGACACCAATAGTGACGAGCATGGCACTTTGTGGTAAAGAGTCAGGAACTGTGGAGAGTCGGTGGAGGAAATTGTTCAAATGCCTCTGAGCACTACGGGACTTAGCTATGTTTAAGTAGTTCTGAATTCTTGGCGACTTATGACTTCAGAAGTTAACGTAAGGACATCACACACATCCATGCCCAAGGCACGATTCGGACCTGCAACCATAGCGGTCGCGCGGTTTCAGACTGTAGCGCTTAGAACCGCTCGGCCACTCTGGCTAGCTGGAGGAAATGGTTGGTATCTTTTAAATAGGAAGGTATGTTAGAGGTAATAGATTGAAGGTGTTGGTCTATGAGAGCAGCAATTCTCTCAGTAACGGGCCACAATGGGGCGTCTTGGGTGATTAGGTTTATGGACTTTAGGAATCATGTAGAAGGTAGGATTTGAGGAGTTAGAGAGGTGAGCAGAGGCATGGACTCCAGGGACAGGGTCTGAGGTGGGCATAAGAATTTGAGTAGTGACTGGAGATCTTGCTGGATTACTGGAATGGGGTCGCTGTGGCAATGTTTGTAGGTAGAGGTATCTGACAGCCAGAAGAGTCCTACTGCCAGGTAATCCTTGCAGTTAAAATCAACAGTGGTGGAGCCTTTGTCCACAGGTAGGATTAGGAGGTCAGGATCAGTTCTTACGTGGTGAACTGCAGCTATTTCTGCAGATGTAAGGTTAGAATGCATGTTGAAGGATTTGGGGAAGGATAGTGAGGCAACTGATACCCTTAATCACCGGAACTGTCAGAGCATGGCATAAACAGTGTGGTACTGGTGTGCAAGACTCACACTCCCCCTTAGCTATCAAACTTACTTGGAGTTGCTTCTCCGATCTTCTTTTCAGGATAGCCAGATGTGATGTCCTGCACAACTTCTTCTCCCAAGATAAGATGCTACTTTGGAGGAAATGTTTTATACTTTTAAAATAACTCCGTACACTCGAGAATGTTTTGAACTCAATCTCACTCTATTTTTATCACACATAACAGTTTTCATACAACTAAAACATTTTTCCACCCATGAACCATCGACCTTGCCGTTGGTGGGGAGGCTTGCGTGCCTCGGCGAAACAGATGGCCGTACCGTAGGTGCAACCACAATGGAGGGGTATCTGTTGAGAGGCCAGACAAACATGTGGTTCCTGAAGAGGGGCAGTAATCTTTTCAATAGTTGCAGGGGCAACAGTCTGGATGATTGACTGATCTGGCCTTGCAACATTAACCAAAACGGCCTTGCTGTGCTGGTACTGCGAAAGGCTGAAAGCAAGGGGAAACTACAGCTGTAATTTTTCCCAAGGACATGCAGCTTTACTGTATGATTAAATGATGATGGCATCCTCTTGGGTAAAATATTCCGGAGATAAAATAGTCCCCCATTTGGATCTCCGGGCTGGGACTACTCAGGAGGACGTCGTTATCAAGAGAAAGAAAAATGGCGTTCTACGGATCGGAGCGTGGAATGTCAGATCCCTTAATTGGGCAGGTAGGTTAGAATATTTAAAAAGGGAAATGGATAGGTTAAAGTTAGATATAGTGGGAATTAGTGAAGTTCGGTGGCAGGAGGAACAAGACTTTTGGTCAGGTGAATATAGGGCTATAAATACAAAATCAAATAGCGGTAATGCAAGAATAGGTCTAATAATGAATAAAAAAATAGGAGTGCGGGTAAGCTACTACAACCAGCATAGTGAACGCATTATTGTGGCCAAGATAGACACAAAGCCCATGCCTACTACAGTAGTACAACTTATATGCCAACTAGCTCTTCAGATGATGAAGAAATTGATGAAATATATGATGAGATAAAAGAAATTATTCAGGTAGTTAAGGGAGACGAAAATGTAATAGTAATTGGTGACTGGAATTCGTCAGTAGGAAAAGGGAGTGAAGGAAACATAGTGGGTGAATATGGATTGGGGCTAAGAAATGAAAGAGGAAGCCGTCTGGTAGAATTTTGCACGGAGCATAACGTAATCATAGCTAACACTTGGTTCAAGAAACATAAAGGAAGGTTGTATACACGGAAGAATCCTGTTGATACTAAAAGGTATTTAGATTATTTAATGGTAAGACAGAAATTTAGGAAGAAGGTTTTAAATTGTAGTACATTTCCAGGGGCAGATGTGACCATAATCTATTGGTTATGACCTGTAGATTAAAACTGAAGAAACTGCAAAAGGGTGGAAATTTAAGGACATGGGATCTGGATAAGCTGAGAGAACCACAGGTTATACAGAATTTGAAGGTGAGCGTAAGGGAACAATTGACAGGAATGGGGGAAAGAAACGCAGTAGAAGAAGAATGGGTAGCTCTGAGGGATGTAGTAGTGAAGGCAGCAGAGGATAAAGTAGGTAAAATGACAAGGGCTGCTAGAAATCCTTGGGTAACAGAAGAAATATTGAATTTAATTGATGAAAGGATAAAATATAAAATTTCAGTAAATGACGGAGGCAAAAAGGAATACAAAATGTCTCAAAAATGAGATCGACAGGAAGTGCAAAATGACTAAGCAGGGATGGCTACAGGACAAATGTAAGGATGTAGAGGCTTATCTCACTAGGGGTAAGATAGATACTGCCTACAGGAAAATTAAAGAGACCTCTGGAGAAAAGAGAACCACTTGTATGAATATCATGAGCTCAGATAGAAACCCAGTTCTAACCAAAGAAGGAAAGGCAGAAAGGTGGAAGGAGTATATAGAGGGTCTATACAAGGGCGATGTACTTGAGGACAATATTATGGAAATGGAAGAGGATGTAGATGAAGATGAAATGGGAGATAAGATACTGCGTGAAGAGTTTGACAGAGCACTGAAAGACCTGAGCCGAAACAAGGCCCCAGGAGTATACAACATTCCATTAGAACTACTGACAGCCTTGGGAGAGCCAGTCAGACAAAACACTACCAGCTGGTGAGCAAGATGTATGAGACAGGCGAAATACCCTCAGACTTCAAGAAGAATACAATAATTCCAATCCCAAAGAAAGCAGGTGCTGACAGATGTGAAAATTTCCTAACTATCAGTTTAATAAGTCACAGCTGCAAAATACTAAGCGCATTCTTTACAGACGAATGGAAAAACCGGTAGATGCTGACCTCGGGGAGGATCAGTTTGGATTCCGTAGAAATATTGGAACACGTGAGGCAATACTGACCTTACGACTTATCGTAGAAGAAAGATTACAAATGCTAGAAACGTAGGTTTGCCTTTTCTTAGACTTGGAGAAAGCTTTCGACAATGTTAACTGGAATACTCGCTTTCAAATTCTGAAGGTGGCAGGGGTAAAATAGAGGGAGCGAGAGGCTATTTACAATTTGTACAGAAACTAGATGGCAGTCATAAAAGTCGAGGGGAATGAAAGGGAAGCAGTGGTTGGTAAAGGAGACAGGGTTGTAGCCTCTCCCCGATGTTATTTAATCTGTATATTGAGCAAGCAGTAAAGGAAACAAAAGAAAAATTCGGATTAGGTATTAAAATTCATGGAGAATAAGTAAAAACTTTGACAGAATTACAATGTCATCGGCGAACCTCAGAGACAGCAAAGGACCTGGAAGAGCAGTTGAACGGAATGGACAGTGCCTTGAAAGGAGTGTATAAGATAAACATCAACAAAAGCAAAACGAGGATAATGGAATGTAGTCTACATCTACATGACTACTCTGCAATTCACATTTAAGTGCTTGGCAGAGGGTTCATCGAACCACAATCATACTATCTCTCTACTATTCCACTCCCGAACAGCGAGCGGGAAAGACGAACACCTAAACCTTTCTGTTCGAGCTCTGATTTCTCTTATTTTATTTTGATGATCATTCCTACCTATGTAGGTTGGGCTCAACAAAATATTTTCGCATTCGGAAGAGAAAGTTGGTGACTGAAATTTCGTAAAAAGGTCTCGCCGCGACGAAAAACGTCTATGCTGTAATGACTTCCATCCTAACTCGTGTATCATATCTGCCACACTCTCTCCCCTATAACGCGAAAATACAAAACGAGCTGCCCTTCTTTGCACCCTCTCGATGTCCTCCGTCAATCCCACCTGGTAAGGATCCCACACCGCGCAGCAATATTCTAACAGAGGACGAACGAGTGTAGTGTAAGCTGTCTCTTTAGTGGACTTGTTGCATCTTCTAAGTGTCCTGCCAATGAAACGCAACCTTTGGCTCGCCTTCCCGACAATATTATCTATGTGGTCCTTCCAACTGAAGTTGTTTGTAATTTTAACACCCAGGTACTTAGTTGAATTGACAGCCTTGAGAATTGTACTATTTATCGAGTAATCGAATTCCAACGGATTTCTTTTGGAACTCATGTGGATCATCTCACACTTTTCGTTATTTAGCGTCAACTGCCACCTGACACACCATACAGCAATCTTTTCTAAATCGCTTTGCAGCTGATACTGGTCTTCGGATGACCTTACTAGACGGTAAATTACAGCATCATCTGCGAACAACCTAAGAGAACTGCTCAGATTGTCACCCAGGTCATTTATATAAATCAGGAACAGTAGAGGTCCCAGGACGCTTCCCTGGGGAACACCTGATATCACTTCAGTTTTACTCGATGATTTGCCGTCTATTACTACGAACTGCGACCTTCCTGACAGGAAATCACGAATCCAGTCGCACAACTGAGACGATACCCCATAGCTCCGCAGCTTGATTAGAAGTCGCTTGTGAGGAACGGTGACAAAAGCTTTCCGGAAATCTAGAAATACGGAATCAACTTGAGATCCCAATTAAATCAGGTGATGCTGAGGGAATTAGATTAGGAAATGAGACACTTAAAGTAGTAAAGGAGTTTTGCTATTTAGGAAGTATAATAACAGATGATGGTCAAAGTAGAGAGGATACAAAATGTAGACTGGCAATGGCAAGGAAAGCATTTCCGAAGAAGAGAAAATTGTTAACATCGAGTATAGATTCATGTATCAGGAAATCGTTTCTGAAAGTATGGAGTGTAGCCATGTATGGAAGTGAAACATGGACGATAAATAGTTTGGACAAGAAGAGAATAGAAGCTTTCGAAATGTGGTGCTACAGAAGAATGCTGAAGATAAGGTGGATAGATCACGTAACTAATGAAGAGGTGTTGAATAGGATTGGGGAGAAGAGAAATTTGTGGCACAACTTGACTAGAAGAAGGGATCGGTTGGTAGGACATGTTTTGAGGCATCAAGGGATCACAAATTTAGCATTGGAGGGCAGCGTGGAGGGTAAAAATCGTAGAGGGAGACCAAGAGGTGAATACACTAAGCAGATTTAGAAGGATGTAGGTTGCACTAGGTACTGGGAGATGAAGAAGCTTGCACAGGACAGAGTAGCATGGAGAGCTGCATCAAACCAGTCTCAGGACTGAAGACCAAAACAACAACAACAAAACATTTTTCGTAAGCTCGGAACCTTCTGGTCCGTCAGAAACTATCACATTCATTTTTCCATAAATACAGTCTACAAATCTCACAAAGTTTAACAAGACAACTTTCTGGACCTTACAAAAGTAGGAGAAAGAATGAATAAGTAATTGTTGCTTCTTCTCTTTCAACAACATTCAAATATTCACAAATAATGTTTGACGTCGCACTGAGACGGCGCGTTTGTTCCTTGAGCTGGACGTGTAGCTCCTTACAAATGGAAGGCCTCAGACACGGCCAACCGATTCGGCTCAAATTTGGCATGTCGCCAAACCTAAAACGGAGGAATGTAAATATTTTAGGTCAACGCGTTATTGAAAAAATCACCCCTAAAGTTATGAAGAGCAATCGACTCAAAATTGGCGGGGTCGATAGATAATTGTAAATACAGCATTTTTCATCATCAGGTGTGGTATCCGAAAACGCATACTATTCCAGAAATCGAGGAAAGAAACTTTTACAACTGTCGCTTCTGTACCAAATATGTAAACGGTTTTTGCCGACAGCACTGATAGTGCAACGGCCAAGGTAACTGGCTGGGAATCTGAGAACCTGGGTTCGAATCGCGAAGAAACCCAGTGGATGTTGTTACTTTCGTTTGTATTTTTCCATATCTCAATTGATAGGGATAGGAGGGTTAATAAGGTAAGTAAATCTATAAGGAACGATAAAAATAAGGTAGGCAAATAAATTTCTGAAACTTCTTGGGGTAGTAAACAACTAAAATGTTACTCCAGGTCACATTAGAATGGCTCTTCCAGTCACTGTTACGTGTCCTCACTTTTCGTCGAACAACTAGATGGGTGGTACTTGTCACATAAAAATTTGAAACAAATATACTCACGGCACCAAGAACATCTAATGAATGCAATCTTTCGAAAGCTACACTGTTCCTTCCCAAGAGTCGGCGGAAAACAAACTTGGTGTACATTTAAAATGTCTTTTTCGGGAATTGATTTTGATGCGTACCACGCATACGATATCATTGCGTGAAAAATCGGTGCTGAAAGTTGGTTATGAATTATGTTGTAAATAGTTATTGTATCCCTGCGGTTGTCCAATTCCCGCTCGGTTTCCAGAAGCACATTGCAATTCTGAAGCCTGGAAACAAAGTTTTTAACCTGGCGATAGAAATCAACATCACAAGGCGGGCACACAGATGTACAGTTGGGCGGTAATACTTTTACTGTGCACGTCGACTGACCCTCGCCATCTATAATCATTGTGTCATATAATATAGCATTACTTTGTCCACTCCAGGAATCAACTACTAGACAAAACTTGTTATCAGAAACGTATGGTTTTAAAACATTCTCAAGAAATGTTCTGTAAATCACATTCGTCAGTTTGGAGAAGGTAATGTAAAAATTTTTCAACGAGTTGGTTAAACGGTTGACCTCTTCTATAACCTGAGGACCAAATGTAACATTCGTTTCTTGTAAACACAGGAAAACCTGACGTAACAGTTTTCCAGAGCCTGTAGTGGCATGTTGCGCCGTGTACGAATGTGTTACTAGGTTTTTGCTACCAACTGCGACAAGGATTCTTTTTTCTCCCTTATGCGATAACGTGCGTCGAATGTTCACCCAACACTGGCATCCTGTATGACCGGTGTTGATCACGTAATCACTATTAAAACCGGTCATAAGTGACGCCGTTTGCCTGTTGAAAAGAGCTCCCACTTTCTGTATATCTTCTACATTTTGTACCTCCTTATGAGAGACGTATTTAGTGACGCGCCGTTGACGAATTTTATACCCT
Source organism: Schistocerca gregaria (assembly GCF_023897955.1). NCBI lineage: Eukaryota > Metazoa > Arthropoda > Insecta > Orthoptera > Acrididae > Schistocerca > Schistocerca gregaria. The sequence goes on along the minus strand of NW_026062139.1, from coordinate 32,034 downwards.
GATATGAAATTTTTTGCCCAAGATAATGATGCAGCAGACGTAGAATCCTTGTTGGCCGTATATTGAAGCGCTGCAACTGCAGCCCACTCCTGAAGTATTCTCGCTGTTACATTCTCGTTACGTCAACAAGATTCGACAAATCGGTCGTATGTCCACATATTTATCGCCTGGTATTTGTCGTATCTTGTCCCTCCTTTAACGATATCACTGTCCCACAATTTCAAGTCCTTCTTCCGTTCCAGGGCTGTTGTTGCTCCATTCTTTTGCAGTATTTGTAAGTTCAAATTTGGATGATTCCTGGCTAGCGCTACCGCCTTAACTTTTACTTTAAGCTGTATACAGCTGTAGTTAAGTCGTTTAGTAACCGGTTCGTTATACTCATCGGGAACGGATGAAGCACATATTCCCAGTGACGTGGAGATTTCTGAAGTGCTATGACAATTTTGCGATTTACTAGTCGGGATATCTTCCACTGAATCACCTTCTGCTTCGTCTTCATGGTTTAGTATCTCAGTATCAAGAAAAGTCATTTCGTACGTCAAAACCAAAAATCTCTCGACCAAAGCCGTTCCTATCAACCTGGAACGCCGAGAAACCGACCTGGCTGCTTCCGGTAGTGCGTTGATAATGCATCTGTATTTTACAAACCAAAACACAGCGACGGTAACTTCCCGCTTGCCAGGCTCCCAACTATATATTACAACGCTAGTCGAAGGGTGTACATCCTCCGTTACTCAGATTACGCACCTGAAAGATATGACAACAAATAATAACTAGTTACTACGGCATAAACAGACGAGCTAATTACTAAGAACTACATACAGCACTCGTCATATGTTACTTACAGAATAACACTGTATTCATTCACGAAACGTATTTCATTCGGCACATTAATGATGGAAAAATCACTACTGTACCCGCCAGAATCGCGGCAGCCTAATGACGGAAAACAACGCTTTCCGATTTACGTCTATAAGGCTCGTGCTGGATACCTTCTCTCTTCCAGATTCACAACTATGATATGACGAAGAGGCAACCGGGACAACATAACTCTCCCCGCGTGCATTCTGTCCCGTGCCTCGCTGTAAACAAGGGCCGCGCGGTTGGCTGTCTGTGATCCCTCATGAGGAATTCGAAGCACTCTTACAAGGGGAAGCCGCCAATTGTGAAATTCAGATTCAATTCATACTGCCCATAATAAAAGCTCATGGCCAGAGGTGTTATGTGGGAAAACACCAAGATGCACTTCTCAGCCGTTATCGAGAAAATCGACGGTTAAAAGAAACCGTTGCGGTGAAATACTCACTACGATTGATAGTTTTCTACAGCGTCGTGGCGCAGCGGTAAGCGCTCGGGTTCGTAATCCGAAGGTCACCGGATCGAATCGCGCGCCATGGAACCATTTTTTTAGTATTTGTTTTTTGTAATTCAAATGTGTGTACACACACACAATTCCCGGCAATCAGTTGCAACAATTATGCATACAATAAGTTGTTGAAAGTCGTTTGTCGGGGAAAAACTGGCAACTTCGAACATCATTATGTTTTCCGCAAACAAAGTTGTATTTCATTAATGTTATTAATTGTCTTCATAATGTTAACCAAGTATAGTTAACGGAAGACGTAAAAACGATATTCCGAAACGAATACGTATAGTGTAAATCAAACGTTCGAATTAGAATAGAAAACCCACGAACACAAATTTGCTATGGCAGGTATGGAATATAAACTCCGTTACTCGCTCGTTACACTCGAAGGACAGATGTTGAATGGGCCGAAACGAGCCACCGCATAACAGCGTAGTTGCCTGCCAACTTCGAAAGAAGGTAGGTGCGGTCCCTAGCGCAACTTATAACATCATCGAAAGTCAGTGCGGACGTGAGAGCTTTGGTACACCCTGTTAAACAAACGGAAAAATGGAGGCGGTACAATTGGAGAGCGATCCGCCTTCACCAACATGCGTAAGCAATTCATTAATATTTTTTCCGCGTCTCCCGACACGCTTCATATACCCTGCGCTGCTAGTGCTGCTAGTTAGTTGGTTAGGCGTTCCATTGATTTTTTTATTTTGTTTATTTTTTTATTTCATTTTTGTTCGTTGTATCTGCTCGGGGCGGACGTCGCAAGACACCCGTTTCAGTTCGTCGTTGATCCATTAACTCAGTTTTTTTATTACAGACGGCAGCTAACCCTCTGACAGAACACGCTAAGCTACCGTACCGCCTGTTCGATCCGGCCACCTTCCGATTACAAACCCGAGCGTTTACCGCTGCGCCACGATGTTGTATAAAACTATCAATCGTAGAGAGTATTTCACCGCAACGGTTTCTTTTAACTGTCGATTTTCTCGACAACGACTGAGAAGTGCATCTTGGTGCTTTGCCACATTACACCTCTGGCCATGAGCTTTTGTTATGCGTAGTAGGGATCGAATCTGAATTTCACAATTGGCGGCCTCCCCTTGTTAGTCGTAGTTGTGGTCATGTGTCAAGGCTTAAAAGTTTAATACTTTACTAACCAACGGCGTTGGGGTAATTAGTTTGCCTACCTTATTATTATCATTCTTTATTAATTTACTTACCTTATTAACCATCCTATCCCTATCAATTGAGATATGGAAAAATACAAACGAAAATAATAACAGGCGCTAGGGTTCTCCGATTCCCAGTCTGTTAGTTACCTTAGCCGTTCCGCTATCGCCGCTGTCGGCGAAAAGCGTTTACCATGTGGGTACAGGAGAGACAATTGTAAAAGTTTCTTTCCTCGATTTTTGGAAAAGTTTGCGTTTGCTGACCCCATACCTGATGATGAAAAATACTCTATTTAGAATTAGAGCGATCGATAGATAATTGTGAGTCCATTGCTCGTCATAACTTTTATGGTTGATTTTCTCAAAATTACGGGGGTGTTGACCCAAAGTATCTTGGAGTATTTCATTTTAGGTTCTACATAAGCAACCTGCCAAATTTGATCCGAATCGGTTGGCCGTGTCTGAGGCCTTCCCCTTGATAGCCAGGATCGGCGACTACCTGCCCGCGCCTATCATCCGTCCCATACATGTCCGTCCTACACACACATAATTGTGGTGCAGTAGATACATTCTACTTTACCACACTCGTCTCTAAAATAACCCGTGTTCAAGACTGTGGAAATACGAGGGTCTCTAGAATTTTCACCGAAATTCTCGAGACACTACAATGCCTTCCAGAATGCTGGAAGTTAGCAAAGTATAATTATTAAATTGTCATTACTTCAACACCCCCATCAATTTAATACTTTCCTTAATTACCCGTAAAATTCACTATCCCCAGCTTTTGACATATTTTACCAAAAGCAGCTAGCATTGGACATCTCAGTAAACTGCCATTTGTTCCTCGGAGCTAATGTATTGAACATTCAGATGGCCTCACCCTGTATAAAGAACAACAGCCGTTCTATCACACTTCGTGGTCCCAGATGAACCCTCACCGTCGAGGACAACATACTGGGTACTATTATTCAAGAAGTTTTCGAGCCATTCACATATATGTGAACTTATTCGATATGCTCGTAGTTTCTTTAACAATCTACAATGGGGCACGATGTCAAATTCTTTCCGGAAATCTAGAAATATGGAATCTGCCTGTTGCCCTTCATACGTTGATTCGTCGACGTAAGTTGCTTAGCCTCAAGTAAGTCTATTGTAATCGAACTGAGAACGTGTTCAGGGAGTCTGCAGCAATCAGAAGTTTGGGATATTGGTCTCTAATTTTACGGGTCCGTTTCTTTACCTCTCTATATACTGGAATCATTTGCGCTTTTTTTACAGTCGCTTGGATCTTTGCGCTGGGCGAGCGATTTACGACAAATGCAGGTAAGGGACCAATGACGTATAACACTCCTTGTAAAATCCAAAACCTATAACAATATTAATATACAGAAGAAAACGCTGCGATCTTATGCACCATACTAATAGTTTGCGATCTCAGAATTTGCGGTGTGAGGCACCGTCACACGTCGCGAGGGCCAGGGAAGACCACACTCCCTAGGAAAAATCACTCGCATTATCGTGCCTGTATACTAGACTTGCAGTCATTACGACACTCGCTTTCTACGTGGCGCACAAATTCCGCCAGTATCAGGGTTATCGCCTGCTAGTTAGACAGCCAGCTACACACACAAGCTCCTATCTAGCTCCGCTCCACCTGTCCGTCAAAACAGTGCGCATATAGCCGCGCCAGTCTCTCATCCTCTCCGCGAGAAAATTCAACATTTCTTCCTTTAAAATATGTAAAATTAAATCAATACGTTTTTCAGTTTATTGCAAATATTACTTTTTGAAGCACTGTAATCATTTTCTTTCTTTAACTACAAATAGTGGGGATAATATGAAAAATGTTCTCAAACATAATTTTGAATGTCGAGTGTAGAGTATATACGAAATTTGGAAGGCTTCCTAACACCAAACGCTGACTGGAAGTATCTTGTATGATGGGAGGCCCTGTAGTCTGCAGGTTGACAGAAACTGTTCCGTCAGTGGATGCGCGCCTATTTGGTAAAGCATCCACACCACGTCTCCGTACGACTTATCGCCGGCCACGGGAGGGTCTTGAACCTGTCCTGGAGAGTGGTGGCGTGTTTCAGCCCGAATTAATGGAGCGCTCTGTTAGTTCAGAGACAGGTCTCCGTGCCGGCGCTGACGTACGACGTGGTAGGAGGTCCGCAAAACCTCAGGCGTGGTGGGGATGTTTTGGACTTTACGAGGGAAATAAGGAATCAGCTTTTACATTAGTATGACCAGTGTAGCGGGCTGTGTGTAGCCTTCTTATCTTGAGAATCTGCAACTCTATTGGAATTTTCGTAAGAATCTTTAGCTGCTTCTGCAGAACTGATATTTTTCATGTTCATTAGTGAATGACGGCGCTACTGTTATTACGCAGTTTAATCTTAGTGATTAAGCTCATATAATGTGGGTTACTTTTTCGTTGTTTAATGAAGCTGTTGAATTAAACAGTAATAAAGTACCCAGTATCAATCTGCAAATATCCACGAGGCTGTGGCTAAGCCATGTCTCTACAAAATCCTTTCTTCCAGGAGTGCCAGTTCTGCAGCACTCGCAGAAGAGCTTCGGTGAAGTTAGGAAGCTAGGAGACGGGGTACTGGCACAACTGAAGCTGTGAGGACGGGTCGTGAGTCGTGCTTGGGTAGCTCAGACGGCAGGGAACGCCGTGAGGCAAATATCCCGAGTTCGAGTCTCGGTCCGGCACAAAGTTTTAATCTGCCAGGAAGCGCCAGTAATAAAGTAAACTTTCATTACATCAGATTGTTGCTGCTTACAAGTGTTACTCCACAGTAATGGCCCATACGAAGGAATGAACACTGCAGCTGAAACAAATCACAGCCACCAGGTTATTCGATGAAAGCTGCCTCGTTGTGGGATTGTGGTTCTGGCTCGGAACCTGGCTCATTTTCTTGCAGGTATCGCCAGTTTTTCTCATCCAGATCGTTGTCCGAGTCAGAATGTGTGACATGGGACCAGCCATGCGTAGCGTTCTAGATATGAGATGCACACAGACGTATATCTCATTAAGGATATTATGAGTGCAGTTATCATGTCAGTTTGGTCGCGGTACGTGGTAGTGGCTGAGTGAAGTAGGCAAAATCCGCAAAATATGGAGCAATAAATACTCTTAGGTAATACTAAATAATATGCACCGAAGCGCCAAACAAACTGGTATACGCATGCGTATTCAAATACAGGCTGAATACGGGGCTGCGGTCGGCAACGGCAATATAAGAGAACAGTTGTTAGATCGGTTACTGCTGCTACAATGACAGGTTATCAAGATTTAAGTGAGTTTGAACGTGATGTTATAGTAGGCGCACGAGCTATGGGACACATCATCTCTGAAGTAGCGACGAAGTGAGGATGTAACTGTACGACCTTTTCACGGGTGTACCGTGAATATCAGGAATCCGGTAAAATATCAAGTCTCCCACATCGATGCGTCCGAATCATTTAACGAAACATCATCGATATCGGCTTTCGGAGCTGAAAGCCCACTCGTGCATCCTTGATGACTGCACGACACAAAGCTTTACGCCTGCACTGGGCCCTTCAACACCGATATTGGACTATTGGTGACTGGAAACATGTTGCCTGGTCGGACGAGTCTCGTCCGAAAGAACAGACACCATTGCTGACCTGAGGCCGTCTAGAACGAAATTACGATTGTATTAATGCCTTGAGCTGCTGACGGGCGTTGACGTATAGCAACGGGGACTGGTGAAAATGTGTGCCCGACCGGGATAGAGCGTCCTCCATGTAAGCAGGAGATCCCGGGTTCGAGTCCCGATCGGGGCACACATTTTCACCTGTGCTCGTTAATATATATCAACGCCCGTCTGCAGCTGAAGGTATTAATGTAATTCTAACCTCAGACATTAGTCGATCCATGCCACGTCGAGTTGCGGTACTTCCGTGTACTCACGGGGGCTTTACACGATGTTAGGGAGGTGTCCCAGTTTCTTTGGCTCTTCAGTGTATATGACTTAAGAGCATTGCCATATATGTAAAAATGTTTTGATTGTATCACTTATGATACAATTTAGTGGTGATAGAGTCTTAAATGTGTTTCATCAATACTGTGGTGGCCTGAGGTGAGTGATTGTGGTTGGCAGATACCTCAGTGTACTGTGGGGTGTAGAACACTTAGAGAATATAGCCTTTTCTGAGAGAACTATTACCTTTGAACTTTACCGTATTACTTAATATACTCGCTTATACAATCCTCTCCCTGTTGCATCCATACTGGCATTAACGTTGCGTTTCGCTACATATTTAACAGCAGTAATACTCTCTTAAAATAATGCTATTTAAATGAAGCTCGAAATGCAAGGAAGTTGCCTTATGTCATTAGGCATGTACTTTTCATTGCATATATGTAATATATTGTTTTCATAATACTTGCTTACAGACTATATTTGCAGCTACTGACGGAAACGCGCTAAATTGTGAAAAGGATTATACATATGAAGAATAAGCGAAATGCTTACGCTAAATCACTGTAGAGAAACGTTTGGTTACGCATTTGTTTGTTACGAGTGGTTTTACCTCGTAGTCTACCTGGATTTTTTTTTCTTTGTGACTCTGTTGATTGTCGGCAAAGTGCAATTAACGAAAACGCACTGGGACATTAAAAACTGATATATTTATTAAAGTTTGAATAACGAAACGGGGCAAGCATCGTATGTCGTCCGTCAAATGAAACAATAAACGCATTTTCATATGTACGGTAAAGTTCGTAAATCACAGAGTATGTAGCTTTTCCTAAGAGTATTTGTTGCTCAATATTTCGCGAATTTCTGTTCGCCACCCTTATCCACTGTCACGCACCAAGACAGAAGTCCCTTACTATCTTACTAACAGCGTGAGACCAAGCGATAGCTACGAACATAACGAGTCGGTGGCAGTCCGTCAAGCAGGAAAGTATATCAGTAAAAAAAAAAGGAAAGAAAAAAAAATATTCCTACGGCCTACCCAAACCATTGTTTCCCAATCGCGGTAGATGGCGCTGTAATCGACAAATATCAACTGTGCCTGTTTTTGCATTTAAGACACAAAGCATTTGATTCCACGTTTCATTTACGATGTAAATGTAAACCTTTCTGTTCAAAAGGTACATACTGATCTTCAGACGTTGCTTGAGTGTGTTGTAAATGTGTACGGAGCAAATAAAAGACATTTCTAGCAAATAAGCTACTTGTATGGTAACGTAGTTTTCTGTTTCCTACGGCGTTGGCTGTGATAAGTCCCCAAAACACGTGAATGCTTCGCCGGGCGTTGTGGCCGAGCGGTTCTATGCGCTTCAATCTGGAACCGCGCGATCGCTACTATCGCAGGTTCCAATCCCGAGTTCTGAGTTATAGGGCACTGATGACCTCAGATGTTAAGTCCCATAGTGCTCAGAGCCATTTGAACCATTTGAAGCTGAATGCTTCACTTCGGTCGCCTCCCTCGAACCCCGCCAACAGGGTGACCGATTTAGATGTGCGTTTCCGCCCAACCGCTGTAAATCTCACGCTGGCCGCTACGCGGAACACAAACCACACAACCACTCTAATATGTTAAAATGCCCACAAGGTGATAATGACAGGCTCACCGGCCTTGGATACTCAACGAAATCAAGCATTCCAATGGTAAGCGGCATGGGTGCTCAGCGATAGTAAGCATCCCGATGGGAACAAAATAGTATTACCTCAAAATCTTGGTTCTGGATCACGTTAAACGTCGATTCTAAGCAGACACTGGAACCGCTAACCACGTTACACTCTACAGTCCAATTTGGAAGAGTCAAGTAGGTATCCCACTGCTGTCCAGAGCGCCTCCAGACGCACTTTCGCTAAGCATCGGGGCTCAGTTCGAAGCGGGACTCAAGAATGAAGACAGCTCTACCCCAGCCAATGAGATTCCAGGCCGAAGGAGTTTGTGGAAACGTCATGGACAGTGGTGGTATACCACCATACGACCCGACAACCAGAAGTCATGCTCCGGGGTGCCATTACTTTTCACAGTAAGGCCTCTTTGGTTGTCAGCCGCAACATCCTTACGGTGGTACGTCCAAGTCATTGTACGTGCTGTTTTTTTTTTTTATGTTCTTCATGAGAAGCCATTCCGGTATGACACTTAAGCAGTAGAAACTCTCGCCGTGTGCTGACAGGCATTGTCTTTCTGGTCTTCGTCCTTGCCAAACCATACCTCGGCCGGCAAGGTCGCCTTGTCTCTCCCCAACTGAGAACGTTCGGAGCATTATGGGCAGCACCTCATCTGCATGGATACTCTGCTAATTACATTTAAGTGCCTGGCAGAGGGATCATCGAACCACCTTCACAATCCTCTATTATTCCAAACTCGTAAACCTCGCGGAAACAACGAACAACTATATCTTTTCGTACGAGCTCTGATTTCCCTTATCGTGGTGATCGTTTCTCCCTATGTAGTCGGTGTCAACAATATACTTTCGCATTCTGAGGAGAAAGTTGGTGAATTTCATGACAAGATTCCGTCGGAACTAAAAACGACTTTCTTTTAATGATGTCCAGTCCAAATCCTGTATCATTTCTGTGACACTCTCTCCCATATTTCGCGATAATGCAATACGTGCTGCCCTTCTTTGAACTTTTTCGATGTACTCAGTCAGTCGTATCTGGTAAGGATCCCATACCACGCAGCAGTATTCTAAAAGAGGACGGACAAACGTAGTGCAGTCAGAAAATGTAACAGATCTAACAACGAGACTAAGTGTCCTTCCAATAAAACGGAGTCTTTGGTTAGCCGTCCCCACAACATTTTCTTTGTGTTCCTTTCAATTTTTGGTTGTTCGTAATTGTAATTCCTAGGCATTTAGTTAAATCTACGGCCTTAATCTTTGACTGATTTATCGTGTAACCGAAGTTTAACGGATTCCTTTTAGCACTCAAATGGATGACCTCACGCTTTTCGTTATTTGGGTCAATTGCCAATTTTCGCACTATACAGATATATTTTCTAAATCGTTTTGTAATTTGTTTTGGTCTTCTCACGGCTTTACTAGTCAATAAACGACAGCGTCATCTACAAACAATCTATGACAGCTACTCAGATTGTCTTCCAAATCGTTTATAAATATAAGGAACAGAAAAGGGCTTATAACACTACATTTGGAACGCCAGAAGTCACTTCTCTTTTACTCGATGGCTTTCCGTCGATTGCTACGAACTGTGACTTCTCTGACAGCAAATCACAAATCCAGTCACAAAACTGAGACGATATTCTAAAGCACGCAATTTCACTAAAAGCCGCTCATGTGGTACAGTGTCAAAAGCCTTCTGGATATCCAGAAATACGGAATCGATCTGAAATCACTTGTCAATAGCAGTCAACACTTCACATGTTACATAAGAACGATCTTCACTAAATCCATGTTCACTGTGTGTCAATAGATCGTTTTTTTCGAGGTAATTCATAATGTTGTCCTACTACCTTTCCTGAATATTGGTGTGACCTGCGCAACTTTTTCAGTCTTTGGGTACGGATCTTTCGTCGGGATTTCGACGATCTAACGCGTCAGTTTGACAGAATTTTGGCACGTTATACCTCAGGAGAACATCCATCAACTGTACTTCATAATGCCGAATCGAATAAATGCCTGAATAAGCACCAGATGTGGATCAACGCGTTACTTACTTGTTCGATTTCTGAAGCACTTTCTGTTGGATAAATCATCCAGATTGTTCTGTACATGTACTACACATCGACGGATTTTCGTCTCATTCGGATTATTCTTTCATGGCCTATAGTTTTTATGTATGTTATAACGTATATCCATACTCCCAGAATGACTACGGAAGATGCGTTATAAATATGGTGAAAATACTGTTTAATTATTTGCAGTATCCTTAATATGGGAAAACCAATAATAATTATTCTACAACAGATTGCTGTTCAAAAAGGACTGTCATCTCTTTTTTTTGCGAAGCATTTGCAGAAGAGAACGCTTCTGCTCAGATAATGTGTTTACCTTTAATCAGTTTCAATAGATGGTTCAAATTGCTCTGAGCCCTATGGGACTTAACATCTGAAGTCATCAGTCCCCTAGACCTGGAACTACCTAAGCCTAACTAACCTAAGGACATCACACACATCCATTCCCGAGGCAGGATTCGAACCTGCGACCTGCAGCAGCGCATTCCCGGACTGAAGCGCCTAGAACCGCTCGGCCACAGGGTCCGGCCAATTCCAATAGATCAACGAACATTGAGAACAGCTGAAATCTCTCAAACTGAATGAAGCTCCATGCCTCGACCGATCCCTTAACACGGTGCATGGTATTTGCGGCTGCGTTAGCAGTTCTGTTAACTACAATCCATCGTCCATCGCACGAACAAAAAGCCCTGCCCAGTAGTTGGAAGAAATCACAGATCGCACCCGTTTACAAGAAGGGCAGTACACGTGATCCTCAAAACTACCGTCCGGTATCCTTGATATTGATTTGTTATAGAATCTTCGAATATATTCTAAATTAAAAAATAACGAGGTATCTCTGACAGAATGACCTCCCCATGGCAACCTGTATGATTTCCGAAAACATCGATCACGTGAAACCCAACTCGCTATTTTCTCACATGACTGCTAAAAGTAATGGACGAAGGCAGTAAATGCAGTATTTTTCGATTTTCGAAAGGTATTTGATTCAGTACCACGGCTTACTATTATCAAAAGTAAGGCACTATGAGGTATCAATCAAAATTTCCGTCACTTGAGGATATTTGATAAGGAGAATGTAGCTTGTAATCTTGGATGAAGAGTCATCATTAAGTATCAAAGTAACTTAGAGTGTGCCCCAGGGAAGTGTCTTGGAAGCCTTGCTGTTGATATTGTGCAGGGTTATGCAAAATTCCGTATTATTTCAAAAGTCAATATTTCACGGAATAATGCAGGTAGAGAGAGCCGCACGCGGTAACCGAGTTGTCCTGGACGCCTTGCCACGGTTCGCACGGCTCCCCTCGGAGGTTCGAGCCCTCCCTCGGGCACGGGCGTGTGTTTTGTCCGTAGTGTAAGTCAGTTTCAGTTAGGGACCGATGGTCTCAGCAGTTTGGTCCCATAGCAACTTACCACAAATTTCCCCAATTTAGGTTTTTACTGAAACTAAAGAAAGTGCAAATGACAAATAATCCTGAGTTAATAACGAGCATCAAAACCGGTACAGGGATTAGTGAGCACAGGGTTGTCGTAGCGAGACTGTATATTGTAATCCCGAAATCCTCGAAAAATAAACAAAAAGTAAACCTATTCAAAAATGCTGATAAAAATTCACTTGACGCCTTCCTGAGAGACAATCTCGACTCATTCCAAATTAATAATATAAGTGTAGACCAGAAGTGGCTTGCATTCAAAAAATAGTATCGGCAGCAATTGAGAGATTTATACGAAATAAAGTAACAAACTGCGGAGCTGATCCTCCGTGGTACACAAAACAGGTTAGAACACTGTTGCAGAAACAACGAAACAAACATGCCAAATTTAAACAGACGCAAAATCCCTAAGATTGGCTATCCTTTAGAGAAGCTCGAAATTTAGCGCAGAGTTCAATGCGAGATGCCTATAATAGTTTCCACGACGAAACTTTATCTTGGGTTTGTCTGCCAGGTTTCGAGACATTCTGGTCGTATATGAGGTATGCTAGTGGCAATTTACAATCAATGCCTCCTCTGCGCTATGGCACTGGAGATACTATCGAAGACAGAGCTACCAAAGTAGAGTTACTAAACACAGCCCTCCGAAATGCCTTCACAAAAGAAGAAGTAGTAAATGTTCCAGAATTCGAATCGAGAACAGCTGCCAACGAGAGCAACGTAGAAGTAAATATCTTTGGAGTAGTGAAGCAACTCAAATCACTTAATAAAAGCAAGTCTTCTGGCCCAGACTGTATAAAAATTAGGATCCTTTCCGAGTATGCTGATGCATTAGCTCCATGCTTAACAATAATATAAAACCGTCCGCTCAACGTGAGATCTGTACCCCAAGACCGGAAGGTTGCACAGGTCACACCAATATACAAGAAAGGTAGTAGGAGTAATCCACTAAATTGCAGGACCATATCGTTAACGTCGATATGCAGCAGGACTTTAGAACATATATTGTGTTCGAACATTACGAATTACCTCGAAGGAAACGGTCTATTGACACGCAGTCAACATGGGTTTAGTAAAGATCGTTCCTGTGAAACACAACTAGCTCTTGTTGAGTGCTATTGACAAGGGATTTGTATTCGATTCCGTATTTCCGGAAGGCTTTTGACACTGTACCGCACACGCGGCTCGTAGTGAAAATGCGTGCTTATGGAATATCGTCTCAGTTTTGTGACTGGATTGGCCATTTCCTGTCACGGAGGTCACAATTCTTAGTAATTGACGGAACGTCATCGAGTAAAGCAGAAGTGATTTCAGGCGTTTCTCAAGGTAGTGTTATAGGCCCTTTTCTGTTCCTTATCTATATAAACGATTTGGGAGACAATCTGAGCAGCCGTCTTCGGTTGTTTGCAGATGACGCTTCCGTTCATCGACTAATAAAGTCATCAAAAGTTCAAAATAAACTGCAAATTGATTTAGAAAATAGATCTGATTGTGCTAAAAGTGGCAGCTGACCCTAAATAACGAAAAGTGTGAGATCATCCACAAGAGTACTAAAAGGAACTCTTTAAACTTCGGTTACACTATAAATCGGTCTAATCGAAAAACCGTAAATTCAACTAAATATCTAGGTATTACAATTACGAACAAGTTAAATTGGACAGAACACATAGAAAATGTTGTGGGAAAGGCTCACCAAAGGCTGCGCTTTATTTACAGGACACTTAGTAGGTCGGTTACATTTTCTAAGGAGACTGCCTTCACTACACTTGTCCGTCCTCTTTTAGAATATTGCTGCGCGGTATGGGATACTTACCAGATAGGACTGACGGAGTACATCGAAAAAGTTCAAAGAAAGGCAACACGTTTTGTATTATCGCGAAATATGGGAGAGAGTGTCACCGAAACGATACCGGATGTGGGTTGGGCATCATTTAAGGCGTTTTTCGTTGTGACGGAATCTTCTCACGAAATTCCAATCACCAACTTTCTCCTCCGGGTGCGAAAATGTTTTGTTGACACTGAACTATATAGGGAGGCACGATCACCACCATAAAATAAGAGAAATCGGAGCTCGTACGGAAAGATACAGGTTTTCATTCTTTCCCCGCGCTATACGAAATTGGAATAATAGAGATTTGTGAAGGTGTTTCTATGAACCCTCTGCCAGGCACTTAAATGTAATTTGCAGAGTATCCATTTAGATGTAGATGTAGATGTACACCAACAGATGGCTCTTTATATGATACAAAAGCAATATTTAGCATAGCAATGGAGTTTTGAAGATGTTACTTATAACAAATGCTCAGTATGTCGGCCGTCATTCGCCCACAGTGCCTGTAGTCAGGCTACAACGTTGTGAAATGCTCTGTACAACTTACCAGTAGGTTTGGTGAAAAACTGCCGTCGAGTGTTGTCTTTTAGCATCGTTAATGCGGTCGGACATTTCTGTTGTATGTAGTTGTGTGAATACTCATCCATGGACATTAAAGCTGAATTTCATTTTGTTAGTAAATTTATTATTTTAAAAGTGTCCTCAGTCACTCCTCAGTACCAAGATACTTCACAATCTCTGTACATTAGTGTCAGTGCTCTTTTGCTGAGCAAAGTGCAACCCAAATTGTGGGCATATAATCATGTGTTGTCACTTGTACGTTATATGTAAATGATGGTCACCTATAATCAGTTGGCTTGAACATTCTTAATTTTGTTTGTGCCGGATATGTAGGATGAGAACATTTTTGGACTTTAAGGGTATTCCACCTCTGCATTTTCATTACACCATGAAGTGAGACTTCAGCTAAGCCCACAGCCAATAATCACACGTACTGAGATCTGGGGACCCGGGAGTGGCTGCTCAGCTCGTGATCCTCACAAAATAATGTGCGCGAGACATCTTGCACACGTGTAGCAGTGCGAAGTGGGGCGCCGTCCTGGATAAAAGTCGTACCTTTCGGCGAGTGTTTGTTAGCCAGACATGGGACGATGCGATTTAGTAACATCGCCCTACCTCGCACCCGCCACGCTGACGGTTTGCAAAGTTGTCCGTCTGTTGCCCAGTTTTGCTGTCTTTTTCTATTTCAATAAAAGCCGATGCCATTTCAGGCATTTGTTTCACTTTTTACCACTCGACCGAAATTGTTCTGTGAATTAGGCTACAGGAAAGTTGAGGAGGTATTCGGGAAAAAAAGAGAAGCAGCTGTACGAATATAAAGATCTCAGATGGAGAACCAGTCTTCAGCAAAGATGGGAAATGGGAAAGGTGGGAGGTCGAAGGAGTATGTAGAGGGTCTATACAAAGTGTGAGGCAGCGGGTTAACAGTAGTAATTGTAATCACTCACGTTGTTGTTGTTGCTGTTGTTGTTGTTTTGGTCTTCAGTCCTGAGACTGGTTTGATGCAGCTCTCCATGCTACTCTATCCTGTGCAAGCTGCTTCATCTCCCAGCACCTACCCCAACCTACATCCTTCTGAATCTGTTTAGTGTATTCATCTCTTGGTCTCCCTCTACGATTTTTACCCTCCACGCTGCCCTCCAATGCTAAATTTGTGATCCCTTGATGCCTCAAAACATGTCCTACCAACCGATCCCTTCTTCTAGTCAAGTTGTTCCTTAAACTCCTCTTCTCTCCAATTCTATTCAATACCTCCTCATTAGTTATGTGATCTACCCATCTAATCTTCAGCATCCTTGTCTAGCACCACATTTCGAAAGCTTCTATTCTCTTCTTGTCCAAACTATTTATCGTCCACGTATTCCATACAAATACTTTTAAGTCTATACTCGATGTTTACAAATTTCTCTTCTTCAGAAACGCTTTCCTTGCCATTCTCGGTCTACATTTTATATCCTCTCTACTTTGACCATCAGCTGTTATTATACTTCCTAAATAGCAAAACTCCTTTACTACTTTAAGTGTCTCATTTCCTAATCTAATTCCCTCAGCATCACCTGATTTAATTGGACTACATTCCATTATCCTCGCTTTGCTTTTGTTGATGTTTATCTTATATACTCCTTTCAAGGCACTGTCCATTCCGTTCAACTGCTCTTCCAGGTCCTTTGCTCTCTCTGAGGTTCGCGAATGACATTGTAACTCTCTCAAAGTTTTTATTTCTTCTCCATGAATTTTAATACCTACTCCGAATTTATATTTTGTTTTCTTCGCTACTTGCTCAATATACAGATTCAGTAGCATCGGGGAGAGGCTACAATCCCGTCTCAATCCCTTTCCAACCACTGCTTCCCTTTCGTGCCCCTTGACTCTTATAACTGCCATCTGCTTTCTGTTAAAATTGAAAATAGACTTTCGCTCCCTGTATTTTACCCCTGCCACCTTCAGAATTTGAAAGAAAGTATTCCAGTAAACACTGTCAAAAGCTATCTCTAAGTCTACAAAGGCTAGGAATGTAGGTTTGCCTTTCCTTAATCTTTCTTCTAAGATAAGCCGTAGGGTCAGCATTGCCTCACGTCTTCCAGCATTTCTACGGAATCCAAACTGATCTTTCTTGAGGTCGGCTTCTACCAGTTTTTCCATTCGTCTGTTAAGAATTCGTGCTAGTATTTTACAGCCGTGACTTATTAAACTGATAGTTCGGTAATTTTCACATCTGTCAACACTTGCTTCCTTTGGGATTGTAATTATTCTATTCTTCTTGAGGTATGAGGGTATTTCGCCTGTCTCTTCTATCTTACTCACCAGATGGTAGAGTTTTGTCAGGTCTGGCTCTCCCAAGGCTGTCAGTAGTTGTAATGGAATGTTGTCCACTCCCGGGGCTTTCTATCGACTCAGGTCTTTCAGTGCTCTTTCAAACTCTTCATGCAGTATCATATCTCCTATTTCATCTTCATCTACATCCTCTTCCATTTCCATAATATTGTCCTCAATTTCATTACCCTTGTATAGACCCTCTATATACTCCATCCACCTTTCTGCTTTCCCTTCTTTGCTTAGAACTGGGTTTCCATCTGAGCTCTTGATATCCATGCAAGTGGTTCTCCTTTCTGCAAAGGTCTCTTTAATCTTCCTGTAGGCAGTATCTATCTTACCCCTAGTGAGATAAGCCTCTACATCCTTACATTTGTCGTCTAGCCATCCTTGCTTAGCCGTTTTGCACTTCCTGCCGATCTCATTTTTGAGACGTTTGTATTCCTTTTTGCCCGCTTCATTTACCGCATTTTTATATTTTCTCCTTTCATCAATTAAGTTCAATATTTCTTTGGTTACTCAAGGATTTCTAGCAGCCCTCGTCATTTTACCTACTTTATCCTCTGCTGCCTTCACTACTACATCCCTCAGAGTTACTCATTCTTCTTCTACTGTATTTCTTTCCCCCATTCTTGTCAATTGTTCCCTTATGCTCTCCCTAAAACTCTGTACAATCTCTGGTTTAGTCAGTTTGTCCAGGACCCATCTCCTTAAATTCCCCACTTTTCGCAGTTTCTTCAGTTTTAATCTGCAATTCATAACCAATAGATTGTGGTCAGAGTCCACATCTACCCCTGAAAATGCCTTACAATTTGCCGGCCTAAGTGGCCGAGCGGTTCTAGGAGCTACAGTCTGGAACCGCGTGAACGCTACTGTCGCAGGTTCGAATCCTGGCTCGGGCATGGATGTGTGTGATGTCCTTAGGTTAGTTAATTTTATTTACTTCAGAATTCTAGGGGACTGATGACCTCAGATTTTAAGTCCCATAGTGCTAGAGCCATTTGAACCCTTTTTGCCATTAAAATTTAAAACCTGCTTCCTAAATCTCTGTCTTACCATTATATAATCTATCTGATACCTTCTAGTATCTCTAACCTTCTTCCATGTATACAACCTTCTTTCATGATTCTTGAACCAAGTTATATTCACTCATAGGGGGAAATATTTGAAGTATTAGAATTATTAGAATTATTTAGAATTTCTGTAAATATTTCTCGCCGTCGTTTACGAGAGCCTGAAACATTTTGATGGTGACAATATAGTTCCGAATATTTAAACAATTGTGGTGCTTTTTTTATCCCAATTGTGCAAGGAATGCCATCAACATAACTCACCAAGCGTAATTACACTGTTAAACATCCTTTTCACCAACCTCATAGCACTGTGCGACCACACCCCCAACCACTTCGCGAGGCTGGCCATTTCGCCTATTTCTTCATGCGGAGGCCGCACTACTCCCACTCAGGTCCATGACTGGCTACCTGCAGAGCGGAAGTTGCACTAATCCCTACACAAAAGCTTCAGCTGATGGCAAAGTTTCGATATTTGATACCTGAGAAATTCCTGTTGAAGCACATGCTCTCTCTCTCTCTATCTCTCTCTCAAGCAGTCACGTCATGTAATGTCCCACTGCCAGGACTGTACGCACCGTTGGTCATGGTTGGTTAAAACCACAAAAAAGCAGCATTTACCTAGTAAATCCCAGGTGTGGATGTCTTAGAAATATTCCCGCACTCTATCTGACTAAGTAATTAATTAGATCGATACCCTTTTTGTGGACAGTTTTTCCTTGCTTCCTATTGGTGGATAATAGAACTGGAATATTTGATGGGATGTGATCCTACAACCTCCCAGCCGGCCGGAGTGGCCGAGCGTTTCTAGGCGCTTCAGTCTGGAACCGCGCGACTGCTACGGTCGCAGGTTCGAATCCTGCCTCGGGCATGGATGTCTGTGATTTCCTTAGGTTAGTTAGGTTTAAGTAGTTCTAAGTTCTAGGGGACTGATGTCCTGAGCTGTTAAGTTCCATAGTGCTCACAGCCATTTTTACAACCTCCCAGTATCCAAACCCTACTGTTATTTTTTTCAGTTGCCTCCTATCGGTCGATCCTAGTACAGTTACGTCGTTTGGTAGAAAGTCCATTAAGTTGAAGGTAGCTGAAAATTTCGAAGTTCAGTTCAGTTGCACGCTATGTCTATAAACAATCTGTGAAGGGTTTGTACTGGTGCTACAATGAGATGGAGATGGAGGAGAACGAGAAGGAAGGGGCTACTGCCTGATATGATAGAGACAACAGCAAATACCACTGAAAGACAGAGATCACTGTGATGTATTGAGAAGCACTAAACGTGACACACTTAAACCACCTCCTGATCGTCCACACACAGCGCACCTGTCCCCTCGTACACCGCCATTGCCAACGCTCAGAGGCCAGAGAAAACTGTAGCAGCCATGGATGTGCGTGTATACCAGAATGCACCATCCAAGCCATGGGCGGCGTCCAGGGATAATTGGAGTGGTAGGAATTCGGATTTCATCAATACGTTCAGGACCAACACCTGGCAGTGATCAATACTGAATTGCTCAATTGTCCACGGAGAATACATGCAACACACGCGATCTAAAAGACAGCTCAACTCGTACTGAGTATCAGTTCGCTATTCAGCTATCCAGAGGGCATAATCGCCGGGAGTTGTCCTGCAGCTGTGCACAAAAAACGACTACTCAGCTGGCCTGAACTTTTCTTTGTCTCTACCACTCGCAAGAGCTTTTAGACAGCAAACCCATTTGTTCTGGCCACAGTCTACCTCTGCCACGTGCTCCTCATGACGAACTTTGTCGTCCTAGGAACCAGCGACGTATTTATCACTGTAATTACAATCACATAGTTCGATTGCAGCCCCAACCTGATAACATTAAACAGAGATCGAAGTATCAGAAACACTTCCTCCTGACGACTGTGGCTCTGGAAATATCAATATCCCTCTTATGACTGGACATCTCCTTATGGCTATCGATGCCTTGAAACTGCAGTCCCCCATGTCAAACCATTATCTTCCTTATGACTGGACACAGCCATTTTCTTTGTACATGTTGAAACAATAACCACAGTAACTTCACACCCCCAAAACAAGCTTTATAAGCCTGCCATTCACACCGCCTACCAAGTACAATATTTCGCCAGTAACTGAATGCTGGTGGCACCAAGCAATATTCAGTGGAAAACCGCGATGGATCGACATGCCTCATTTGTTTACCTTGTATGTGTGTCTTAGGAAGAGAGACATAATCGTCTTATGCGCGACCAGATATTAAAAACACGATCGCAAAGACCGTGTTATTGTAACCCCACATAAAAATCGGTCTTCGTTCTACAGACACCCAAGTATCAACAACGATATCCAAAATATCCACGGGTGTACTGCCGGTCTATAGTGTCGAACGGGCACAATATTTCGGCGATCAAACATGTCGGACTGTGAACGTGCCGGCACGGAGATCCGTACGCTGTTGCTGCTCAGGGGGAACTGGGTTCGGTCGCGGCGGCGGCTGATTTAAATACCCTCCGCCCGCGGCGCGCTCCCTCCACCGTCCGCGCCCCGCGCCACGGTAGTGCGGTGGAACAGATTGCGACGGCGTCTGAGATGACGTCGGTGTGATGGCTCTGTCCGCCGTCTTCGTCACAACTATGCGTTTGCTCGATTTACTATTGATTAACCCAATCGCTGGTTCCCAAAGCCTTGGTAAGATTATAGCCACAGATGACGAACGTGTCGTCCACGTAACGGAAAAAGCAAGTAGCAACGTTCGTCATCTGGCCACATGGTATGGATAAACTCCTTGACTTCCTTACACATCTAAACTCCATACACCCCAACATCAAATTCACTATGGAGACTGAAACGGAGGGTGAATTAACTTTCCTTGACGTCTTGGTCAGGAGAAGGGCTGACGGCACCTTAGGTCATGGGGTGTATCGAAAGACAACACACACTGATCTGTATTTGCACGCAGACAGCTGCCACCACCCTTCACAGAGGAATGGGGTATTTAAAACTCTAGTACATAGGGCGCGCACTATCTCTGACACAGAGAGTCTACCCCAGGAATTGGAATATCTGAGAACTGTGTTTCGAAAGAATGGGTACTCAGAGTGGCAGATCCAACGTGCTCTCCGCCCAACTACTGCAGCACAACCTGTTGAGATGGATGAAGTCACGAGGGAGGAGGTAGGCACTGCATTTATTCCATACACAGGCGCACTCTCGGGGAAAATCGCCCGCATTATGAAGAAACACCGGGTCGGAACTGTGTTTTGTCCTCCGAATAAAACTCGTGCACTGGTGGGGAGCGCCAAAGATGACCTTGGTTTGAGGAAGGCCGACGTGTACCAGATTCCGTGTCAATGTGGCAAGTCGTATATTGGTCAGACGATGCGTACCGTCGAGGATCGATGCCGTGAACACCAGAGGCACACTCGACTGATGTATCCGAGCAAGTCGGCGGTCGCTGAACATTGTTTGTCGGAAAATCACGCTATGGAGTATGACCGCACGAGGATTCTGGTACAGACGTCGCGATAATGGGACAGCGTTGTTAGAGAGGCCATCGAAATTCGCACCAATGACGACCTCATAAACCGTGACTGTGGCTATAATCTTAGCAAGGCTTGGGAACCAGTGATTGGGTTAATCAAGAGTAAATCGAGCAAACGCATAGTTGTGACGACCACGGCGGACAGAGCCATCACACCGACGTCATCTCAGACGCCGTCGCAATCTGTTCCACCGCGCTACCGTGGCGCGGGTCGCGGACGGTGGAGGGAGCGCGCCGCGGGCGGAGGGTATTTAAATCAGCCGCCGCCGCGACCGAACCCAGTTCCCCCTGAGCAGCCATAGCATACGGATCTCCGTGCCGGCACGTTCACAGGAGCTCAGTCCGTCAGTTCACCTGATGATGGCGACATGTTTGATCGCCGAAATATTGTGCCCGTTGGACACTATATACCGGCAGTACACCCGTGGATATTTTGATTATCAAATACGCCGGGAGAAACTCAAGAATCACAACGATATCAATGCTGAAAAGTATACCTTCCTTATAAATCGAGGTATGCTAGTGCTCCTGAATGCAGCAGTCTTCCGCACAAATACCAAGATATTGAACGTGGATAGTGACTGCGGTTTCTGTATTAACAGACCGAAAGTGTAGGTGCACATTGCTAACGATGTAAGCCAGTAATAAAATCAACACTATCACCGAATTTAGAAAGTGATGCAGCTAAGAAACATGGTACTAGTCCAATGTTTGCGACTGCTTCTTGCAGCTGCTAGGTAGTTGCCACACTAACAAACAGTATTTGTAGCGTCTTCTATCTCGATAGTATGTAGACAGTGTAACAGAGGTTCTGCGATATATCCACGTGGTTATAGGGGAGGTTGATGGTTGATTGAGAATGATCGCATACAGTGGATGGCGTGTTAGATGAGCAATCACTTAAGAATGCAGCACTAGATGGACCTCATAAAATATGTATAAAATCCCATGACTTCTCAGGTCTATAGTGTCACGCTTTCAGCCAGAAATGCTGTCTGGAATTTAGTACCATTCAGCCACATATTTTGGGTGGATCCTATCGCGTTGTCTTAATGATTACAGACTCCGGCACGGTAGCTGAGTGGTCAGCGCGACAGAATGTCAATCCTAAGGCCCGGGTTCGATTCCCGGCTAGACTGGAGATTTTTTTCCGCTCAGGGACTGGATGTTGTGTTGTCCTAACCATCATCATTTCATCCCCCATCGACGCGCAACTCGTCGAAGTGGCGTCAAACCGAAAGTGTCGTCCTAACCGCCGTCTGCTTCATGTCTTCTGTGCAGCGAGCTACGTTATTTAAGTATTCACTGTATTTTTCTTACTTGTCACTTCTTCTTCCTTGTGTTTTTGCTTTTAGGAGGCTTTAATTGTCGAATGCTATTAATAGTGTTCCATAGATTTCGTGTTTGTTTTGAAATACAGTCAGAGAGAGTCCCTTTAGTCAGCCATAGTGCCAGTAGTGCTAGTGTTTGTTTTCAATACAGTGCAGAGAGAGGTAGTGCTATTTTCATTGTTTTCTACAAGAAGTGGCTAGCAATCACAGTTTAGTCAATAATCAGCCGCCTTTAGTGAATTAGCAGTCTAGTTAAAAGTTGATTAACTCTCTTCAGTAAATTGATTCCTTAGGATGTATAGGATGTGTGACTGCTGTGTACGGACGCACGAGGAGCTGGCCACTCTTCGCGAACAGCTGAGCGTGTTGATGGCCGCGGTCATCCGTCTTCAGGCTGCTGCCTCGGAGTGTAGCGGCAGTGGGGAGTCTGGTGCGTCGCAAGGTACACCCCAGGTGTTACATGCTTCACCCATTGCCCCTGCTGTCGAGACATCTGCGCGGGTACCGGGAGCGGTTGGGCCACCCTCTCCCCAAGGGGAGTGGCGGGTTCAGTGGCGTTCGCGGTGCACGAGGTGGAGAGTAAACGTGGATGCTGGCCGTGTGGCATCGCCCGCTCTGCCTGTGAGTGGACATGTGGCTGCTCCTTCAGCAAGGTCCAAGCAGGCACACGGGGGGATGAGTTTATTAGTTATTGGGAGCTCCAACGTTAGGAGGGTGATGGAGCCCCTTAGGGAAATAGCGGAAAGGTCGGGGAAGAAGGTCAGTGTTCACTCTGTCTGCTTGCCGGGGGGTCTCATCTGAGATGTGAAGGAGGCCCTACCGGCGGCGATAGAGAGCACTGGGTGCACCTGACTGCAACTTGTTGCTCATGTCGGCACCAATGATTCCTGCCGTCTGGGTTCAGAGGTCATCCTCAGTTCGTACAGGCGGTTGGCGGAATTGGTGAAGGCAGAAAGCCTCGCTCGCGGGGTGGAATCTGAGCTAACTATTTGCAGTATCGTTCCCAGAACCGATCGTTGTCCTCTGGTTTGGAGCCGAGTGGAAGGCTTAAACCAGAGGCTCAGACGATTCTGCGGAGAGCTGGGGTGCAAATTTCTCGACCTTCGCTATCGGGTGGAGAAATGTAGGGTCTCCCTGAATAGGTCAGGCGGGCACTACACGCCGGAAGCGGCTACAAGGGTAGCGGAGTACGTGTGCACATGGGGGTTTTTAGGTTAGAGAATTCCCTCCCTAGGCCAGACAAGACGCCTCCTGAGACGCGGCAAGGTAGGAGTAGGAAAAATGCAACAGGGAATAACAATATGAATGTGCTAATAGTAAACTGCAGGAGCGTCTATAGAAAGGCCCCAAAACTGCTCTCATTAATAAACGGTCACAGCGCCCATATAGTACTAAGGACAGAAAGTTGGCTGAAACCAGACGTAAACAGTAATGAAATCCTATACTCAGATTGGAATGTATACCGCAGAGACAGGTTGGACAGTGAAGGTGGAGGCGTGTTTATAGCGATAAGAAGTGCGATAGTATCAAAGGAAATTGACGGAGATCCGATTTGTCAAATGATTTGGGTGAAGGTCACGGTTAAAGCAGGCTCAGACACCGTAACTGGATGTCTCTATAGGCCCCCGGGCTCAGCAGCTGATGCGGCTCAGCACCTGGAGAATAATTTGGAAAATATTTCGAGTAGATTTACCCACCATGTTATAGTTCTGGGTGGATATTTTAATTTGCCGGATACAGACTGGGAGACTCAAACGTTCATAACGGGTGGCAGGGTCAAAGAATCCAGTGAAATTTTTTAAAGTGCTTTATCTGAAAACTACCTTGAGCAGTTAAACAGAGAACCGACTCGTGGCGATAACATATTGGACCTTCTGGTGACAAACAGACCCGAACTATTTGAATCAGTTAATACAGAACAGGGAATCAGCGATCATAACGCGGTTACTGCATCGATGATTTCAGCCGTAAATAGAAATATTAAAAAGGTAAGAAGATTTTTCTGTTTAGCAAAAGTGACGAAAAGCATATTACAAAGTACCCGATGGCTCAACATAAAAGTTTTGTCTCAAATACAGATAGTGTTGAGGATCAGTGTACAAAGTTCAAAACCATCGCACACTATGCGTTTGATGAGTATGTGCCAAGCAAGATCGTAAGAGATGTAAAAGAGCCACCGTGCTACAACAACCGAGTTAGAAAACTGCTGTGAAGTTCCCTTTGCTTCCGCAGCAAACATAAACATAGCCAAAGCCTTGCAGACAAACAAAAATTACGCGAAGCGAAATGTAGTGTGAGGAGGGCTATGCGAGAGGCGTTCAATGAATTCGAAAGTAAAGTTCTATGTACTGACTTGGCAGAAAATCCTAAGAAATTTTGGTCCTATGTCAAAGCGGTAGGTGGTTCAAAACAAAATGTCCAGACACTCTGTGACCAAAATGGTACTGAAACAGAGGATGACATACTAAAGGCCGAAATACTAAATGTCTTCTTCCAAATCTGTTTCATAGAGGAAGACTGCACTGTAATTCTTTCTGTAGATTGTCGCACAGTTGACAGAATGGTAGATATCGAAATAGACGACAGAGGGATAGAGAAACAATTAAAATTGCTCAAAAGAGGAAAGGCCGCTGGTCCTGATGGAATACCAGTTCGATTTTACACAGAGTACGCGAAGGAACTTGCCCCCCTTCTTGCAGCGGTGTACCGTAGGTCTCTAGAAGAGCGAAGCGTTCCAAAGGATTGGAAAAGGGCACAGGTCATCCCCGTTTTCAAGAAGGGACGTCGAACAGATGTGCAGTACTATAGACCTATATCTCTATACTCGAACATAATACGTGTTCCAAAATTCTACAGCTGATCGACGTTAATGTACACTCCTGGAAATTGAAATAAGAACACCGTGAATTCATTGTCCCAGGAAGGGGAAACTTTATTGACACATCCCTGGGGTCAGATAAATCACATGATCACACTGACAGAACCATAGGCACATAGACACAGGCAACAGAGCATGCACAATGTCGGCACTAGTACAGTGTATATCCACCTTCGCAGCAATGCAGGCTGCTATTCTCCCATGGAGACGATCGTAGAGATGCTGGATGTAGTCCTGTGGAACGGCTTGCCATGCCATTTCCACCTGGCGCCTCAGTTGGACCAGCGTTCCTGCTGGACGTGCAGACCGCGTGAGACGACGCTTCATCCAGTCCCAAACATGCTCAATGGGGGACAGATCCGGAGATCTTGCTGGCCAGGGTAGTTGACTTACACCTTCTAGAGCACGTTGGGTGGCACGGGATACATGCGGACGTGCATTGTCCTGTTGGAACAGCAAGTTCCCTTGCCGGTCTAGGAATGGTAGAACGATGGGTTCGATGACGGTTTGGATGTACCGTGCACTATTCAGTGTCCCCTCGACGATCGCCAGAGGTGTACGGCCAGTGTAGGAGATCGCTCCCCACACCATGATGCCGGGTGTTGGCCCTGTGTGCCTAGGTCGTATGCAGTCCTGATTGTGGCGCTCACCTGCACGGCGCCAAACACGCATACGACCATCATTGGCACCAAGGCAGAAGCGACTTTCATCGCTGAAGACGACACGTCTCCATTCGTCCCTCCATTCACGCCTGTCGCGACACCACTGGAGGCGGGCTGCACGATGTTGGGGCGTGAGCGGAAGACGGCCTAACGGTGTGCGGGACCGTAGCCCAGCTTCATGGAGACGGTTGCGAATGGTCCTCACCGATACCCCAGGAGCAACAGTGTCCCTAATTTTCTGGGAAGTGGCGGTGCGGTCCCCTACGGCACTGAGTAGTATCCTACGGTCTTGGCGTGCATCCGGTGCGTCGCTGCGGTCCGGTCCCAGGTCGACGGGCACGTGCACCTTCCGCCGACCACTGGCGACAACATCGATGTACTGTGGAGACCTCACGCCCCACGTGTTGAGCAATTCGGCGGTACGTCCACCCGGCCTCCCGCATGCCCACTGTACGCCCTCGCTCAAAGTCCGTCAACTGCACATACGGTTCGCGTCCACGCTGTCGCGGCATGCTACCAGTGTTAAAGACTGCGATGGAGCTCCGTATGCCACGGCAACCTGGCTAACACTGACGGCGGCTGTGCACAAATGCTGCGCAGCTAGCGCCATTCGACGGCCAACACCGCGCTTCCTGGTGTGTCCGCTGTGCCATGCGTGTGATCATTGTTTGTACAGCCCTCTCGCAGTGTCCGGAGCAAGAATGGTGGGTCTGACACACCGGTGTCAATGTGTTCTTTTTTCCATTTCCAGGAGTGTATTTTATGGAGACTAGAAATCTACTCTGTAATAATCAGCATGGGATTCGAAAAAGACGGTCGTGTGAAACCCAGCTCGCGCTATTCGTCCACGAGACTCAGAGGGCCATAGACACTGGTTCACAGGTAGATGCCGAGTTTCTTGACTTCCGCAAGGCGTTTGACACAGGTCCCCACAGTCGTTTACCGAACAAAGTAAGAGCATACGGACTATTAGACCAATTGTGTGATTGGATTGAGGAGTTCCTAGATAACAGAACGCAACATGTCATTCTCAATGGAGAGAAGTCTTCCGAAGTAAGAGTGATTTCAGGTGTGCCGCAGGGGAGTGTCATAGGACCGTTGCTTTTCACAATATACATAAATGACCTGGTGGATGACATCGGAAGTTCACTGAGGCTTTTTGCCGGTGATGCTGTGGTGTATCGAGAGGTTGCAACAATGGAAAATTGAACTGAAATGCAGGAGGATCTGCAGCGAATTGACGCATGGTGCACGAAATGGCAATTGAATCTCAATGTCGACAAGTGTAATGTGCTGCGAATACATAGAAAGATAGATCCCTTATTTAGCTACAAAATAGCAGGTCAGCAACTGGAAGCAGTTAATTGCATAAAGTATCTGGGAGTACGCATTAGGAGTGATTTGAAATTGAATGATCATATAAAGCTGATCGTCGGTAAAGCAGATGCCAGACTGAGATACGTTGGAAGAATACTAAGGAAATGCAATCCGAAAACAAAGGAAGTAGGTTACAGTACGCTTGTTCGCCCACTGCTTGAATACTGCTCAGCAGTGTGGGATCCGCCCCAGATAGGTTTGATAGAAGAGACAGAGAAGATCCAACGGAGAGCAGCGCGCTTCGTTACAGGATCATTTAGTAATCGCGAAAGCGTTACGGGATGATAGATAAACTCCAGTGGAAGACTCTGCAGGAGAGACGCTCAGTAGCTCGGTACGGGCTTTTGTTAAAGTTTCGAGAACATACCTTCACCGAAGAGTCAAGCAGTATATTTCTCCCTCCTACGTATATCTCGCGAAGAGACCATGAGGATAAAGTCAGAGAGATTAGAACCCACACAGAAGCATACCGACAATCCTTTCTACGAACAATACGAGACTGGAATAGAAGGGAAAACCGATAGAGGTACTCAGGGTACCCTCCCCCACACACCGTCAGGTGGCTTGCGGGTTATGGATGTAGATGTAGATGTAGAAAGACTTGCACCCGGCGAACACTCTACCCTACGGGTGGCCATAGTGACACGAGATTTACATTTTAATGATTCCAGCCACTGGTAGATTATTTTCACGGCACTCTCCTATCTCAAAACTAGTTACCTCTTTCGATCCTGTCTGCTAAGGACCCTGTACGGCAAAACTCCATCGTGATTTAACCAGTCCCTCTGCACCTTGTAATTCTCCCTCGGTCTCTGCCACGGTCTCACTGCAGCCTTGTCCATGTGGTCATTACAGTTTGAGTTGTAAGTGAGCCGAAGTTGGAGAGACAAACACGGTGAGCTGAGTTAATGCAACGGGACCATCTTTTTACCGTCTGGTGGAAATGGGAACATTTTGTCGTAGCTCTGCTAACCGTGTGCAATGTGTAAAGCCAGTGCCAAACAAAGCTTTCTCCTGCGACACAAGCTAGTAGGAAAGACAGTACCAGCAGTTACAGTAGTGTTTATGAGGAAAGTTAGGTAGACTCCACATAATATGTGAACTAGAAGATGGACGAAGATTTTGCTACAGCATTGAGGGATGTTTTCAAACTACAAATGGTTCAAATCGCTCTGAGCACTATAGGAATTAACTTCTGAGGTCATCATTCGCCTAGAACTTGGAACTAATTGAACCTAACTAACCTAAGGGCATCACACACACATCCATGCCCGAGACAGGATTCTAACTTGTGACCGTAACGGTCTCTCGGCTCCAGACTGTAGCGCCTAGAACCGCATGGCCACTCCGGCCGGCCTTCATCTGTCAAGGTGCATTTCTATCTGTCACCAAAACATTATCTCTATCATCGTTATTTTGTAACATCTAATAGAATAAAACTATGAGCTATAAAAACTTCACTCTCACCCAGTAGAGAATTTGATAAGGTGTTACTGTGTTCCTCTCTTCCGATATATCAAAAACAAGTACCGTCTGTGTGCTATGTGGAGATCCTACTGAAAATATACAGGTACTGCTCCACTGGAGCAGGTAACCAGTGATCGAAGTCGCTTCAGCACCTGCTCTGTAGGACCACCATATCCCACAGACTATCAATTAAAATAGAGTGTCCCTGGGCGTTTGTCTGATATGTTGCTTTTCGCTGTAACACATCGAAGCAGTATATGTCTGCAGCTTTGTACACCGCCATACATTTTTTTTTTTTTTTTTTTTTTTTTTTTTTTTTTTTTTTTTTTGTCCACCATTACTTCAAGGTCTGTGTCAGGTGTTAAACCGACATAAACACGTTTCGATCCATTGGCTCTCACAGAAAGCTGGACATTGCATGGTGTAAACTATGATGCTGTTCTCACAGCACACAGGATGGTTGAAATAAGACAGAGGCGGTGTTTCTTACTGACAAAAATGTGGAAAACATCACAACATGTGGAAAATGGAAGAGTTTGCGGCATTTTGGAGCGTTTCCAAACAGCTATACAGAGGTGATGACCTGTACATTGTATCTCATCTTCAATAGTGATGGGGTAGCAGACGTCTTGGTGTTCCATTATGATTGAAACAGATATCACGTACATAGCTGCAATATAAGGAATCAGTGCTGGTCATCCCTGGAACGTGTTGATCTCATAAAGACTCTCTCCCTCTCAAACAGGTGGAGTCAGTCAATCATTATGTCGTAATCAACCATGTACCAGTAGATGGAAAAGATGCCACCGGTGTACTGTAATAAGCACCACAGTTGATGGTGCTATCAATTTCAGCAATATTATCAGTTTTTCCATAATGTCAACGCGGACCAGTGACATGGTAGCATGTTTCCCAGGTTCTGCATCATCACTAAACTGCCCCCCTCTACTTTGCGAGTACCATTGCGAATGTAGATAGATGACTGTGCAGTACATCCATTCATCGATAATTCTTGTACATAGGCACCAAAGTAGACCAGACAGCATCTCTACTTATGAAGTTTGATCAAACTACTAGAAATATGTAGATAACCTTAGTGCGTAATTTAGTATTACGATTGCCCATCTTTCCCTGCGTGGATGTGGGTCAGAGACTATTCTTGCATTGATTAGATAAAGTTGGATATTGAAAGGTCTCCTTGCACTGTCTTTGACCAACCCTCCCTGCAAACTGTCTCCTATTTAATTTTCAACTGACTAGAAGTAGGAGGTTATTATACCCATTAAACCCCAGGTCTCGTGAAGGAACAGGGAGAGCTGAATCCGTAACAGATGTTCAGGGAGACTATTCTACACCAATCCTACTCACAGCGCATCACCAGATGCAGACATGTCGAAGAGGTTAGCACCCCTTATCGGTGTATGGTAGATATGAAAGTGTTGTGATGATATAACAGATGGTCATAAAGAAGAAATTTGTGCATGATTGAGCTCAAGACGAATGTAGTTTAGAACTGGTAGCACAGTAGATTCATATAAAATATCCCAAATTATTGGTCCTGTGTTTGGTGCCCATACAAGTACGGTATCAGAAAGAGAGAAATGATAGTGGAACATAAACACATTCCAAGGGCTACATGGTCCTGCATTAAACACGCTATAATGCTAGAGCTGTGCTGCTTGTGACTTCTTAGTCGTGTGGAATACAACGCTGTTAATATTCCAGTGTAATAAAGCGCATGATATACATTCTTCCTGTGAGTTTGTTTATGGTGAACTATGGTGACGCACTGTAAGGTGATAAAACTACTACCTACCACGCCAAAGAAGGCATCAATTCTTTGTAAGACAAACACTCCAACTTTGTAAACACCAGGTGTCATACACCTCTGTAAATGTATGAAGCCCAATTACAGTTCAGAAATTGTGATATTTTCACAACAGTCCCATAAAATGGTCGTCAGCAGGCAAAAATGCATACGAAGGAACAGCGACGTCTTACAAGGAAATAAGCACTACAGGCAGTGCCAGAGAATGTGTAACAGTCCTACAATTTACCATTGCCCCCTTGTAACCTTCCTCTTGCACACAGAAGTCATGGTCCGATTTTAGGTTGTATTGCTACTGTGCACGATAATATTGCCATCTCCGCTATTAAGGTGTCTTTATGTGGCGCCATTCTACCACCCTCCTCCAGAATATGCAGTCCTACTGATTTCGCTAACTTCACATCTCATGGCATTCTTCTCTAATTTTATGTATTTAACTAGTTTTTCGCGATTTTACATATTTTATCGTATTTCCCTCAATTTCAACGTATTTCACATCAGTTTTTCCTAATGAAATCGGTAAAATTCGAGAAAAACCTGGTATAATGTCTTATTCAATTTTTAGTCCAAGTTTCCCATAAGTGTGGTCGTGGTGCTGACATCTCATGTACTGTCTGATATCCTACAAGAATATTTGCGTTTATTGTACACCAAGCTATTAAAAATCCTAAGACTTGCCCTCTCCCTTATGGTCCACATGCATGAATTCTGGATAGGGCGATCATTAAAAATATAGTAGCAGTCGATTAGTACCTCTATGAGACTCCACTACATCCATCATCTGCGCCAGTCGTTGAAAAACAATTCCGTGTGCTGATATGATCCATGAGAGAGGCTGTCTGCAGACTCATGTAGTGCAGCTCCCGTGGCTTCAGATATTGACTTGTGTTGTGCAACCAATCACCTCCTTTGCTTTTTCTAATGTTTAGAATTAGCATTCAGTGTAATAGATAGTCTGAACACAAATAAAATGTGCTAATCAGACCCCTGCTGCAAATATCAACATCTGCATCTCTTGTAGATGCCCTGTGACACCGTTTGGCGCTGATCCAAATCAACAACCTCCATTCAATGGATACTTGTCTGTCGGCATTTACTTCTCACCATTCAGAACTTGCAGACTGGTCTTAAACCCCTGTCTTCCCTCCATCCTCTGTTAGGACACCACAACATTTAAATTCGTGCTGCTAAAGATCATACCATCTTCGATATAATTTATATTACCAATATTTGTGCAAGACATTTCCAGGGGCAGATTTGGACTCTGGCCACAATCTATTGGTTATGAAATGAAGATTAAAGCTGAAGAAATTGCAAAAAGGTGGGAATTTAAGGAGATGGGACCTGGATAAACTGAAAGAACCAGAGGTTGTACAGAGTTTCAGGAAGAGCATAACGGAACAATTGACAGGAATGGGGGAAAGAAATACAGTAGAAGAAGAATGAGTAGCTTTGAGGGATGAAATAGTGAAGGCAGCAGAGGATCAAGCAGGTAAAAAGACGAGGGCTAGTAGAAATCCTTGGGTAACAGAAGAAATATT